>NC_037530.1:8026813-8045940 GCF_001531365.2 Cynara cardunculus var. scolymus
GTTTCTCAAGATTCCATGAGGAATAGTTGTTGTCAACCAAACTCTAAAACAATTGCTAAAAACATATTGTTGATTCTATTGGGAAAAAAAAAACTTAAGAAAAATGTAGAAGACATTAGTTAAAAAAACCTCTAAAATCCTAACAAAATTAAAAAGAGTTGCATACTCGGATTAATAGTCTCGAAATAAACCTGAAAAAAAATGTAACCATTAAAAAGGGCATGTTGAAGTTTGGTGATGCTACATGAAAAATTGTAACAAAAAAACTTCAAAAATCTCAATAAAAGTCAAAAGGAATGCATACACACATTAGTTTTCTCAAACTATACTTGAAAAAAGATAACCATTACAAAAATATGTTGAAATTTGTTGAGGCTACATCATGGTTTGTAATACTTTCAAGATTCTATTATCAGACGATTAATCGAACCATTGTTGCCATCAAAACTCTAAAAGTGTTGTCAAGAACAAACACTCCGTTTCATTGAGAAAACTTAAGAAAATCACAGAAGAGAAAAGTAAACAAAAAAACAAAATTCTAAAATCCCAACAAAAATAAAAAAGAACGCATACCTGAATTAGTCTTCTCGAAATAAACTTGAAAATAGATTTGTTGAAAAATAACAATTTATGAAATGAAAAATAAATCAAGTGATGGAGATGGAGAAAAATGAAATGAAAAACAAATCAAGTGATGGAGATGGAGAAAAAGAGATTGAATGATGAACAATTTATGAAAAAGAGTTAGGGAAAATGAAAAGATTGTGTTAAATCCAAACATAAATGAATAATCAATGTTTATAGAAATTAGAATGTGAAATTAAAAAAAAAAGATTAAAGAAAGATGAATGAAAAAGAAGATAAATAAGTTTCCAACTTGATAAATTTTTTATTGTTTTCTAATATAAAATATTGATCATAATTAGGGGGTGTTTGGGATTGCTTATCGGAACAGCTTTTTAACTTATTTCAGTCTGGCACCGGAGATAAGTCATTTTAGAGTGTTTGGGTAAAAAAAAAAAAACTGCTTATACCGGTGCCAAACCGGTAATAAGCAGTTTTTGATAAGTTAATCCTTATTGACTTATGAAAAACAACTTATCACCAATTTACCATTTTAACCCTCTTTTAATTTATCCACTTTTAATCTATCCAAACATCATCATCATCATCATCCTCCTCCTCCTCCTCCTCCTCCTCCTCACACAAAGATCGATATTCATCGTCCTCCATCGTTTAGAATTTTTCATTTGTTCCACAATCAATATTTAAGAAAAAAAATATTAGTGTTCATCGCCCAAAGACTTCACATGCTCTTCCACTTAACAGCCGTATTAGCCATCCTATACTACAGGTTCATCAACCTAATATATGGTGATGTACCCACCCTTCCATGGGGTTTCGTAACTCTTTCCGAGCTCATCATCTCCTTCATCTGGTTCCTAACCCAAGCCTTCAGGTGGCGCCCAGTGGTACGAACCGTCTCCCTTCATAATCTCCCGGATGACGATGAGTTGCCGAGCGTAGACGTCTTCATATGCACAGCCGACCCCAGCAAGGAGCCCACGGTCGAGGTGATGAACACGGTGTTGTCCGCCATGGGGCTCGATTACCCATCGGACAAAGTGGCGGTCTATTTATCGGATGATGGTGGTGCACCATCGACGCTATTTTGAGATGACTGTAGGATGAAGATGAACACTAATATGTTTTTTTCTTGAATTATTAATGGTATTGGTATAAATATTTGCTAATTATTAATCTTATTGATATAAATTATTAATCTTATTAATATAAATTTTTCTCAAATATATTATAAATGATGAAAAATAATTTTTTACATGTTAAAAAATCAAATAAGTTAATAAGCAATCACAAACACTCCCATAAGTCAATAATATGGAAGAATGTCCTTTTTGGTCATTTTACAGATATAAGCAAAATTTGTCAAACACTAAAAAACAACTTATCAACTTATTGCAGTTTGGTACCGCTATAAGCTAATCCAAACACTTTTTATAAAACTCCGGTTTGATACCGCATAAGTTAATAAGCACTTTTACAAAAAAACATAAGTTGTTTTAAATAAGCAATCCCAAACACCCCCTTAATAAGCTATTTCTTTTGTCTAAATTGGTTTTTTAATTATTTTCTTCTTGATTTATTCAAATATCATAATGTTTGCAAATCTTACGTCTATCATTTGTGGACCCAGCTAAAAGAAGAAAAAAAATTTATCAGATTTGATCCAGGTATGCAATTGCGACGGGCAGGTCTATTATTTTATTTTATTTTCTTCTAGCTAGGTCCGTAAGTGCCGGACGTGAGACTTGTGGTTACAATGACATTTGGGTAAATCTAGAGAGAAATTACTAGAAAACCAATTTAGGGGATGTTTACTATGTGTTTAGGCATGGCAACGGGGCGGGGATGGGGCGGGTTTTGTAATCCCCGGCCCCGGCCCCGGTTTGTAATAACGTCCCCCGACCCCGGTCCCTGGCGGGTACGGGGATTATCATCCCGTCCCGGTCAAAGCCCGGTAAAACCCTGGTCAATCCTTATAAAAAATATCATTTAGTTTGAGTCTACCGGGGATCCCCGACCCTGGCCCCGGTTTGAGTAACATTCCCCGGCCCCGGTTTGAGTCTACCGGGGATCCCCCGCCTCGGCTCCGGGACTCGTTTTAGCGGGGAATCCCCATCCCCGTTCGGGTCCGGTGAACCGGGTTCCCCACCGGGTCGGGGCAAATCACCATCCCTATACGTGCTTACTGCCTCTTACATGGGTAAGAGGTGCTTACGCGGCCAGAGATGCTGTTGTTTACCATGCCCCTCTTACTGGTCCATGATGCTGACTGAGATGCTAACCGAGTAAGCTAATGGAGGGACTTTTACTCACCAATGATCCAGTACCGACCAGCCAACACGGTTAACGCTTACTCAATTTGTGTTAGTAAACGATCCCTTAATAGTGAGAAATAACTATGTTGGCCAATTTTCCTGTATTATATTACCCATCAAATATATTTGTATTATTATCACTCTTTTTCATAAATCAAACAATACATGTTTTAATTAGTTGAAACTCTACATCATCAAGGACAAGCTTTCCGGTATTCTAATGGTCTTCGGTACAAACTTTTTTTCCCCTCTTGGCGTGCAATTAACAAGTCTTCTTTTGCATCCTCTAAAATGGGGACCCCCATATTCCTATGCTTCTCTTCCACTTTCACAATTTAGGGCCATTTATAAACCTACGAATTTGATTTGGTTAGACAATGTGTGGTTGGTAAATAAGGATCGATTTTTTCGTAAGGTATCATTAGATATTCAATATGATTCCACAAGATCTAGTTTCGTTCAAACAAGAGATTCTAGCCAATTGAAAGGATCTTTTGATCAATCCAGAGATCATTTTGATTCCATTAGTTATGAGGATTCGAAATATCACACATTGATCAATCAAAGAGAGATTCAACAACTAAAAGAAAGATCGATTCTTTGGGATTAATTCCTTTCTTCAAACGGAAGGAACAGAGATAGAATCAAACTGATTCCCGAAATGCCTTTCTGGATATTTCTCAATGTCACGGCTATTCACGAAACGTGAGAAGCAGATGATTCCGGAAGAAATCGAAGAATTTCTTGGGAATCCTACAAGATCCGTTCGTTCTTTTTTCTTTGACAGATGGTCAGAACTTCATCTGGGTTCGAATCTTACTGAGAGGTCCACTAGAGATCGAAAATTGTTAAAGAAACAACATCTTTCTTTTCTCAGGCAATCGGAAAATAAAGAAATGGTTAATCTATTCAAGATAATTACGTATTTACAAAATACCGTCTCAATTCATCCTATTTCATCAGATTCGGGATGTGATATGGTTCCGAAGGATGAACAGGAGATGGATAGTTCCAACAAGATTTCATTCTTCAACAAAAATCCATTTTTTGATTTATTTCATCTATTCCATGACCGGAACAGGAGAGGATATACGTTACACCACGATTATGTAAACGATAACTCAGTAAAAGTGTGATTTGGACAAGAAATTAAGTCCAGATAAGCATAGACAGAAAATGGTTCTTTACCAAGTATTTTGTATTAAACTAGAAAAACCAACAACTTGGGTATCAGCACCTCCATCAAAGGTGCACAGAAACAACATATTTTGCAGGTTCAGTAGGAGACAATTAAGCACACAATAAACAACCCCAAGTGTTTCATTCACCTTTATTACACTAAAACCCGCAACAGTGGTATTTGGATAACCGCAGGTGTCCAGGTCAAAGAAACCTCCAATAACTCGAGTGGACTCGAAACATTAACCACATGGGAGCAATGTTTCATCTATGCCATTCTAAACAATGCCTAAGCTTATTCAAATCAAAAGGACCTCCCTTCCCATAAGAAACTGAGGCTACATTGTAACATCAGATGCATCCCAAAAAGGAAGTGTTTAGTCAGATGCATGCATTATTTAATGAAAACCAATGCCGTGGTTCCAAGATACCAAAACAAACTCGATGCTCAAACCAGGATATAACCTTTGATTATATCCATTATTATGCTTTCAAATACCTGTTTAACCATGAATCAACCTTCTAAGACGATCATGAACTAACGTTGTACTTACTCTACAACACACAATGATTAACAACATCGTCAAGTTCTTGTCAAACACGACACGGATGTATAAAACAAGAATTAAAGTGTCTGTAATCGTGCACAAAGAATCCATTGGGCTGATGATTGCTGAAACACTATTCATTGGAGTCTGTCTGCGATCTCTACAGATGTATCTGCAATTACAATCCAACCCAATTAGAACGAAGCTATTTGGCTAAGTGGTATTTTCATTTGTTCACTTGGAAATGAAGAAAGAACTAGAAACCCTGATCCCAGAAGGTGGTCTTGTCTCATAGATATGAGATTAACCTATTAAAGTGTGTTATCAATTCACGACATGGAATACTTGGTTCTGGAACTTGAAACCAGAACAAAACTTCAGTTACAAGTTTAATGGTTTTGCTCAGATATTATCATTAATGTACATTGAAATGATAGGACATGTTATTACCAAGAGGATATCTTCATCTGTGCCAAAGGATTTGCGAGCCTTTTCCAAGCATCTTGACGAGATTGTCTCTTGACTCCTGTTTTTACAGTTTCAAAAGCTGATGAAATAGGAATACAATAACACTTGCTGCATGGCTCAAATTGGAGATCAAGAAAAGTTGTACTTCTTATGAGGACAATTGTAATGTTTGATCAACTAAGGCATAGATTTATGTAAGCGATTGCTTTTTTTTTTAAACATCTTAAAAGGCTTCATCCAGTTAACGACGATGCAAAATAATCATGTAAATTAAAATCACTAGCACTAATAAACAATGATGATGCGGAAATAAGTACCTCTGCCTTGAACATTCTCCAAAAGAGAATGCTTGAGATTTCCATCGGACATTACAAAATGATTAACAGTTGTAATTTTTATGGAATGAAGGACCTAAATGAGAAGAAACCATCCCAAAATCTCGCACTTGGTGGTATTCATTTGCACAAACATATTGTTCAATTACCATAATGAGAGGGAAAGGAGGTATAGTGTAGGTAACAGAGTGGTACAACTTTACCCCGGCTCATGTGTTCAAGGTTGGTTGAAAGGAAGAACAATGGTGTAGGACAACTTTCATCCCATCTACTATGTATTCTTGTAGGATAAACTATTTGTTTGACCCCCACATCATAAGTAAAATAATTTTGCCCATTGTAATATATAAATCACTTCTTTGACCACTCCATATGTTTCGAGCATTTTTGCTCATCAATCCTATTTCCTAGCCAAAAAGAAAATTATTTAGCCAGTTTACCCTTAATGATGTTGTCGTTATTTTCAAAGGGTGAATATACTAGTACAACGAAATATTAGTTTTTAACAAGAAAATAGTGCCACTTGATAGGAAGTTACTAAAATAGGTAATAAGAACATTTGCGACAGTTGCAAAATAAATTTAGCGGTAAAGTGAACACATATTTTAGTCAACAGTACAAGGGTCAAACATTTTTTGATTTTCCCTAAATTTGTGCAAGTTATATTGTTTCAAAGACCTCTTTTAACTTTTCTTTCATTCAATCTTTCTGGCGTAGTTTTCTCCGCTGGGATTAGTGTGACTTTTCTCTCAATCTTTGTGACCTGTGGATTTTTCAAATCCCCCCCCCCCCCCAAAATGGCATTTTCCCTCAAGTGTGAATCTTATGTTCTGTTGTCTATATTTATTTTACTTGGTTTCTGTAATATTTACCATAACACATGTAAATAGGACATCAAACGGCTAAGAATGTATACAAGTAGAGTTGGGAAATTGGAAAATACCTAGAGCTGGCTGGATCTCGGATCTCGAATTCGTCTGTATGAGCATCATAGCCACAGATCACAATATAGTGACCTACAGAAGTCGTCAACATGGTTAATAGTAATAAACTTTGCATTCCTACAAGTTCAAACTCTAATCAAAAAGCCTGAAAAATCAAGAATTTTTATCAAACTCTTGTCAGAAGTTTCTTCCACTTTTCAAGTAAATAATAAATGAAAACTCACATTTTTTCAAGTATTCTACTCACCAGTATAACCTGAGGAATCACTATAGAAATCTGATGCATAAACATTCTCTGTCCATGGCCGACTACAGAATAGGAGGAAAATGAAATAAAATATAAATTAAGTTCATCACTAAGTGGATGCAAAAACAGAGCTTGTTAGGCTGATTTTTGCAGATATTGGTGAAAAAACAACAATATACAGTTAGTAATACCTCAAAATATACTGGTCAACTAAAGCGATCACAATATACTTTCCTGACAGGATCAGAAAGGCAATTTCATCTCCCTTGATCGATCTGCACTGTTAGCATTTTGAAATTCATTTCCTTGTCTCAAGCAACTAACTAAATTTAGATATTTAGTAATCAAGAATATGATTCATATCTTGCACAAGATCATTTTGAAAGAAAAAAGAAGACTTTGGTGATTGATAACTGAAGTGCATGGATTTCAAAATTTTCCCCAAGTGTACTTGAAAAATGAGATCTTTAAGAGCTGAAAATGCACATGTACATGTGTATGTCATCATATTGTTAATTTTTCTTTGTAAGCACTTGTGCGCATGCAGTAAATCAGGTCGCCTTGCAAAGCTTGTATCATGGGTACAGCAGGGTGTACTGTTGAGGCTAACAATCTGAGGTAGAAGTTAAGTCTTATGCCTGTGAGGCTGTGAGAGAGGTCAGAGGAGGCAGGCAACACAACGCAACAAATTCTTTTGTCCTGATAGTTCTTATCGACACATCATGTAAAAGTAGAATAAGACTTAAGCTTAAGAATATTTCTATTTTATATATTTAATTCCTTTCTTGGTTTGGTCTTAGACTTGTAAATATACACAAACACATACATGACTATATGAATGATCATCCATATTCTTAATCTTCTAGAATCTCGAAATCTAATATCCATGTATCTCGTACCAGCATCAAGTTAGAACTCTCCCCCTTTGATGGACTACAAGAAGACAAAACTCACTAATCTGAAGAAGTTTACTGTCGGAGCCAACAAGAAACCTAACAAGTTTCTATTGTGATTTCATAAAGATTAGTAACTAGATGCAATAAATTTTAGAACCCAATCACCCAAGTAAGACAAAATTAGTCTGTGGAGCTCGAAAGTTGATGATCTCGGGACATGTTATCAACATAAAAATGTAGAGGCAAACATATGGAAGTTCATAGCCCATACCTCTATATTTATTCCGGCTTCCTGTGATCCCCGAAATAGCATATTTACTCTTTCTATATCATCAGCCAGTTGCTTCTGCAAGATTATTTTGGAATATTTGTAAAAGATAAGACGCTAGCATATAAAGTCATGGCGAACATGTACTTGAATAGAACACTAGCACATTGGATATGCACCCTGCAAATTCGTTACATTTCTGATAAGCTGATAACGTTCCTGTGATCCTGTAACATGACTTCCAAAAGTAGCAAAATGGAATGCCTAATTGCAGGCATAAAAGCAAGTTTTCAACTTTTAGCATTTAAAATTCACACACAGAAAAGAAGGAAAAAAACGCTAATAAGTTCATTCATGACTCAAAGAAGATTCAGACATCCAGCTCTGTTTAGAAAACAAGAACTTACCTCATAAAATGTCTCCAACGAAAAAGTAGGATTAGCGCCTAAAGTTACAGTGATGTAAGAGAAGCTAATAGAAAGTTTCTGCAGTAAATATGCCAGATCCACGGTCCAAATACTGCGAAATAAGAGGACAGTAAATATTCTATTGGAAATTAAGGTTAAACTATTGATGATTAACAGTCATACTTGAAACTCAATGGCAGTAGTCCACATTGGTCATTAAAAATAACAAACTAAATCTCCAAAACTAAACTGTAAACTACATTAACATAGTATCTAGAAACAATTACGTACTTTAGATCAGATAATATATACTTGCAGTCTTGCACTAGCTAAAATAGGTGTTATATACTCTTAATTTGGCTAGAACCTCGACGTAATAACCCTGCTACAATAAGCAGTAGCATAGAGATTCAAACTTCTTAAGAAGAATACCTAGTTGTGCAGCAAAACTCCTCCAGATCTTTGATATCATAATACTTGATGGAAAGGGTTCTCAAAACCATCAAAACGCAAGCAAGGCCACAGTCCCACGTGCGTTCTTGTTTTATATGCGGGACCTATACCACATATACAGCTCAATTATTATTATCTTTTTGTGGGGGGTTTGATCTACAAGACAGCCAGAAAAAAAGAACTGAATATTGCCAGGAAGGTAATCATTATATTCAAAGGGCTAGAATGTTTTTGATACCCATATGGAGTTAATGTTTAACCCACTAATATAGAAAAATGAATACGAGTAAAAGGACCTACATCAATGAAGTGTGACCGGCCCAAAACTTCTTTCTTGCCTTGTTCATTTTTCAATAATGATTTGAAATTGTATGATTCAACCAAACTCATATCATCAATCTCTTCAGGAACGTTAGATCCTCCATTCAGTAGTTTGTCAAAGAGGATATGTAAAGGCCACATCTACGAAGAACTTAATGTAGCTTGTGGATCACCAAAGTTCAGTCGCAAAGATCTGCGGTCAATCTTCGTTTGTACTTTGTTCACACTATTTCCTGCATTATATCTATGTATGATCAATAAAAAATGGCATGCACATCAAGATCTAAAAGTTTACAACCCCGGTGAGTTTTATAAAATTCAGCAGAAGTGAGCAAATAGTTAGAAACTGTATATTAACCTAGAAAAAAGAGTAATAGGACAGCATCACTCCAGAAGGAAAATGCAACTTATTAAGAAGAATCACTAACTTCTTACAGCTTAGGAAACAGCCAATATAATATTTCAAGTGTATGATTCATCCACTACCAATATAAAATTAAAAAAAAAAGTTATATACAAATTTATCATAGAACTCCATGGCACCCTCAAAAATTTTAAATATGATCTCATACCCAAAACAAAAAACTTTTGTGCACTTTGTATGCGAACATGCCTCCCAAAGGCAGTCACATAGTTGATTCAGTTTACTTAAAGAGTCCCTCGTCACTCTTGATTCATGTATTCTTGAGTTGCATTGCATACAAGGGAATACTGTAGTTGCCTAAGTAGATTGTCTGCCATGCTTGGGGCCAAGTTGCAGAACTAGGCTAAGGATTACGTTATTCGATCTAAAATTGAATGTTTACCATGAACTATGTACTTGATAATTGCAAACTAGAACATGGCTATTTTCATTTATCTATTTCAAGTCTTTTTCTCAACCTGCATGACCACAAAGGGTGACAGTGAACATCCCTTGCATTGACTATATCCTTCCTTTAAGTTATTTTTGTAAGTAAAACAGTTGCTGTCAGCATATATTTTCTGAATCAATGTCAATATCTTCATGGCTGGATACCTCTTCATATATAGAACAACTCAAATGGGAGATTTCTCCCTTGTAACTTTCTCAGAAACCGGCATAGCCCATATACTTCCAAAAAGAGGGTGATTCAGCCTTTGCCTAAAGCAATAACTTTGGTTTCAGATATTATTGCCTAAATGTAGCTCTTGAAACAACATCTGATGTAATATCATTTGAGGTAATCAGATGGTTTGCTGAATTTAGAACGTATCCCTCATTCATCCAGAAAGTTAACCTCCAAGCCCTATATTGCTTTATATTCCCATAATGAAAGTGCTTGCACATGGCACAACTTGTCTGCATTGCCATGTTATTAAGTGCAAAGCCTTCTAAATTTGTATATATATCATCTACCATCTAACATGCAGGTTCATCATCTTAAAAAAGGTCTGATCAAACAACTACCACATTTATGCTATTGCTATTTGCTACCCAACCAAATACCTCCTCAGTTCCAATACGCTAGTCAGTAGTCACTTAAGATTTCTTTAACTCTTTCAAAATGTTAGTCAGTTAGCCTATTTCAACCAATCAGATAATGCATTCCTCAGAATATCGCCGCATATGCTCTCTTTATGAAGGAAGTTCAAAGCTTTCATAACCTTGAAGGTTAAGTAAGAATAAAAATGTTAAAAGTTACATATAAACTATGATAATTGCATTTCAAGATTAGTGTGTCAAAACTTGAAATGGCTGACATTTTTTAATGGAGGTAACACAAAGCATTCACAAGCACTTCCAACTTAAAGAGCACACTAACATAATCCTGAAGAGAAGTGATATGCAAGCAGATGTGCCACCCTTCTCAGGAAGTAGGCTGCAACCATGTGCCATTAGTGGGTACCCCAGGTTACCGACCCAAAGTTTATTGACACAACTAGTGAGCAATGCAGAGCCATCACCACCAACTATCATCTGTCATAGACCCGATTAGTAATTTAGGGGATGTTTGGTTGGAGGTATTAAACAGTCATTAATGTGAATGAATATAAAAGAAAGTGTTTGATTTTATATAATATAATGGATTCATTCTCCCACAAGCCCGAGTTTTTATTCCTGTTTAAAGTGTGGGGAATGAAAATTCATTCTCATTCCCATTCCATATAATTTTCATTTTCATTTTCATTTTCATTTTCATTCTCTTGTCTGAACCAAACACACCCTTAGTTGCTCCATGCATTACTGATACCCAGGTGAGATACTAGTGAATTCTTCTATCTTAGCTCGGAAGATTAAAAATCCAGCATTTATACAATGAAACATCTATGCCCAGTTGTGGCGATTATCATATCCTATGGTCACCAAAAAGATACATCAAAATAAGTCTCTGACTCTTTTGCGTATCTAAGTATGTAATGTATTAAAACATTATCTCTCTCTCTCTCTCTCTCTCTCTCTCTCTCTCTCTCTCTCTCCTCTGATTCCACTTCTTTCAAAGAACAAACTGGTGAGTTCAACGGCAACATTAATGAATGCATTTTTGAACCCCATATCATAAGCAAGTTATATTGTTACAACAACTAGCAACAAGCAGCAGGGCAGTTGAAAGAACGCATACGAAAACGTAACCTTTGTTTTGGTAATTATACGTAATTCCTACATACTTTAAACTAAAATAATCCATTCACAATAAAGAATGCATACGAACGAAGGTCGCAGAAATTGATCTAACCAAAAGCTGTTACAAAACGAAATTTAAACTCCCATAAATTGCACAAACAAGATGAACAAAGTAAACCTAAAAGGCCAAAATGAAGTGAGCATATCTAGGAAACGTTTTAGATCACCTTAAAGAATCATATACTCAAACTGGAATTGGTCAAGTCGATATAAAAAGAACTACAGAAATTTGTATAAACATACGAAGTATATAAAGATCGAGAACGAATTCACAGAAGATACCTCCTGGATTGAAAAAAAAACGCCCGACTGATGATCTGGAAAGGATTTGATCGGAGTCTACTTTCACCTTCTTTCCTCCGATTTCTTCGGGTTGCCGTAAACCCTCTTTCTAATTTTATGTTATTATTTACATATTAGCAATAATACTATCGATTTTCAGGTAGAAACAGACAAATGAAGGTTCGTTGATGATATGATATAGCAACAAAAATCCTAATTTTTATCCGACTCTTCCAAGTTTATTTTGATATATAAAAGTAATAAATATATATTATCTGCTAGTTGTCTATCCGTTTAATGCAACAGGGCGGATAAACGTAAATGATTTTGAAATTTTAATTATTTTGTTAGAGAAGATTTTAACGATAATATGATTTATGCATAATAAAATTCAACTACATAAACAATCATGAGGCAGGGCCGGAATACGACTGTTGTAGTCCGGGGGCGAATTAAGAGCATCTTTAATATATTTTTCAAAATTGAGAAAATAAAGATTTTAGGCATATTTTTGTTGCAACAGCCTCTCCAAAACTCTTCAAAATGGAGAAAACATGATAGAGTGTAAACCAAAAATGATTATAATGAGAGAAAAACATTTTTTTTATCATATTCACACCGATAGAAATCCTTGATATTAATGGTTTATGAGAGATAAATAATATTTTATTAGAGTTTTAATTCTTCTTGGAGAATATGTTGGAGATGCTATAATATTGTAAAACTTTATAAATCCAAATGATTCGTTTTTAGACTATTAAATTTTAGAAAAAAAATTGATTAATGTAAGATTAAAACTCAAAACATTCAAAGTGTTAACGGAAAATTAGTAATACCAACTTAAACATTATTTATATATAATTAATATATTATATAATTTACTCCAAAAACTTAAACATTCAAAGTATTAATCTAAAAATAGTAATACCAGTGTAATTTACTCTAAAAACTTATGTTTACATATAATTAATATATCATATAAAAACTAATACATACAGTATTTTCATCTCTCTTGTTTTATCGTATCATGTCATGGAGTCCGATTATATCTCTCTTGTATTTTCATCTAAGCCATGCAGTAACAAATGTTTATTTCATCGACGAATTACTTTTTATCGCGGTTGTTATTAATATTTTATTGATTTTAAAATTATGAAGACTTTATTTGATCGTTATATCATCAAAACTTCATTTCAATATATTTTGTGTAATCATGTTGTCTAAAATATATTATTTTATATATTATGTTATAGGAATTTAAAACTATGTCACGAAAAGGATTCTTTTTGACAGCATTCTTAACACATGCAAGTCTGTCGTGGTGTTTCCATCTTAACCAAACCCTTCGCATGGGCTTGACACGTGCTCCTCAGTCTATAGGGTATTAGCAGTCGTTTCCAGTTGTTGTTCCCCTCCCGAATGGATTGGATCGACTTGGAAAATGGAAAGATTTGAGCCCTTCTTGAATGAATATATTTTTATGAAAAATGGTATCGGTAATAATGCGAAAACGAAAAGAAGATCCTGCCCCAAGTTGTTCTAAATAAAGGGTATCTATCATACTTCATACTACTTCTTCACTTACATACCACTCATGTAAAAATGAAAATGAATATAATATCACAAGTTAAATATAAATATGAATATGAATATAATATCGGTAATGATGCAGGTTTACCCTCAATGACAGTTTACACTGCATCTAGTCGCCTGATCACAACAAAAACAACCCAAAACTCATCAATTTAACATAATCTTTTCAGATAAAAATCAAAATAAGAGTCTTGAAAGGTTAACCTTTTCACATGTAGGTAACTGTAAATTTAGTGAACATTCAAGAATATAAGATATGAACTCCCAATTGTTAATAATTTGTACTACCAGATAGCACAGTTTATTAGTTGATAATCATGAATATTAGATGAATCATGTATAACAACTAAATATATTACCATGCCAGCTTTGGGGAACAATAGTTGATGTTTCACATTCCAAACCGTCGGAAGGAACTCAAAAACACCATGATCACATCTAAAGAGATGAACATTTCATACGTTAGAACAGGTTGTTGCCTCAATTCCAGGCCATTGGAGTTAGAATCTTTGATATTAAAGTATTTAAAGTCCAAAAAGCAATATAATATTGATTCCCATAAAAATCCTTACCACAAATCTATGCAATTCAGAAAAAACCAAATAACATGATATGAGCACCAACCTTAAAGATTAAGATGGTCATTGTGTCTAGATCTATTTCATTTCTGCACGTGTTTATCTTATAAAAGGTTGATTTGTCTGGTGCTTGACTAACGTTTGACTACAGAATATGTTAATCCATGAATATCAAATCCACCAGTTATACATATTACCTTTGTCTTAACGAGGAAGAAAGGAGAGTGCTGTTATTTACAACGTCTTTGGATATTAGATCTTGCAGACATCCTTTAGGAATTATCCAGGATATTTTCCTTCATAATGTTATACAATCATCAGCGGTATGTCTGTGATCTTCATGGAAGTCACACCACTTGGATTTATCTTTTGAATTGTTGGGCTTATTGTTTTCTTTGGCCTACTTATTGTGGATTGTACATTCTTTGGTGCCTCGATAAGATCTGTATGGGTCCCTTTAAACCCATATTTAGATATTTTAGGGTGTTGTTATCCCTTAGAATATGTTGAGACATCCTGCTTTTTATCAAATCGTATATTTGAAATATGGCGTAATTGATCTGATTTCTGAATGTTCCTTGACTTCAATCGTAGCTTACGAACATTAAGCGTCGTTTGTCGTGGAAATGCTTCCGTCGAAAGACAACATCGTCTTCCAATCGCATGTGAGCCAACGTTATGGCCCTAACATCTTTGCAGGTTTCTGCTAGGCACTTGGTCAAGTCCAAGTACAATTTTGAGTTGTCGTCCAACCCCCCCCCCCCCCTTGTAGGCTTCTATCATTGTTCGAATGTCACAGTTTTTAACATTAATCATTTATGAATTAAACAGGTTGAAATAATTCCTCATAATTCACCAGGTTTTTGTGTAACGTAGTACAAGTCACTGGTCTGTTTCTTCATTTTGCGACTACTGGTGTATTGTTGGAAGAATTGATTAACTATGTCCGCAAAGGAGCTAACGTCTTTGGCTTGAGATTGAATATCCATTGGATAGCTACACCGGTGAGAGTTGCTCTGAAGCTCTTACACATGCATACTTCTTGATAGCGCTGAGGGAGGGAAGTTATCCACATCAATTGTCTATACTGCGACGTGCTTATTAGGATCCGAAATGCCGGAATTTTGGAATTGAAAACAAGGATGTTGTATTTCTTCCAGATGTCGACCAGAGGGATATGGTCAACAGATGGAGAAGCTTGAAAGCCAGTAAGAGGATCAAGATCGATAGGCACTGCTGCTCTAGGTAGCTTAGATAACAAGGATAACGCTTTTTCATTTTGCTATTCAAGCAACCTTAGTCGTCGAGTAAGCGGGTTGTCAAAGGTTAGGTTAGGACTTTACGGAAAGATAGGCACAAAAGATGGTGCAACTCCTTAACTCTGGGAGGTGAGGCCTACAGTAGCATATGTGCCTTGATAATGAGATGATTCAGCTTCACCATTGATGAGAGTAGTTGATAAATTTATAGTGGGAATAGGTGGCGTTGGCACCGATGAAAATTTTATAGGTGTCGTCGTGTCGAGAGTCGTGGAAAAAAGGTCATGAACGGAATCGTTGGTGGTGCAGGAGGTAATCTAGTGGTCGACACTATCGTTGCAGGATACTGATTCTTGGAAAGGAAACTCAGTATACGACGACATGCGGAAGGGAACTGTAGCGGGAGGTCTCATCATAGATGAGTTAGGAGCATCCATTGTCGCGGTTAATCGAGCTATTTCTTATCTTGAAGCAGTCAACTCGGCTTGCTTTTTAGCGAACTGATCAATTCCAGAGCTTGTCATCCCGGGAAACAAATTGTCTTACAAAGGAGACCATAAGTAACTAATATTTATTTCAAAGATGATCTCTAAGTGGGGTCCCATGATGGATGCCAAATTTTTATGCCAAGAACTACGCCAAATATATTTTACGGTTTATTTGTGGAGCTTTTACAATTAAAGATCAACCACCTTGAAATAAACACAAGAAGATAAATGAGATAAAGGAATTGGTGACACGAAAAAACCCTTAAACAAAGGATAAAAACCGCAAACGATACAGGTGATCGTCGATGCACTATGGACAGTGATGTCGTCCTTGAGAACAATTAAAACATGTAAGCAATTTAACATGCCGGTTGTGGAAAATAACAAAAAACAATAGTTGCTTCTTGTTAGTGAGCTTTGCGTGTGCGTAGATTATGATGCTCTCGGGGTGTTTTTTTTTTGTGATATTCCTGGTCTTTTTATAGTTGATTCGTAAGATTGTGCCAATGGTTGACTTTAAATGTTATTTAATAAACAAAACCATTACTATTGAATGTTTTGGATCTTGGTCTTTCGTTATAATCTTCTATGGCTAATGGTCGCAGTTGTCTTTATTCCTATATTAAAAACCATACATGATGATTGTGATGATAAATATGTAATAACTTCCGTTGTTAGTATATCTTGTCGAAGAAAACTCCGATCGTGGATATATAATCATCGAACGGGGGTTGAAGATAGATTATCCTCGACCAAGGGTCAAAGGCTTAATGGTGATGGATAACCATGATCACATATAGCACGGTCGTTCGTCTTACAAATCTTGGTTACAGATGGCATGGTCGAAGGAAATATTTTCGTCAGTTGAGATTTACCAAAACACTTACCTTATCCAAATTAGGTGTTCAGCTTAGAATTTACATTTCGGTTAAAGTTTGTAACATCGTATATCATGATCGAGGTGAGTTTTCTTATAACATTTTTGAACTAAAATGCATATGTCATAAAATGATTATGTATTGTTATAGTTAATTGTATTATGATATTGTTACAGTTGGTACTTGGTAGTAGTGATGGCCAAATTGGTCCGGCCCGGCCCGAAAATTCAAATAATTTTATAATGTATTTTTATAAGACAATGTAATTTTAAAGTGTATTTGAGTGACCTGATTGTATATTTTATAATGTATTAAAAATATATATCATTAATTTTTTTTTTTAAAAATCTTATTTTTTAATGCCGGGACTGACGGCCCATAACCGGTTATGAAGAACCTTGACTGGTCCTACCATTTTCGACCAGGACCGGGACCGGTCGCCCCGGGACTGATTATGACCGGTTATGAGAAAGCTTGGGACCGATTAGGCCCGGCCCGACTCGGCCCGGGACCGGTTTTCAGCCATCACTAATTGGTAGTGCATGAGTGCTTACTTTATAACTAACTGGGATGAAGTGATTGAAAGCCTACTATATGACTAACTGAGATGTAGTGCCTTAGAGTCTATTGTATAACTAATTAGGATGCAGTGCTTGAGAGGCTATTGTATAACTATCTGGGATGTAATGCCTGAGAGCCTACTATATATCTACTGATTTAAAAGGTTTTATATGAACTAGTTTTATTGCATTACTGTAGTGATAGGGATTTCCCCATTAGACTGTATGATCTAGCCCTCACTTTTTATTTTAAAAAAAAAATATGCATTTTAGGGCAACAAAGTTTAAAAGGTAAAAGGAAGTGGAAAATGTGAGATTTTCTGGGTGGATTTTCATATGTGAAACCTAGGTGAAATACCATATAGACAGAAATTATATTTGATTTCATGAGGTGAAACATATTATAGATGAAAATTGTATTTGATTTCATGTGGTGAAACAACATATATATGAACATTATGTTTGGATTTCATAAGGTGAAATAATATATTTATGAAAATTGTGTTTTATTTAATAAGGTAAAATGATGTGAGCATGTGCTTCATCAGGTGAATCTCTGTGTGTTTCATCTGATAAATCTATGTTACCAAAATGACGATTATGCTTTTTTTTCTAATTAAAAACACCTTTAAATTAACACCATAGGATCAAAACCAAATTAAGGCTTAGATCAGTTCTCACGGTTCTCAACCTTTTTGGGTTCTTATTTGATTATTGTCCTCTCTCTCTCTCTCTCTCTCTCTCTCTATATATATATATATATATATATATATAGGAACGTTCAAATAAAAACCACTCAATTTATAAAAACTGTGAAAACCTCATTCAACCAATCATAATTTTTTATTTTGTTCATTTTTTTGTAATTATGAGAAGTTAATTAACCATTTTTATTGTATAGGGTATTAATCATGATATTATCATCTTCATTATTTTAATTTTAGAGAAATACATGAAACAGTTTCATTAAAATTTCATTAAATATTATATGAAACAACTTCATAACCATATATGAAACAAATTTACCAAAAAAAGTATTATATAAAACAATTTCACAAGATTAAACAATTTCATGAATTAAACAATGAAATCGACGTATGAGAGTGGTCTATACGGTTTTTACAAATGAGGGTGGTTTTCATTTGATCGCTCCTATATATATATATATATAGACTTGAGATCATGTGAGACCAAAGGTTTTTCGTGAGACATGTAAGACCAATTCTCAACCCTTGGATTAGATCTATAATCTGAAAATTCATAATCACAAAATTGCCACGAGACTTCTCAATAATCACAAAATTGCCACCGTGCAATTTTAGACCATTAGATTATTAGCTTATAAAGTTGATCAATGGACATAAATTGGTCTTACGGGTCTCACGAAAAACATTTGGTCTCACGTGAACCCAACCCTATATATATATATATATATATATATATAGATAGATATATATATATATATATAGATAGATATATATATATATATAGAGAGAGAGAGAAGCGATCAAATGAAAACCACTCCAATTTGTAAAAACCATAAAAACTACTCTCATCCATCTTAATCTTATGAAATTTTTTCATGAAATTGTTTAATCTTGTGAAATTGTTTCATATAATACTTTTTTGATGAAGTTGTTTCATATATGGTTATGAAATTGTTTCATATACTACTTAATGAAATTTTTTATGAAACTGTTTCTTGTATTTCTCTAAAATTAAAATAATGAAGATGATAATATCCATGTTAGATTGTTGATCTAATCCAAGGGTTGAAAATTGGTTTTATGAATTTCATGAAAAACACTTGGTCTCACATGATTCCAAGTATATATATATATAGAAGGGTTCAAACGAGAACCCCTGTGATTTACGAGAA
>NC_037530.1:8046235-8067068 GCF_001531365.2 Cynara cardunculus var. scolymus
TGTGATTATCATGTGATATGGGTGTGATAATCATGTGATTATTACACAATTATCACATTATCGCTTATATCAACAGGATTTGGTGTGATTTGGGTGTGATAATCATGTGATTATCACACAATTATCACAAGGATTCCGCTTGGCTAGGGTTAACTTAGAAAATCGACTACCAATTTGGTGTGATGCGGGTCTGATAATCATGTGATATCACTATCATAACAGCGCACTCGATTTGATCATGGTTTCGATCGGTTAGGGTTAGACAATCACACATTTATCACAACAATTACTTATGGTTTCAATAGGTTAGGATTAGACAATCACACATTTATCACAACGATTACGGATGAAATCCACTAAACGATTTGGTGTGATATGAGTGTGATAATCATGTGATATCACTATTATAACATCACTTGCGCACTCAATTTGATCATGGTTTCGATCGGTTAGGGTTAGACAATCACACATTTATCACAACGATTACTCATGGTTTCGATAGGTTATTGTTACACTTGATTGATCATGGTTTCGGTAGGTTATGGTTACACAATTACACATTTATCACAACGATTACTCATGGTTTCGATATGTTATGGTTATACTTGATTGATCATGGTTTCGATAGGTTATGGTTACACAATCACACAATTATCACAAGGGGAGAGAAGAGAGTGGAAACAAACGTGCAGAAAAAAAAAGGGATAATTATGACTAATTAAAATAAAATAAAAATTATAAAAATTACTTAATTACATTATTGCCCTTATTAATTTATTTATATTTAATATAAGTTAATTTATTAATTGTTATTAGATTGTTCTCGCGTTCTCATAAATTACAAGGGTTCTCGTTTAAACCTCCACCTATATATATATATATATATATATGTGTGTATATATCATGGATCTTAAAATAAAGATGAACTTTTTTTGGTATAATTTATTTAAATAAAATATTGATTATATTTTAGATAATTTAATTTAAAAGAAAATGGATAATCTAATTATTATTTAAAAAGAAAAGTGGGTAATTTTTTTTGAAAAATAAGTGAATTAATGATTTAATTATACAAAAGTTTCAAAATACCTTTCTAATGTCCTAGGCCTAGGTAGTGCATGTGAGAGCCCAATAGATCTCATTTTTTTTTATAGCTCCACATAACTCATGACCCGGCACGAAGAAATCTCTTAGATGGGCGGATGCGAATCTGGATCTATTAATGGAGCAATTCCATTCCAGATCTTCTTCAACTTTTTAGGTACTTTAAATTAGTCCCAATTTTTTTCTATATCTACATATTTTTCTGTATGATCTTGGCTATTGAAAAATTTCATCTAATGGTTGAGATATCTTCTCACACTTCTTAAGTTTTTGGGCTTCTCATTTGAACTTTTATCTATTTATATGTATATATTTATACATCTTTATTATTATATAAGAAATATATTTGACTTTCAATATAAATAATTGATTAATGATTCATTGTAATTTTTTTTATTGTTTTTTACTCGATGAGTTCCTCAAACCCATCAAGGATTCCTTCTCCAAGGATTAATCGGGTCAAGGGACTTAAACTGGTGTTACTCCTCTCTTTTCAATCCCTAATTGGGTCTCACCATTTTCATGAAGAGTCGGTTCATGTTTATGAAACATTTTCTTTTCGATGTTTGCATGCATTATTTGTTCTCAATAGTGTAAAATTTTATAAACCAGTCCAAGAACATTCCGGAATAATTTGAGTTTGAGGTAGTAGGGGAGAAATGGAGCATAATCAACCGTTGGGAAATAACAAAATGACTCTTTTGACCCTTTGATTGGAGAAAAAAGGTTTTGGAATATGGAAAAGATTTCTTTTTGAAAAGAAAAAGAGGATCATGCAAGTCCAAGTCTTTACTTTTCGCAACGGTTTACTGCTGCGGTTTTCAAAATTTTAACGTTTCTTTTTAAGAATTGAATTCAGAATATCACCCCTCAACTATTGCCTCATCGATAACTTTGGTCCCTCATACTAACACAGAAAAACCTTTATCATTATTTGAAATGACTTTTGCGGCAATTTCAATCCACTTAACCTAAACATAAGATGATTTTGATTATATTTTTAGAGTAAATTTTATAATATTGTAATGTATTTATATTTTAAATTAAAATATTTACTTTGGTAATTAAAATATAATTAATATCTTGAATATTTAAACAAAACTACAAAACATAAAATAGAAATCAGATTTAAGGTACATTGCATTTGCACATTTTTATATGTAGGGGTGAGCATAGGCGGGTATTCGCCCTATTTGATAAGAACCGGAACCGGCGGTTCTTGAATTTTTGGAATCAGAACCGGAACCGTCGGGAACTGGTTCCAGGTACCCT
The DNA here is from genome assembly GCF_001531365.2 of Cynara cardunculus var. scolymus. Classification (NCBI taxonomy): domain Eukaryota; kingdom Viridiplantae; phylum Streptophyta; class Magnoliopsida; order Asterales; family Asteraceae; genus Cynara; species Cynara cardunculus. The sequence goes on from NC_037530.1 coordinate 8,048,612, forward strand.
CTTCCTAAAATATTAAAATTTTGTTATTTATAAATAAAAAATTAAACATTGCCAAAACACTAAATAAATAAACAAGAATACAAATTATACGGAATAATAGTTACAAATATTGTTTAACGATTACAAACCATAATAGACTAATAACAAATGTTGAAAGTTTAACAATTACATACTATAATTGTAAATGTTCAAAGTTTAACGATTACATACTATGAATCCAATTAAACACACAATTTTGAAAAAATACAAATCATTTTATCTCAAATTCTGAATCTCATTTCAACTTCTTGCATATCCATTGCATCCTCAACCTCGTACGGTACTTGTGAATAAGTGAGTGTTAAAAAAATTACACAAACTTGTAAAAAACTGCATATATTTTAACAAAAAACTACACAAAATTTGTATAAAAAACTGCACATATTTTTAATATAAAACTACACAAATTACATAAAAACTGCATAAGTTATATAAAAAACTGCACAATCGGTCCCGGCAGGTACCCGATGGGTAACGGTTCCGAAAATTGAGAACCGGAATCGGAACCATTATCAATCGGTTCTATATTTTAGGAACCGGAACCACTCATATCGGTTCCGATTCCAGTTCCGGAACTGACAGTTCCGATTCCGCAAGTGGATATCCGGTTTCGCTGCTCACCCCTATTTATATGTAAACAACATACATAGATGTTTGAGATGATGCATCTGAGGTGGCAAACATATGGCTTTAAAAATGTGTTAGACAAAATATATTTCAAACCAAATTACGTTGTATTTTCCATCAGTTTGCCATATATTTTATTTCTATGTCAAATAAAAAAAAAGCAGTTAAAGATGAAACGAGTCGAAAAATGTAATCAAAATCTTGTAACTTTCTAAATCATGTTATTATTATTATTATTATTATTATTATCATCGTAATATTGTATACATTAATGTTGTGTTCTCAAACTTTTCTCAACGTAAAAAGAGACAAAACTCCAATCTATTTGGAGATGTATCTATTTCGATTTATTACTATGATGCATATACTATTTAATTATTTTAATAAAACAAAATTTGTAAAATCACATGCTTCCTATTTAAGTATTATTGTTGAGATATTAATAGGATGGGTTGCATCTGCTCCATCACCCTTAATCCGCCGCAACCACAGCTGATCATCTCACCCCATTTTACGGGTCTTAACGGCTACTTATTATCACCCATATATATTGTTTGCTTTATACATAAATCCTCTATTTTAATCCAATTAAAATTTTCCAACAATTTTTTTTTAAACGAACAAAATATATTTTAAGGAACAAATCAACAAGTAAAAGAGACAAGCAGGGACCTAATAAGCCAATAACAGATCAATATCAGTAAGTAAGACAGACAATAATACATACATACAAAACAACCCACGAAAAACCAAAACAATCAAATGAGGACCAAGAAGCCCCCAACATCAACACTCGAGGACAACCATCACTAACACTTAAGGGTTGTTTATTAAATACTTATCGTCTTTTACTTAGGGGACATTTAGCAAACATTTACTAAAAGTCCAAAGTACCGCCTGCCATAACTTTTTTGGAGAAGTTCAAAATTTTCGAATAATCTAAAGGGTCATTTACCGAATGTTCATCGGGTAAGCGCACGATTGGTGAGCATGATAAGGACCAAGAATCTTACACGGTAATAGGCATGCAACAATTGAGGTTTTTACCTGCTAGGTGAGGGAGAAGATTTTCACCCGGTTAACGCTCACTGGGGAAGAGACGTTGCTTACAAACAATTCATTTTCATGGTCACAAATATCATCCAACAAGATAAAAAGTGACAACACTTATCCGACAAACATTTAACAAACGTTCCTAAATCAGTAAATCATATTGATTGTAGTTATATCATAAAATTGATAGAGAAAAAATTACCAGTTGGATCAGTTGAAAAAATGTTACTAAATTGTGAAGTCAAAATTAAATATAAGAATCACGTATGTAAGCAATGATTTGGTTAAATGTGATTATTTTTATTATAATTTGTTTTAATTGTAGGCTAAGAATTTTTTTTTTAGTATTATTTAGAAATCAGGAGATTCTCGTTATATTGACTGATTCTAGATGCTAACGAAATGACTTCATCATCTAACATGAATCTGAAATTGGTTATTGGTTGATTTTGTTAAATATTTAAGAGCACTTTCAACATATTCTTTATAATCTATACTATATTATAAAGCATTTGACAAAAACTCTTAAAAACCATTTTTTATGCATGAAGTACTGTATATTGATACATATTACTTAAAATTCACGATTACAAATAAATTATGCATAAGTACAACTTATTAAAGCTCTATGTTTGAATTCGTGTAACTAACTACGGATAACCATAATCAAATAGAGGATAAACATCTCATTTTAAAATATAATAAGAATAATTAACGAGTTCTAACAAAATAATTAATTATTATCTTTATAAAAAATTATATTATTAAACCAAATATAAATTACTTCATTATTGAATACAAATTAAATTATAATAAAAAATTGAATTAAAAAACTACACAAAAAATGAGGAATTTTAAATAGTTAATTTGATACTAATATCGATATATTTTTGTCAAATTTTTATGATATCTTCAAATTTATATTTTATTCAAAAATAAAAAAGATCATCACATTTTCAAAATCACATAAGATCATATTATAATATCAACTGAGATAAAAAATAAAATGAAATATAAAAATCAAGATGTATCTTACTGCATTACGCGAATACCATTCTAGTTCTTTTAAAATAGAGAACCTTTAGTTAAAATCTTAATTAAAAAAAACCTAACTCTAACATATTAGAAGATTCTAACATTAATTATAGGCTAAATTACGATTTTGGTCCATGTGTTATGTCGAAAATCTTGATTTTGATCCATAAACCTCATTTATTACATGGATGACCCTGTGGTATGCAGTTTTTATCAGTTTGGCCCCTCAACCTAATGGCCATCCATTGAAAACTGCCAACTGAATCCATAAGCAATATATTTAATAATATAAAAGAACTTGAAAAGAAAGAAAGTTGAGGGGTTATTGTGCAATTAAAGTAAAATGAAGATATAAAAAGTAGGAGCTAACTTGGTAAACTGAAGAAGAACCGCTACTACGACTAACCTTCGTCGACCCCGACCAAGATCGAACCCGCTACTCCGACTAACCCCTGAGGGCTCCAACCACCCCTTCATTTGTGTCATTGTTGTCCACTAAAACTACCCACCCCACTGTCGATCAAGCCAAAACCAACAAAACCAGATCCCAATCGAACCCAAACCCACTTCCTCCTTCCCCTTTCCCTTGCGTTCTTCGGTACAACCCCCCAAATCCCTACAAAGAAAGCCATGAAGAAACCCTCGCATGGTGCGCAAAAGAAGTTACTTTGAATCCTATCATCCCTTTTCGGTCCGCCATAGAAGCCAAACCCATTTATAGAATCTGATTTGAATCAGAAGGGAACGAGGTTCCTATTTCGAACAAGATCTGTTTTTTAGTCTTGGTTTCTGATTTTGGTTTGTGTTTCTTGGATCTACTTTTCCTTCATCAAAATGAAGTTCAAGGACAAATATCATGCATTAGGTTTGGTTTGGTTTGAGATGATGGTTAGGGTTGAGTTAACAGAGGCCAATGGATGGACGTTTTATGACAACCTAGACTAACTGTACTAAATATTGTCCGCTTTGTCCACACCTGAATTCACGGTTTTAAAATGCGTTTGATAGAGAAGGTATCCAGTTCCTTGTAAGACAATATTTGTTCCTCTCCCCAACCAATGTGGGATCTTACAATTCACCCCTTTGGGAGCCCAACGTCCTCGTTGGCACACTAGTATGAATCCCGACTTTGATATCAACTTGTAACACCCCTAAAATATGAGAATTTCCACCTTGTGAAAACTTGAGATTAACTTAAATAACAAGAGTATTTCCCAACAAAGGGATCAACACCAACTAAAATACAGTATAAAGTAAGGCTAACAATTGAAAATCTTCTAATCTAAATCTAGAAATAGATTATATTTGGGTGTCACTATAATCCACAAAAGTCTCAATGAGTATCTATCATCATTATAGGCGCTCAAAAAATGCTACCAAAACAACACCACTATTGGCACTCCCATTGCTGCTCAAACATCCTTAGCCCCACTATCTAAGGAACTTCATATACATATCATATTAAGAAAAAGTGTCAGTCTTGACTCCTAGTGAGTCCAAACATCTGTTAAGTTGAAGCAGTAATCATTAATACATAAATTATAGCTTTAATAAAACCAAATAATCCAAAAGTTTCATTTTTAAACTTAAGAAGTCAACACACATCTTACAATGACGCGGAAGACCTGATTTCCATGGACAATGGCGTAACACAAAAGTAAGTGATATATCTATGTTATAGAGTCCCACGATAGATCAATAACTAACGAGTTCAACCAATCATGATCTATAGCTCGAGGCCCCCGATGATCTTAGTTGCGTTCATTCACTAGAAATTACACCATATGGTCAACGGCCGTTATTCGGCCCTAAGAGTTCGTACCAAAATGCCCCCGATAACCCAATGCTTATTTCTAATTACAAAATGGGAAACCATCCCATCTAAACCCAAACCAACTCCTATGCCTATGAATTTATTGCATTATAATCTAGTGCATTTCATAACCTTAATATAACAAAATAAAATCAAACATATACTTCTTATCACATGTGATACTACCATCATAGTGACCAAATAGAGTCCAAAGCCTCATAAACTTAAAATATTTTTGAGGTTAACGACTTTCTATTGACGGTGTTAAGTTCAAGATGAAAATAAAATACAAAACGCAGGGATGATAAAGGTAATTTTAAAACCATAGGGACGGAAATAGAATTATTTACAAAACCACAAAAATGGAATCGAAGTTTAATAACTTTTTAGTTGGCAACTTAGATGGTGAAGAATTCTGGTCTTGGGCGATCCTTCATTCTAAAGGCTAGGATATGCATTCCACTATTTATCTGTGTTGCAATAATGAGGTTGAAACTTTAAAGAAATGCCCGTGAAGTTTTAAATTATGGATGTATATCTTTAACTGGTGGGGTTTGAGCATATCACCATCCTTTTTGTTCGAGGTGCAACATGTGGAAGGTTGTCTCTTGGATCATTAATTGTTCGATTAATAGCTATCCAAATAATCTGATCTTTTCTTGCGGATCGTGCAACCAAATTATAGTCTTTTTTTACAGTTAAACATCTTTCTTCCCAATGGATCTCCAACCGTGCAAAGGTCTTCAATACATCGTGGACAAAATGGTGTGAGGGGTCAAGGGCATGACGATTAGGTCTCTCAACTTGTTTTGAGAGTTGCTTCTCGTTGACTCAACGACTTTGATTTTGGTGCTTTTTGTCAATTTATGTTGTTTCCTCTCGTTTGGTTGCTCCATTAGCTTTGTTTTGCTTGTTGTATTCGTTTGCTCAAGTTGTTGGTGTCTTGTGCTACCTTTGTTGCTCTCTTCGCTTTATGCTCGGACACGCTTGGTTGTTGTTTGGTTTGTACTGGTTTTATGTCTTGCATACGTTTTGCTGTTTCTTTTTTTCGTTTTCAACAAAGTTATTGACCTTTTAAAAAATAGTAATAATATATAAATAATTGATAATTAATAACAATCACAAACATAATTAGAAAAAAAAATGGAAAAGATTACCAAAACTTATTAAAATATAACAAATTAGAAAGAAAAAATAAATAAACTCAAAAAAGAAATAGTTATTGTTAATGGATATGGATATGGATATGGCCTTAATTCAAGGGCTGGATTGACATTTCATTTCGGCCGAAAGAATAAAAAAGGCATAGCATCGGGTGACGAGGTCAAGGGCTGGCTACGTACGGCTATACAACCGGTTCTTGTCTTCCTCTCAAATGACATGATTGCCCTCCATCCTTCACTCTATCTCCCAAATTTCAAATTTTAACCTTCCACTTTTACAAACATTTAAAACAAAAACTATTTCATGGTTGAGATTTTTGTTGTTAAGACTTTAAGGGGTCGTTTACCAAATGCTTACGTGAGTAAACGCTTACTAAGTAACATTACCTCACAGGATAAATATGGTAAGAACTAAGAATCTTATCCGGTAAGAGTGAGACAAGGACCAAGAGTCTTACCACGGTAAGCGCTTACCGGGAAAATTGTTGCATATAATGTCGTTTTGGTGGACTAAAATCTTACCCAATAAGTAAATAATAATATTAAATTTTGCCGTTGGTAAACGGCCCCTAAAAGTAGTTCAACTCCAAGAAACTAGGAAAGAAACTTAATTTTGTCGGTGATGGAAAAGAAACGGATAAATGTCGGCTTCCTGTTCAAATAGCATAAATGTTGTATGTTTGGAAATGAGACGATTTTAGGCGTCTATAACCCCATTCACTAATTTACTGTTTTTCTTTTTTGTACCAAAGACGTTACAATCTTTTTGAAGACTCTGCTACATTCAAAACTTTTGATTATATTATATAAACGAGATAAAAGAGAATATATGTTAAGAACAAAAATGTGTTAAACCTAAAACGATTAACAATATGCAACTAAACATAAACCATTAATGATATGAACCTAAAACTAAAAATTAATGATTTGAATCTAAATAATTCCGGCTATAGTTTTACACAGGTCGATAAAAAACTCTGATCACATGTAAATTTGGGCCCCAAAATTTCAGGAGCCCTATTTAAAATCTCACATTTAACATGTTAAGAAACGACCCTGTTGGATACTAAGGTTGGAGTTGCTATCATACATACCAATTTTTTTGGAAGTCTGTTAGTCACAAATATTTATGAGAAGCATTAAAAAAACATATTTTCTTACGCAATTGTAAATAAGGATTTTGAATATAGGTCCCCTTTTTTTAAATCTTCACTATCATAGATGTTCGAACAAATGATTCTTGAAGCAATTTTAGGACATCTTCAACTCAATCATTAAAACGATAACGCTAAAAAATGGTGATCTGTTCATTAAAAAAATCAACTTAAACCATATATTAAAAAAACACTAAAAACCAACTTTAATAATATAATAATAATTAACGTCTTAATATATTAAACTTTAATTGATATATAATTAAAAATTACAAAAAAAAAATATTATATATGTACTAAGAGACCTACTTTATTAACCTACAAGTATGGAGGCTAACATTTTGGATGTCTAATTTTTTTTTTGATTAACCTGGATATTCAACCTGCTATACGAGCCGACTAATTTCAGGACGACCACCTGCTTTGCAGATAGCCTGAAGTCACTGCATTTGAGCATCCGTGACCACAAGAGATTTTTATTCATCATTGGATTTGAAGCTGAGACTTCCTGATACTTTTGACCTTTGAAGGCAAGCTCAAACCAATCAGACACCACCTTTGTGGTTGATGTCCAATTTTTTAGTGTCTTAGAGTTGGGTTGGAGATGAAAATACCTCTATTTTGTGTTTTTAATGTTGGATTGGAGATGGTCATATATACAAAGTTTTTCAATGATTCTTTATATTTTTTGAAAAAAACCTTTGGTTGGTTGCATTGGAGGATAAAGGATATGTCTTAATGGATAATGGAAGTTCAAAATCTTTAAAAATAATTATGTGCAATTTTAACAGATTTTTTATTTTGAAGATTGCATCATTAATTATATTATTAAAATATTATACACATTTAATAAAATATTATTTCTCTCTCTACTAAACATTTCATTTCAATGTTTTTTTATTGGTGGAATATAATAAAAAATAACTTCTTTTCCATCGTAATCATTTTTAGAAAATTTTCCATATTTGGAAAAATATACGCTCTATATTATTTTCTTCATTTTAGAGAATCTGTTAGATCACAAAATCGTTCAAAATCCTCATTTTGAAAAATCTGATGAAGATGCTCTTATGCAATAAGTCGTTGAGAAGTAGTAGCTTTTTCAAATTTATTTTTAATTTGTCCATTTTCCTCGATCATATTTTCATTTCAAACATCTGTTACTTTATTAATAAATTAATTTAATTTATTAAATATCCAAAATAAAAGTAATTTTTTATAACCAAATAGATTATTAAAAAGCTTTTGATAAGACAACTAAAATGATATCAATATCGAATATTAAAACATAAAAAATCATATAATATTTATATAAAAGTACATGGATAAAAAAATTATAGATTTTGGATACGATGAATTAATGGTCAATATAACGTGTTTATGATGGTTCTTTATGAATTTGCCGTAGTTCTTTAGATAGAGTCTGGTCTCGCCTAACACTCATGCCCCTCTCATAAGAGGATCCNCCGCCCCCACACCTCAATGACCCCACCTACTTATCGTTCCTACCCGACCTTAGTTATGAAGGCGATAACTCATTATTGATGGTATAAATTCATGATCCGAACATTAAGATAGAGTAAAGCACACAAGCAACTAAGAAAGAAGGGATTGGAGCAACGTTTACTGTACCTGACACGCATCTTGACCTAAATTAGAATTCGAAATCTTAATTAACATTATATTTATTCAAATACTTTTATTTAAATAAGACAAAACATCAACTTCGCTTTTTTTACTTTTACTGAAAAAATATGATCCACGATTATTCATTAATATGTTGATGCAAATATAACATTTGCATGTTGGAGGTCTTTCTCGAAATATATTCTTTGACCCTTGAGACGGAGAAAACGTATCTATACATCAGATTATGTCTTACCTCCATAAACCCTATTTTTAAATAATACTAAAAACTGTTGGACCCATTAAACACTAAAAAATCTCAAACGAAAATAAGGTGGGTATAACGCTGAACCCTGTTTAAGCCCCTCGTCCCCGCCCCCTTCCTGACTAATCCTTGATAGGTTCGGCGAACCCGATGGCTACACGTTTAATAGAAAACACTGAAAGATGTATTTTAAAGTTAAAATTATAAGGAATTGTAACTGTATTAATTGCTAACAATGAAAATCAAATACATTTTTTATTAAATAATAAATGTGTATATATATATATTTATTTATTTATACACACGCTATATACATATATTAAATTAAATAAAAAATTAATCTGAGCCGGATTGGAGGCGGGTAGTATCATCCCCTAACCCATTCGGAACCCGTTTCGAGTATGAAAATAAATCTCCGTCCTCGACTCATTACCAATGAAACATGGGAATCCGCACCTCTTTAGGGACAAATACGTACGGATAAAATTTTCATCTCTAAATATTACTTGGTCCTTAAAATAATTTATTTGATGAACTTTTTTAAAAATTAGAAGTGACGATTCTTTTAATTAATAAAATCACATTGATGCTAATATTATATATTTTTAAATTTTGGTAACATTATTTCGTTAAATATTTTACATATGTATATTAAGTTTATTGATCGAAATTATAACATAATTATCATTTTTTATTTACTAACCAAAAATGGAATTCTTAGATTTACTAAAGGACTATTTATCTAAATGTTTATCTATAGAACTCAACACTGTAATTTATTTTGATGAGTAAGATTTTAGTACATCAAAATGTATTGAATGCAATAATTTACCGGGTAAGTGCTTACCTGGGTAAGAGTCGTAATCTTCACTTACCGGGTAAGACTCTCCATCATTCCATCGCTCTTACCCAGTAAGATTCTTGACCCTTGTCATGTTCATCCGATAAGAAAATTTATCCGATAAGCACTTACCAAATAAACGTTTAATAAACGAGCCCTAACTCGCTTCAACTACATTCCCTTTGTACCCTTTTGTTTTATTATTTGTAATAAAAAAATAAATTATTTAATTGTATTTTACAGTATAAAAACACAAAATAAATAAGTTACTAAATATAATACAAAATATTGATTAATATTTTAAATATTAACCAATGCGTATAATAATTATATATAATATTAACATTTAAAATATAGATGTCAGTAAAATAAAAACACAAAATAAATAAATTACTAAATATAATACAAAATATTGGTTAATATTTAAAAAAATATTAATCAATACGTATAATAATTATATAATAATAATAACATTTAAAACATATATGTCAATATTTGACCTTTAAATATGTAAGTCAAATTAAAAAACTTTTATTTTTTATTGCTTGGTTTCTGAGTCGAAAACAATTGAACAATCCAATATACTATTTGTTGTTTAAAAAATCTCAACCTAACATAACTCAAATAAAATTACAACTAACTCAATCCAAACCATACTGGTTGGGTTGGCTTTAATGGAGTTGAAATTATGATACATCATTTTATAATCTAGCTAAATATTTGTGTTTAAACGGAGTAATGTGAAAATAAGATGGACAAAAAAAAAAATAGCAAATTCAGTTTTTTTAAGGTTCATGCAAATAAAAAATAAAATTACAGTTGAAATTGTAATATAATTTTGAATATTACTAATTATGAGTTTCTCTAATGTCAAATAAATATATATTAATTAAGGACTTAACAATCATATTAAATCTATATTATAGAAAAGCGTTGGGTTTATTTACTTGAGTTGAGTTCAAATTACCCTAACCCAATTACAACATGATAAATACGGTTCAGTCTCTACTTATATCAGGTATGGTTGGGTTGGGTTGGTCAGGTTCAGGGACGAATCCACTTTGATGCCACTGTATTATTCATCAGTCAAAAGAAACAAATTTAGGTTCATGAAATACGAAACAATATCGATTTGTTGTGTGCCATCATATATATTTTGAAATTACAATAATGATATATGTTTTTCCTGCTAGAATTGGTTTGCAATACTTTTCTTCCACTCCAGACCCGAGTTTGAATCATGTTGGTGTCATTTTCTTAGTTTTAACTTTTAGTTTCAGATTTATTATGTTTCTGAAAAAAAAAAATACAACAAAAGACTTTGAACACAAGATTTCACATATGAAAAATAATAAAAACAACAGACTAATTATAATGTTGTGAAAAATACATCGATATTTGTTTCTTATAATCAAACTGTATCACCGTTTGAAAAAACATAATCAAGTCCCAATCGGGTTGGACGGGTTTTTAAGGTTTCCTGACTACAAACCAAATCTTAGATGGATGCGTATGATGCATTTTTTTCCAACAAAATTAAACCGTTCCCAAACGGCATGTAAGAGAGTGGAGTTTGTACGTTTGTGAATTGTCTTGTGTGCAATAGAATGAATTGATACTAAAATAAAACAATATTTTAATAGGGACTGTTTCCATCAAACGTAACAATCTCAGGGGCTGAAATTGCAAAATACGTTGTCTTTGGTATTGACATTTCCGTCCTCCCTACGGCTATATCGTTGTCTTTTATTTCTTTATCATTGTTTCGATTCAAAAACACATAGAGACGTTGTTGGCTTTTAGCTTTTGCCTTCTTTCCCCTTTTAAATCGAAACCCTCGCATCGTTCTTCCCCAACTCCAATGCTTTTTTGTTGTTGTAGAAAAATATCATCACTTTCTTTCTAACTTTGGAAATCTTGACCACAATTAAAGAGCTCAAAGTCTGTTTTGTTCATGTATGCTCGTAAATAATCACCATATCAAGCACGAAAACAGAACCCAGATTGGTTTCGTCTTGGTTACTTTCAGGAGCAGAAGAAGTTTTTGGGTTTGAATTTGTGGAAATCGTAGGGTTTTGATTTTGTGGGTGAAGGGTTGCAGGTTTAGATGGAAAATTCAAGTGATAAAAGTATGAAAAATGATGGGTTTGATTCGTTTGACAGTACTACAAGTAGTTCGAATTCGGATACTTCTTCTAAAGAATGTTGTTCTTCCCCTACTCCTCTTGGGTGGCCTATTAGAAAGGCTCAATTGATGGAAAAATGTGGCGATGTTTCAGAAGATAAAGTGAAAATAAACCCCCAATTGGATGATGATTCCAAATTGAAGAAAATGGGTTCCAGAATTTCAGGTTAGTAGCTCTGATTTGGATTTTGTTTGATTCAATTCCTAAATGGGTTTTTGGGGAAATGCTAAATGAAATTTGGGGGGGTTTGCTGTTCTAGGGTTCATATGTCTGTGTTTATGCATTTCAAACTGATTGTTTACATCAATTTTATGTTTGTTTATTGAAAAACTTGAATCTGCTTAGAAATATGACCTTTTTGTGAATTAACACTTTCTTGTTTCAATTGAATCTGGTTAGAAATGGAGATGATGAAAGAGAGATTTGCTAAATTATTGCTTGGAGAAGACATGTCTGGTAGTGGCAAAGGGGTCTGCACAGCTTTGGCCATTTCAAATGCCATTACAAACCTTTGTGGTAACTAAACCTTAAACCCTAAACCCAAAATGAAGAACATGTTTGTTCTTGTGATTAATGGGTGTACTAATTTGTTGTATTTTTGGTACAGCTACTGCATTTGGTCAATTGTGGAGATTGGAACCCTTGAGATCTGAAAAGAAACAAATGTGGCAAAGAGAGATGGAATGCCTTCTTTGTGTTAGCGATCACATTGTCGAATTAATACCATCATGGCAGACGTTTCCAGATGGAAGTAAGCTCGAGATCATGACTTGCAGACCAAGATCAGACATTTTCATCAACCTCCCGGCTCTTCGCAAATTAGACAACATGCTTCTGGTTGGTGTTCATTGGTTTTCGCTTTAATTATATCAGATTATATTGTCATCTTGCTTGTTAGCTAGTTTTTGCCAAAAGAAAGCGATGATCACATTTTTTTTTTAATTTATAGGAAATACTAGATAGTTTCATTAGCACGGAGTTCTGGTACGTTGATCAGGGGATAGTTGCACCAGAGGCCGATGGTGCAGGCTCTTTCCGCAAACCACTCCAACGGCACCAGGAGAAATGGTGGCTGCCGGTGCCCCGTGTCCCTGCTGGTGGCCTCCAAGAAGACACCAGGAAACAGTTAAACCACAAGCGCGAATGCACTAATCAGATTCTAAAAGCAGCCATGGCAATTAACAACATTGCTTTATCGGAAATGGAAGTTCCAGAATCATACTTTGAATCCCTCCCAAAGGTATCATAACCAAAACGATCACTCGTTTCTAATTTTAACACGTTTTAATTAGGATCGAATGCTGACTATGAATCTATAATCTGGTTTCTAGAATGGGAGAACTTGTCTAGGAGACGTTATCTATCGTTATATATCTTCAGAGCAATTCTCATCAGAGTGTTTGTTAGATTGTCTTGATCTTTCATCCGAACATGTTGCTCTCGAGATTGCAAACCGTGTGGAGGCATCAATCTATGTGTGGCGTAAAAGGGTTCACTCTAGACCTTTACCTAACCCAAACCGATCTGCGGCTAAAGCCTCGTGGGACATGGTTAAGGACCTAATGGCCGATGGGTACAAGAGGGATTCACTAGCCGAAAGAGCCGAAAGTCTCTTGATGTGCCTCAAACATCGGTTTCCTGGTCTAACTCAAACCTCATTAGACATCAGCAAGATTCAACACAATAAGGTACTTGAAAGCAGGAATCTTGCTAACTTTCTTGGAAACCTTCTTAATTACTTGGTTTGATTTTGATTTTGATTTTGATTTTGTGAACCTTCAGGATGTTGGAAAATCGATCTTGGAGAGCTACTCAAGAGTCTTGGAGAGTTTAGCATTCAACATCGTGGCACGTATAGACGATCTACTTTACGTGGACAACTTGACTCGACAATCAGATAATCCGTCAACCACGGCCGACGTAATCGCTCACAAACGAGTCTCGATCCCGTGTATATCATCTTCAGGGACGCCCTACAAGTCTGCTTTCGGGACTCCAAAGTTTTCACCGGGACCCATTGCGCCGCCTGCAACGGGAGACCGAACTCCGTCGTTGAATGGCAATGGCAGCAACAAGCCGCCTAGACGGGGGTTTGGGGTGAAACGAGCGTTAACGAGCTATCTTGCTGGCGACACAAAGGTAAAGAGTAACTGTCAGTTGCTCGAAGGCCCTGGCTGTCTTTCGACTAGAAACTCAGAAATGCCGCCAGCTCGTAGCAGCATCGACGGTCCATTGAGCCAGAAAGAGAACCAGAACCCGAGCAGGTTACCGACGATAGAGCGATGATATTTGATTGTGTTAAAGTTAATTTGTTGATTAGCTTACAGTACTGTTAAAAACAGTTGCAACAAAGTGAGGATTATTTACCCTCATGGTTGACTTTTGTATTTGTTGTGGAAGATTGTTGACCCATTTGATTTTAATGAGTGTACTTTATGTTTTTGTATCTAAATATAACATATATTTGCAATAATCCCCATATCTACCACCGGCGGCTGTTGTTGGATCTCCGGCGACGGCGAGTCTTGCTTTTCCGATGTCTGATTCAAAATTTCAAATAGATTCATGTCACGTGATGGGGGGCAGTGTCACGGGCAGTGGGTGACAGAGAATTGGATGTGGGTGACGCCTGCAGTGCACGCTCCTGCTTTCACAGTTTCTTTCACTCATTGAAATTTAGCATTATTAATTACCGTCGCGCCCAACCCGTTCAAATAATTCCCTTTTTCAACTGAAAACACAGGTAAACCGTTTACCCTTTACTTACCCGGTAAGTATTTACTGATAAGAGTCAACACTATGATTTATTTTGATGCATAAGATTTTAGTATATCAAAACATATAGAATGCAACAATTTAGTGGGTAAGCGTTTACTTGGGTAAGAGTCGTCATCCTCACTTACCGATTAAGACTCTCCATCATTCTCGTCGCTCTTACCCGGTAAGATTCTTGACCTTTCTCATGTTCATCCGATGAGAAAATTTATCTGGTAAGTACTTACCAAGTAAGTGTTTAGTAAACGACCCCTAACACTTACAGCTGATAAGATATCTGGTAATTGAAAGACTAACCGATAAGTTGTGAATTATAATTGATAAACATTCACATTTACATACCAACATGTTCATAACAAAAAGTTAAGTGTGAATGCTCGCTTGTATAATGATGTTACTCACCATAAAATGTGTGATTTATCTACCGGATTAACCTCATAATATTGGTGCAAGACGTATTTTGAAGCATTGTAAATCATGGTACATTTAGATCTGAATGTTAATTCGCTTTACATTATTGCATTCAAAATACATATAAGTTGGTTTGAACATTCACAGTAAAAAAAAAACTACAGTTTTTAAATATCTATAAAAATAATATTTATTGGCTAATGGGGTTGGTAAGATGAGGTTTTGTGAAGAAAAAAATGTCCACTTTCTCGTCTAGTCTATGATTACGAGAATAACACATAAGATTTTTTTTTGGGTGTTTGGAATTGCTTATAAAAACAATTTATTGACTTATTCCGGTATGACATCAGTAATAAGCACTTTTGAGTGTTTGGATAAACAATTTATACTGGTGCCAAACCGGTAATTAGGAGTTTTTGAAGAAGTTAAACCCTTCTGACTTATAATAAGTTGATAAGTGTTTTTGTTGAAAAAGCACAAGTTGTTTCAAATAAACAATCTCAAACACCCCCTTAAAATGTATCAATAAACAATCGATAAAATTTCCAGTTTTCTTAAAAACAAAGAATGTAAAGATTTTTGGCACGTATATAGCTTTAATTACTTTTATGAGTGTTAAAAAAATGACATTTGGGTTTTTATGCCTCGAACCGGATGTTATGTAAATAAATATCTGGGGTTGGGATCGTGTGAGAAGTAAAGTTAAAATAAGAAGCATAAAAAGGGATTTGGACCCTTGATCACCTTTAATCTCAAACTCACTCATGAATCATGCTTGATACGGGATTGATCTCATAGTGTACATCCAACTTTCATATGTTTTTTATATTAACTATCTTTCTCATCGGAACCAATCATGTTGTAACAATATATAAGAGGAAGATATTAATGCATCCTTAGTGTAGAAAGCACCATGTTTATAGTGCTTTTTAATTATGGCAAGATATATCGAATACGAATCAAGTATTTGATGTCTAAAATCACGAAACCAACCTAAAATTCTAAATGCCTCAAACCGGACTTATGAAGGACCCGGGGTGTTTGTACCAGTTTAATCGATTTTTGCCAGTAGAATTTTTTTTTGTATAAAAATTTCATATGCTAAATTTTCAAGGGTGCTCCATGATATTAAAAAAACACAAGAGTCATCAACCAAAAATTCGAAAAAAGCCTCTTGAAATCGACAAAAACCCGAAAAAAAGTCCATAGAAATCAACAAAAAAAAAAAACTTAAAAACCCTCTCGAAGCGGTGGAGTTTGGCTAAAAACACACCGGGCTTACACTTAAGGCGTAGTCTTGCCTCTTGCTTAAAAGATCAATTCCATTTGAAAAAAAAGTACTTTATTTCCCGAATCGACATAATTGACCTTCACCATGTCAAACTGTGTTGACTTTTCCACGTGATCAAACCGCACCTTACTTGCTTTTCATCCACCTTAAAGATGCAAGTGTATGACCACTTGACAAAAATTCTGGACCCACCACTAATTAATCAATCCTATATATGGACATAAGAATGGACCTACTCCACTTGAAATCAGTCCATAAACTTATATTAAATAAAAAATCTGATATGGATTCATGTGACCGATGGACAAGAAAAACGATAAACAAAACTTGTAACGAAGTATACGGGCTCTCCAAACGTGGCTTCGACGTGACGCTTTGTTCCGGGATGTTCTAAGTTTTTGGTTTCTTTTTGGGTTATGTATTGCTATAGAGGTATTAATCAATGATCCCACCCACATACCAAAACTTTGATGGTGCTTCCTCCATTACCATTAAATAGATAGTGTAACCAACTTTGTTTATAGCCAAAAACCACTATAAAACCCCATGAATCCACAGCTGCTTCTCATTCACAAATGGCAGCTTCAATGAAACTTGTGCACTTGTTTGGTGGTGTTCTTGTTGTTCTTGTGATAATAACTGGGCTGAGTGAAGTAAATGGAGCTGGTGAATGTGGTAAAGCGAATCCTGATATGGAAGCGTTCAAGCTTGCACCTTGTGCATCTGCTGCACAAGATGTGAACGCTTTTGTCTCTGGGCGCTGCTGCGCCCAGGTCAAGAAACTAGGGAGAAACCCGAAATGTCTGTGTGCCGTGATGCTGTCTAATACAGCCAAGAGTTCCGGGATTAAGCCAGAGATTGCCATGACCATTCCTAAGCGATGCAATATCGCTGATCGGCCTGTTGGTTATCAATGTGGAGGTTGGTTTTTATTCATTTGTTAACCTATGGTTTTAGATGTTTTTATAAGGCTGACCAGTTGGAAAATTTTGCTTTGCAGCTTATACATTGCCTTGAAAGATTGAAGGGTGCTGGGTTTCCATTGGAATGATGTATGTATGAATGTTGTATGGGTGAGTTTGAAATTGTGCTTTGAATAAATCCCATTTTCTTGGTTCTTGATGATATTGTTTTTGTTTGCTTTTATGTTGCGATAAATTATGTTTGAACATAAAGTCTAAATCGAATTGGAACCGTTTCAAGACTTTGCAAATCCATCTCTAAAAGTTGTTGGAGTACCAATATTCCGCTGTATATGATGGGAACTTCATTCTCTACTCAAACGACTCTTTTGGAGAGTAATCTGATTTGGTTTCACATTATCTCACATGGTATCAAAGTCAATGTCTACTACTCTAGGGACTCAATACTCTCAGACCTGTTGGAACAGGCGTGGTGGAATCCCACATCAACTAGACTTGGACAATTCATCCCTAGAACCTTCATTCTCTCTTTGAAGAGAATCTAATTCACATTCCCGCATTGTATCAAAATGAAAGTCTATCGCTCTAGAAACTCTATACTCTAGAACAATATGTGTCCGTCTAGCCTCTGTTGGAAGAGGTATGTTGGAGTTTTACATCAACCAAATTTGGACAATTTCTCTTCCATATACGTTAGAACCTCTATTCTCTCCTCAAAGACTCTTTTGAACAGTAATATAACCGGGTTCCATATATTCTCAGAAAAGCCATTGATACATGTAACATTATTATTGTCAAATAAATACATGTATGTGCTGGGTACACCAAACCAAAAGATGCACAAAACGGCCGTTGGCGTAGATCAATCCTGTGCGGACCGCTTAAAACCGAGACCAGTCATATTTCAGTCAAAATCAATTTAAACAAGAAAACAAGTTACAACTGTCGACAAAAAGGGCTTTCAGAAAAGAAATCAATATTACAACACTAGACTCTGATTGAACACAAAATAAGTAGCCAAAAATATGACTGGTGAACACTTGAAAACTAAGACACATCACAAGTCCTTGAAATGATGTTTTCCCTAATTTGCCATATCCTATACCTTTCATTCAACAGTAGAAATGGAGGCCAGGTTTTCAATAGTAGAGAGATCCTGCAGAAACAAAGAAACAGGACAGTTGGTTACCCTTTATGATAACTAGTATGGGAACCGCGCGTTGCGCGGTAGTATGAGTGCTTTGATTAATGATCT
>NC_037530.1:8070058-8071283 GCF_001531365.2 Cynara cardunculus var. scolymus
GTATTTTTGAGTGAGACTGGATTCAAATGAACCGTAACTCATAAAAGAAAGTTTTAGAAGAAGAATCACACATTAAGGACAAATAAGTAGAAAAATATTAACACACAAAGTAAAGGTTACCTACTGGTGGATTCACATTTTACACACCTATAGAGTTTAAGGTGCTTGGAGGTCAAAACTCTATAAATTTATGTGATTCCACTTTCATATGAAAGACAATCCATAAGGTTAACTCTCAAAAGAAGATTCATCCTTTTTCATTGAGTTATGAGAGAGATAAGGTCGATGTAACACACATATACGAATCTGTCAAAATTGGACAGATTGCATGTTCATCTTAATTTAAGAAAATGAAACCTCAAATCACCACAATTTTGAGTGAAATCAGTGGCATTTGAAAGATATTTTCTTAAACTAACATCCAAAAGAAAAATCAACAAATTTGGATGATTAACCAGAAAGTTATGACCATTCAAAGTAGGATTTACTTACTGAAAAATCTCATATGCGTAGCTATAGTGTTTTGAGCATTTGGGGGGTCAAAACTCAATGATTTTGAGTGAGACCAAATGMAATGCAACCCCAACTCAGTAAATAAACTTTTAAAGGAARCMTMAWAACGTTTGAACAAACCAATTAAAAGATATGGACTAGTTTGTGCGTATAAACAGAATCTGACAGCACCAGAATTTTAGTTTTTATGAAATAACCACATAAAATCACGATTTCTTCCTACCTATTTGAGTTATAACGTTTGGGTCATGGATTACCACCATCAAATAAACACTTTTACATGTTTTTGGTGTATAATCTCACCTTGAAACTCAAGATTTTTGAAACATGAAGAAAAGATGATAAAGAATGCAATAAAATGGGTTTTTCTCCCCAAAACATACAAAAAAAAGTAAAAGGAATGAAGGTATTACCTTGTATTGTTTGAGATTATTGTTGAAGCTTCAAAAACTTGCCAAGATGATGAAGATTATAATGAAAATCGGCTGAAATGAGGATGGAGAAGTGGATGATCTTCAAAGAGACTCTTGGGTTTAAGGAGAGAGAGAGGAGAGGGTTTTTGGAATTTGAATGAGAAATTATGAGGATTAAAGGGAAAATGAAAGTATTTATATGTGGGTTTAGGGAGGGAAATGGGGGGAGGATGGCCAGCCATAAGGGCCCAAGCCCACCCTCACACAATTTTTTTTTTATAAAAGAAAGCCCAAAAATG
>NC_037530.1:8072728-8076572 GCF_001531365.2 Cynara cardunculus var. scolymus
TTTTTTCTTTAATATATATATAGATTTTATGTCTTGGAAACTTTGAGATCAAAAGAAGTCTGTTTATAAAACGTTTCTGATTTTAGATTCGGGTTATTGATTCTAACGAAAGCTATGGACAAGTAGTACCTTGCCACCAATTTCCCCTTGAAGCACTGCTTCCATTAGGATCTTCATCGCCTCCACTTTTCTTGAACTAATCAACCAAAACGAGATCATTAAACACTGTTAATTCCAAAGTGTTTGTTGTTCTTTCTGTTAACGGAGATGTGGGAGATACTCACGGTGCGCTGAAAGCAAGTGTTGTGGCTAGTTGGAGGATAAACTTCTTGGCCACCATAGTAGATGGATGAACTAAGATATCTTGGTTCTGCTGTTTCAGTTTGGTATATTGGATTCCTCTCCTTTTCACCCTTGTTTCTTTGTGTTTTCAAATCTGAAGAGTGGAGGGAGATTTATAAAAGGGATTTACTTATTTCATACGTGAATTTAAGCTAATTACACTGAGAATTTATACCAACCTGTTGTTGAATGTTTGGGATTTCCAAAATCCTGTTTTTTCGATGATCCTGTGTACTTACAGTGAGATGACTCTTTTCCTAGACCCTGAAATAGTGATGGTGAAATTAATTAAATAAACAAACAAGTGACAAAGATAGATAACGAACAATTAAGCAACAGTTAACATCAAGTGTGATGGCAACAATTCATATGTAGCCTGAATTTAGAAACTCGTTTGGATCATGCAAGGGGTAGATAATGTGAAAAGCGAGAAATGATCTTCGTTTCAATCAAACCTTCAAACATTGGTCCATAGATGATAGACCGATATCAATTCATTGTACTGTTCTAGCAAAGTAGTACCGCTTGCAAAATTTCCACGTGAATGAACCAACAGTGGTCACTTACCAAAATTGCATAGATTGGTTGAATCAAACTTTTGCCAGCAATGAGTTGAAAAAGGTCTAAATTAAACTTATAGAGCTACGTTGTAAACTTAATAAAATCGTTCTAATTGCGGACTGAACAGTGACAGCCCCGTTATGAATTRAATTAGTAGATAGAATCTGACTAAATCAACTTATCTAGATCTACCTACGATAAGTATGCAAATGCTTGAGCTGATCAACCGGAAAATATAAAGGCATACCGTGGAAGAAGGGCCAAAAACAGAGCCAAACAGGCCAGAGGAAGAGGCGCCGCCGTCCTTAGGACCAAATAGAGTTTCAGCAAATGATGAAGACGAAGAACCTCCAGATTGTTGCTTCYYGTTCTCCATTATCGCTTGATTTCGCTCTTGCTTATACAATATMTAACARAATTGAATAAAATTTCTTYGGAATTYTGTCACCAACAAAGCAAAACTACCTCGATCAATCGATGMAAAATCAATAAAACCTCCGGACGATCAAAGAAGCGTYGCTGATACTGAGAAAATTTCARATTGGAGAATAAGGGATGGCGAGAATGCGAATGGCAGGCAGAGTGGAAGAGAGGGATARGGAGACAACACGTGAGATTGTTGTTTGATGCAGAGTAMATCAAACGGCTTTTGGTATTTATATAGGTCAAAATGGATCGGGCCGRGTTTTACACTCCCGTTTCCATTCGGGTATCTAACATASGTTAACTTTTGTTCGTTAAGTTCAGTTAAATGAGGGTATTTTAGTCATTTKYACTATTTTCATAATTTATATTAAAATTTAAAAAARCATATTATGTTTTTAAGTTTTAATTGTAAAAAGAAATAAAAGAAAAACAAAAGATGGTAGTTGCCCCTTTTTTTCTCTTTTACAATTTGAAATTAAAAATATAATATGTTTTTTCTTTATTAAATATAAAATTGAGAAAATAATGAAATACCTTTCATTTAACTGGATATAACGAAAGAAGTTAACGATTGTTAAACAAAGAGACCAAAACCGTTGGGACTTGAGACATGAGGGACTAAAATCTGATTTTTAAAATTTAGGGATGATATTAGTTGAAAATCGCAAAAGTTTGGGGAGCAAAGTTGAACTTTATTCTTAGCTGATAATATTAAAATGTTATTTGAGGTCATATTTAATACGTGTTAGGGATTTTTGCTACTTTTTTCTAATTATGTCCTCCTATTTTTAGTTGTTATTAATTATTATTAAATTTTAATTTTTAGTAATTAATTAGTATTAATTACAAATTGTTAATTAGTATAAATTTTAATTTGTATTTATTTCAAATTATTGATTACTATTAAGTTTTAAATTATTACTTATTTTATATTATAATAATAATTATTTATTTAATTATTTTAATCAGTCAAACATTGTATATAAATTTTTTATAATGTTTTTGTAAATTATATAAATATTAAAGTTATATAAATAAATTCAGATTAAATCATTATTGTAAATTATCTAAAGGAAATTCTGATTAATGGTTTTAACAAAATATTAATTTCAAAATTGACAAAATAGGTATTTAAATAGTTATTTTTTAGAGAATGACTATTTAATTAAGATATGTATAATTGACAATTTTGTTTTTATTTATATCATATGTAAAGATTATTTATAAATTATCAAGTTAATGTACGCATATCTTTTATAGACTAAATATTTGGTTAAATAAATTTGTATCCGTAATTAATATATGTATATATATATATATATATATATATGGTTGGGTTTACGTGAGACCAGCCTGTTTTCGTGAGACCCGTGAGACTACATTTTTACACGTAACCTTCACAACAAAAACACTGTGAAAGTTTAAAAAAAGTCGAACCTTCACAGCAAAAACACTGTGAAGGTTTTAAAAAGTCACCTTTACAGCATTTTGTTGTGAAGTTTCAAGTGTAAAATTTTGGTCTCACCGGTCTCACAAAAACAAGTTGGTCTCACATGATCCCAAGTCTATATATATATATATATATATATATATATAATATATATATATATATAGGTTGGTTATTATACAACCCTTGACATTTGTGCAACCAATACAACTCAATCTCAACCGTCCATTTCATTTGATTAATATGTGATTTCATAGAAGTTTTTATTGTTTCCTAATATAAGGTATCGATCATAATTAATGAACCCATAAATATTAAAATCATAATAAATGAACTCTCATCATTTCCATAAATATCTTAATATATTGGGTTGCATTGGTTGTACAAATGCGATGGGTTGTATAATAACCAAACTCTATATATATATATATATATATATATATATAAAGAGAGGGGGTGTTTCAGGTTCAATTAGAAACCTCATTTTCAATAAGAATCAAAGAACCATCAAGCAYGTGTCRCATGTCCATATTCACATTCATGAATATGGACAAGACATCATGAATGTTTGTATTCATAATGAATATCGTACTAAATTCACGTCCATATTCATGATGAATATAGACACATGACTCGTTCTCAGTTTTTCCCACTTTTAATGAAGATGAGTTTTCTAATGAAATCTCTGTGTGTGTGGATAAATCAAATAAAATCGTCTCAAAATTATAAATTATGAAAATCAGTTTGTATTTGTTGTTTCATAGATGAACCAACACATATGGACATGCAATGTCTTGTTTCATAGATGAAACTCTAAGGAATGTTTTGCTTGTGAAAAACACAAAAAATACGCTTATACAAGAACCACACACTCATACTCATATAATAACAAAACATATGAAACAATATAATCATATGTTAAAGATCGAACTCACTGGATGTCATCTATGAAATAATACATAAAATTGGTTTCTACATTTTGTAACTTCTATAAGAATCCTATTTGAATTGTGTTATATATATGATGTGTGTGTATTTGTAGCTTAATTATTTGAGAACTCCACAATT
>NC_037530.1:8076707-8083310 GCF_001531365.2 Cynara cardunculus var. scolymus
GATTGCTTATTTGAAACAATTTATGATTTTCTATAAAAGTGCTTATCAACTTATTATAAGTTAGAATAGTTTAACTTTTTCAAAAACTTCTTATTACCAGTTTGACACCGGTATAAACTGTTTATCTAAACACTCAAAAGTGTTTATTACCGGTGTCACATCGGAATAAGTCAATAATTTATTTTTATAAGTAATCTCAAACACCTCCTAAATAGGTACACAAGGTGAATACAAAGAAAACAACCTTAATTTTTTTTAGTAGAGTGTTTACAAATGATAGGTTTAGATTTAATTTTGTTGCTTTAGTTGATGTTAACGATATGTTCACAAGTTATACCAGATCTTGTATGTGTTCACAAATTATATTAATATTTCTAGAAAAATGTTCACAATGTATTCATAAATTATAATAGTATTTTTTTAAAAAAATTTAATTTTTGTGTGCATGTTATAGAGAAATGAAAGAGGAGAGAAGAGAGAAAATACGACAGATGACAGAGACTTTTTTTAAAATTAAATTATATTTTATTTTTTAATTAACTTTTTGAGATCTATATTGGATCTCACAAATTATGAAGTTTTTAAAAGACGTCCTCTTATAATGCGGGATTTGGTTCTTGTGATAATAAGATTTACAGTAAGAGTGAGAACAAAACATTCAACTACCTTCGATCATCTACATTCAACTACCTTTATTTACCTATTTTTATCATCACAGTCGCAACTATAACAAATTCACGCAACTGAAAGTGATTAAATATATGTAAAAGTTTGTGAAAGCTACTTAAATGTGGTCGAAGGTACTGAAAGTAGTTGAAGAAAATTAAGTTAGATTAAAAAGTAACTTATCCAAAGGATCAGAAGTGTTCTTACTTATTTATTTTTCTACCATTTGGTTTGTGTTATTAGTGATTTGTTATAATTATACTATGTAATGTTAAAGTTGACTATTTTTTAACATATCTTTTTTGGTTATTTTACCGTTATCAACAAGCTTATTAGCTACTTTTTGTCAAACATATTTGTTCATCAGCTAATTTATCAAGTAATAAACTAACTTATCGTCAACAACTAGTTTTTAGCTACTTTGCAAATATAGCTTAAATAAATTGAATTAAATAATTGTTTATAATAAAACATATCGCAAAATAAGCGAGTAAACATAATTCTTTTTGTAATTTAAATTTAGAGTTAATTATGGATTTGATCCCTCTGATTTAGTGGATTTTATGAAAATGGTCTCTAAACTTCATTTTTTATAGAAGAGGACCCGTCCTTTATTGTTTTCTAACGAGTTGGTCCCTCACTATAACGACCATCCAAAAGATCTGTTAACTACAAGGGCATTTTCCTCAATTTTGTTTTTTTTCCTTTACTCTAACATTATTTTTTGTCTTCTCCGTTTTTCTAAAAACCCTCAAACTACGAAGACCAAAATTTTATTAGATCTTATACGTGTATATATATATATACAATCACACACACTTTGTCTCCAGCTTCTTCCTACCCAACCTTCTGTTACACACACATACATCGACTATTAAACACAAACTCACACGTCCATTGTTAAGCACACACATACATTGTTAAACACACACACACACATGTGTAAACTTCATCCCTCAAATCCCTACTTTCATTACTGATCTCTTTTACCCCCCCCCCCACACTGTAACAACCGTGTGTTATGTACACATTTATGCGATTGATGTACTTTTATTAGCCTTTGGAGGTCATACCTTGAATGGGATACATTGTGTCAATAAAGCAATTAGTGGGGGATAGTTTTGGACTTTTGGTAGAGATATATTGCATCGAAACCGAAACAGAAAATCTCACTACTTAAGTCACGGGAAAAGTCGCATAACTCATTGTTTTAGCAAAGCAACTTTGGGGCATTAGGGACTTGTCCCGAGACCTTAGTTGCGGGAATGCCCAAATCGAGATAAAACCCCAATTTTGAGCTAAGGTTTGCTCATTCTTCAACCTATTAATTTCTCTCTCGATTTTGGCATTATTGGAGGCAATTTTTAGAGATTTTGGATGGAAGACTGGAGCATTCTTCATGTGTAGTTTCAAAGAGATCTAGGGCTTCATTGGACCTTCTTGATCTCCCTTCACTTCTCTCATATTAGGATGGATCTTAAAGATCTCGAGAGGGAAAAAGAAGCTTAGGGTTGGAGAGTTGGTATGATTTCCTTCACACCTCCATTGAATGAAGATGAAGCTTTTCAGAAGCTTCGGGGAAGATTTTGGAGAGATTGGCTAAAAGGGGTTTCAAGTCTTCACAAAAGAAGCTCTAAGTCTTGGGAGTGAATCTAGATTTCACTTAAATCTAGCAATCTGAACTTCAAGTACTTTGTGAAAACCATGCATGTCAAACATGTCCATTTTAAGCTTTCAAATGTGTTCTTTGTGATTTTATCAAATGATAGTGATTATTTGATATGTGTGCATCCTTGGTATATTTGATTTCATAAAACCTTGAAAATGTGTATATTTGGGATTTTGAGACATTTAGGGATACAAATTACTAGAGTGTGATATTGTGAATGTTGGTTCAAATAAATACGAGTTTTGGGATATATTCTCATTTTGATAAATGATGTTGCATAAATATAAAGCAAATAGATTTCTATTTATTTATGTTGACTTTCATGGAGTAGTCAAGAAGTTTTGAGACTTTGTTCCCCAAAAATGGTTTAATAGGGATATTTGAATAAGTTTTGCATACGTTGCATATTTATTTGAGATTACATGTATTGAATGTGTTAATCATTCAAATTGAAGTCATGTAGGTTGAAGTTGTAATGTAATGGGTCCATCTCCTATGTGTCGGTCGTATTTGGCGTCTGTGGAGTTTTCGTGTTGTTTGATCATATTGACCCTTGTTGGTATATGTGTGCTAAATAGTAAGGTATTCATGGTGTCAGGAGTTTTATACACGTGGTGCTATTATATGTGAGGTGAAAACCTATGGAGTTATTTAGCATGTCCAAGTTGTACATTATGATTTTTGTATACTTGTTGATACTAACCCAATGATGAAAGGGTTATGGGTTTCAAAGGGCAAACGAAGGGAGATTGTGGCGATAATAAACTTTATAGAGTAGACATTAAGATTATTGAGTCTTGAGGTGCTATTCGAAGGGGTAGGCACTAAGAACATGAGCCTTGGGGTGAAACTCGAATGAGTAGGCATTATGATCAATTGAATCTTGAGGTGCTACTTGATAACGTTGATATATGGCTTACTTTATGTTTCACCATAATCGATGGAAAGGGCTCTCCCACGTCACCGGAAGGTGTAGTTTTGATATTGATTTTACCCATGTTTTTGGTGTTGTTTTGGCTATAAAGTGTTAGCTATAAGTCGTCATTTTGGATATCGAGTATTATCCGTATTTTAGGAAAATGCTGCTTTTATGATAAATGCAATTGATTTGGGAATTTGTGATTTTACATTATTTCAGTTTTATCATTTTATATATTTAGGGTGAAAACTACTTGAGCTCATTAGGCTTTAAGTCCAACACTTTTTCTTGTCGAAATGTGCATAAGGTCCTAATTAGGGTGGTACTAGTGATACCTGAGATGAGTTAAGTGATAGTAGATTCATAAGGAGGACTTAGCTCTTTGGCACGTCTTTTGTACCTTGGAGATAGCAACTCGTATGTAGGTCTTAGTATCAACGATTATTAACCTAGATCTTGTGTAAGATTATGTTTTAGAAGTTGTTGTCTATACCCTTTTATATGATGTAGAGTATTTGATGTTGTCATTTGGTGAGAAAATTGTTCTTTTTATGGTGTGATATAGGTCTTAGTTTTAAATTAGTCGCTCTTTTACAGAAATAAGGTATTAAACACACACACACACACACACACATAGAGCATATACATACATATATACACACATTGTTATGGAAGGTGGTGGTGAGAAACATGGAGAGGGGAGAGAAAGAGAGGAGAGAAATGGAGGTGCATGGTGGTGGTATGTGGTATAACGTGGTCTTCGATTAAAGTGTGTGTAACTACGTCATATAAACACGCAAACACACAGATCTATATATAAACCTGAGAATCGAGATAGGTTAGAGGGAGATCCAGGGAGGGAGGATTTCGTCGGAGTTGGTGGTCATGATGATCAAAGTGGTGGAGACGAAGGTTGCAAGGGTGGAGAAAGTCGTGCGTGGAAATGGTGTTCATCAGATGGGTGGTAGCGACAGCCAGTTGGGGACAAAGGTCCTTGTGATCTGTAGGTATATATAATATTAAAATTTATTTAAAATATAATATAAAATAATACATATTATAATTTAATACACTTTTATGTTATAAACATAATTACAAATGTGGTCCCTATTTTTGTTAGGAAAAGACAAAACAAATGATAAAAGACGGAAATGCCATCAAACTTAACAGATATTTTTGTGTTGATCCGAAATTGGATGACAATAATCCAACAAGTAATTGTAGAGGGGGGTTGAATACAATTATTCGACTTTTTACTTAATATCGATTTTATTGATAATGATACACATAGAATATAAGATTGGTGTGGAAACAAGAAGCTAAAATAGAATAAAGCTAACCTAAACAGTCTTTTCACAAAGATTAAATAAACTCAATAAACACTAAGCAGTTGATATTTTAGAGAGAGAGAGAGAGAGAGTAGGTAGCTGATTTCCTTGATTACTTCAGAACTTCGGAGGGTCCTTTTCATCCTATAAGGTAAAGTAACTTGTCGTTGAGATGTATCACAGACATTTCTGAAATCTCACGTCATAACATTTTAGGACAAATATACCTTTTCAGGTGCTTCAGAGAATATCTTTGTCAAATACAAAGTTGGTGAGATTTGGTCAGAATTGTCTTTATAGAAAAATCTTCTGACTGGTTGGTCGATAGTCCAAATGACTATCCGACCAAAAAAAATCGATTATAGAAGAAAAAGGCTTGGCGAGAAATTCGGATGGTAGACCCTTGATCCACAAGTTGATCTACTTCTTGAAACATCAGCTAGTCTTTGATGTCATCGATTTAAATAACATATACCAAGCCCTTAAAGAACCAAAAACTAGCTTAAGCATAAGATGATAATGATTAGAAAGAGATCGAAAAGGTCATCAACAAATTCATCAACGAGCCAACATTTTGGATGGTCGTTAGGATGAGGGACCAACTCGTTACAAAACAACAAACAATGAGTCATCTTCTATAAACGTAATAAATGTGGGGAAAAACTATTACATATTCGAAAGGGGTTAGGATAAGTTAGATGGAGACACGATGAACAAGGGCCAAGAGCCGGTCAAATGGGAGATATGGGACATATATGAGAAGGTAAACTACAATTATTCTTTCTTTCAAAAGCACTACAAAGTGGGGTTCTTTTTCAAACAACAAAACTTTGAGTCAACTACATATAGAATCAAATGATATCCAACATGTTTTCAGTATTTTCTCAATAAAAGTGGGAGCGATTATGAACCGATTATGTGAACTTTAAGGATTGAGATCGAATAAGATGCATATTTGATTTTGTATATATATATTTTAGTAGATATGTCTTGTCTTACATATATATAATTTTTAACATTATTTTATTTTTTTGTTTTTGATAAAAAGGCAAATTGTATGAGATGCAGTATGTTTTGTTTTTCATTACTGCTTTATATTATATTTTCATAACCTATTTTGATATATTAGATGTGACGTCTTATACATTTATGTACTAGTTTACATTTGAAAATGCATGGAAATTCAACGTAATATGGTCTCATTTTGTGTAGGGGTACTACGGAGATTAAGAAAAACATCGAACCAAGTCGAACTGTAAAAATCAAATTCAGGGTTAGGTTCAATTGATGTCGTTGCAAAATCGATGTTAAGATTATTAAACTAGTTGTGTGTACGGTTTACTAATTGGAATTAGCGTTAGGTTCAAGTGATGCCATTTTGACCATGTGTAGATGACAATGGTGGGAAGGGGAGTATTGACGAGAGAGAAAACAAGGATTTACGTGGAGGAGACTGAGTGACAACATGATTAAGATGATCTCTGTGGAACATTCTTGGAGTTGAGTGAAGTAGTCGTCGTCAACGTAGTTCGATATTGTTGACCTGATGTAGATTGCCATTGTTGGTTGATTTTTGGGGATAATGGTTTCCTCTCTACGAGGGAGGGAGGGAGGCGGTAAGAGATGTCAAACGAATTAATTCCACTCAAATTGTGGAGGAACAGTAAATTACCCCAAATATTTCAATGATTGATTGCATTGTATTCCGGTTTTTTTAATTGAACTTCCTCAAGCTGCAATTCTTTATATATTTCTTGGTTTCTTGGTTCTGCACTCCTTTTGTGGCGGCCGTTTGAGCGTCCTTCTTCCGACTTTGGCCTTGTTTTGGTTGCAATCTCTTGTTGGTTTTAAAATGAGATGTTTATTATGTATTTTATTATGTTTATCGTTATAAATAAATAAATAAATATATATATATATATATATATTCAAATATGAAGTGTGCTTATCATGTATTTGATTATATATATTCAGTAGTCATATAAATTAGTCATCTAATTCAACTATAAATATAAGGAATT
>NC_037530.1:8083425-8096801 GCF_001531365.2 Cynara cardunculus var. scolymus
TTAAATTAAATTATAGTAATAAAATAAGTTACATAAAAATAAAAAATTATAAATAGTTGATTTGATATTAGTATTGATATATTTTTTTCAAATTTATATTTTATTCAAAAATAAAATCATTAATGCTTTCTTAAAAACACATAAAATCGTATTATAACATCGACAGAGACAAATAATAAAATAGAACATTAAAACCAAGATGTGTCTTGCTACATTACGCGAGTACTCTTCTAGTATCATACAAAATAATAAAATAGAGTAATTAAAAAAATCAAAATAAAAAAATTTGTTGTTAATGGTAAATTACTTATTTGGTCCCTGTGGTCCGGAAAAAATGGCAAAATAAAGGAAAAGAAACTAAAAAGACCTATTTACCCTTATAGTTAACGGACAAGTTGAACAGTCGTTAATATGAAGGCCTAAATCCATTAAAAAAAAACTGTATACATGGAGGGGTTCTTTTGTATAAATGAAGATAAAGACCAAATTCGTAAAAATTGGCATGCTTTAGGGACCAAATCCTTAATTTACTCTTTTAAATCGATTCCAAGAATGGTGAGTCAAAGCTACGAAAAACGATATATAACTCTGAAAGGTTCAAATATTCATTTTAAATATTCTCAAAGTTGGAATATTTTTCTTATCAGTATTATTTATTCTCGAATAGTTGACATGTGATTAATGCTAAAATTACGAAAGTAGGGTATTTTGGCATTTTGGGTTTATTCTTTGTTCTAGGTATGGGCAACATGCTTGATTTGCGGTTAAAAAACTCCGTTTGTCTAAACGAATCTAAAAAGGTCAGAAGGTATTAAATAAGTCAAAAAAGAACAACACGTTTTCAAATCATATTTTCTTTGGTAAGTATATATATTATTCTAATCATTGTCGGATTAGATTCGAGGGAATATTTCTTCAATTGTAGTATTGTCTCTACAAATAGTTCTGTTTGGTGATATAATTTCATCATATAGCATCGAGATGCATAAAATGAGACCAACTTGTATTATCAAAATAATAGTTGTATATAACTCATTCATATATATGTTCAGTAACTGTAAACATATATATGTCAATTGAGAAAATTAACTGAATGTGATATACGTAAGAAATATGGATAAGTTGTATTAAATGATTAATGATTAAAAAGAAATTATGACTAGAGAAATAACATATTCTATATTAGAATAATATTGTAATGTACCAAAGTATCAACCCGACCAACCCGTACGGGTTGGGTTGGGTTACCGCAAGCATTGGGTTGGGTTGTTCAAATGTTTTCAACTCGATCAACCCAATCCATGAGCACCCCTAATAAGAAGAGATTTTTTATTATTATTTTTGTATTATCAAAAAGCACAATTCTTGAAAATCAGTTTTTATAATGACTATATAAATATAATCTATATTTTATCAGTATAACCTTAAAATAAAATCTAATTCTCTTATAAAACATTAAATATACATCTCTCTTTACATTTTATTCATTATTTAAATTTTTTTAATTACATTTTGTGATTTTTAAACTCTTATTTTACTGTCTTCAAAATATTATTTTAAAAGGGTTTCTACATTTTGATTGATTTTTGTATTTTATTAAATATTAATAATAAAAAATAATATATAAAAAGTATAAAATAAAAATTAAAAACTACATAAACTTTTTATTTTGATGTCACTTTAATCGTCTTGACGAAAACTTTCTAGTAGTATTTAAAAATAATTAATGTTATTATAAATTAACAAATTATATAAATTAATCAAAAAATATAATGTATATAAAGAACTTATTAGGGGTAAATTAGTTATTTTACTTGTTATGTCATGTCTAATTATGTCTTAGGGAGTGTTTAGGATTGCTTATAAAAGTTGTTTTTTAACTTATTTCAGTATGGCACCGGTGATAAGCTGTTTTCTGGTGTTTGGATAAGAAAAAAAAACTGTTTATATCGGTGCCAAACCAGTCATAAGCTGTTTTTGATAAGTTAATCATTCCTGACTTATGAAAAACTGCTTATTAACAGTTTACAATTTTAACCTTGTTTTATTTAACTCTGATTTGATACCACATAAGTTAATAAACACTTTTACAAAAAAACACAAGTTGTTTTAAATAAGCAATCCCAAACACCCCCTTAGTAGATGATGAATAGCTGGTTCTGTTTTATTTCATTTTATCATGTTCTATCATGTTTGATAAGCAACACACACATTGGGTACGTTTGATAACTAAACAGAACTAAACATAGATCCTTATTTCACGTTTGATCGAACTTTTATGTGAAACAAATAGGAAAAAATGAAACAGACATGTTCCACCCTTACCCCATGGCACATGATGGAACAAGATGGAACAAACTTACATTTTACCAACATAATCTCAAAATAAAACTTAATTCTATTCTTAAACATTAAATAAGTCTATTTTTTACATTTTGTTCATTTTTTAGATTTTATTATTATATTTATGCTTTTAAACTTTCATTTTATTGTTCTCTAATATTTTTATATGTATTTTATTATATAGTAATAATAAAATAATGTAAATAAATATAAAAATTGGAAACACATAAACTTTCTATTTTTATGTCGTTTTAATTATTTTGACGAAAATTTTGTAATGATATATTTTATTATAATTTAATAAATTACACAAATTAATCAAAATATATAAACAACTCATTAGGAGTAAATTGATCATTTTTATTCGTTCAATTTTGTCTAATTTTTTATCTTACAAAATATTGAACAACTGTTTTGTTATGTTATATTTTATCATATCTAGACACCAAACACATCCATAAGAATCATATATTTCTTATATATATACTATATTACAAAACATTTGACAAAAAACTCTAAAAAACTATTTTTTATGTACGAAGTACTGTATATTGATGCATATTACTTAAAATTTCAGATTACAAGTAAATTATGCACAAGTACAACTTATTAAAGCTACATGTTTGAATTCGTGTAACTAACTACGGATAAACATAATCAAATAGAGGATAAATATCTAATTTTAAAATATAAAAAATCTAAAATATAATTAAGATAATTATCGAGTTCTAACAAAATAATTAATTATTATCTTTATAAGAAAATTATATTATTAAACCAAATATAAATAACTTCGTTATTAACCTAAATTAGATTATAATAAAAAAAATTGAATTAAAAATTACACAAAAGATAATGAATTTTAAATAGTTAATTTGATGTTAATATCGATATATTTTTGTCAATATTTGATATCTTTAAATTTATATTTTATTAAAAATAAAAACATTATCGTTTTTCAAAATCACATAAAACCATATTATAACATCGATTGAGATAAAAAAATAAAATAAAATATTAAAATCAAGATGTATTTTAATACATTATTGCGAGTTCATTTTAGTTGTAAAATAATGGAAATATAAAGGGTGTTTTTGTGATTCAATATGGATTAATGACTTCTCTACTTTGAAGAATTCCGTGTTTTTCTGGTTCCGTTTAAAATTTCCTGTTTATTCGTCTTTTCTGTTTATTCCAATTGGATTTGGGAATTGGGAATGCTCTCTCTTCGATCCTCCTCGAATCTAATCCCTTCCATTTACTTTCTTCTTCTTCATCATCAACCTTTTCTGCATGGTTAGTTTCTTCAATTTTCTTTATCCCTTTTGCTTTTTTCAAGGAATTGCTTCAATGTTATGGACCCCAAAAAGAAAGAGGATTTCAAATTGATTCTTACCTTCCCCCATTCATCAATTTTTGTATTTGGGGTGATTGAATTTGGTCCCATTTTGGTAGGTTTTTGGCAAGTGTAGAGAGAAGGAATGGCATATAGGGTGGATCACGAGTATGATTACCTATTCAAGATCGTCTTAATCGGGGATTCGGGTGTCGGAAAATCTAACATACTTTCTAGGTTTACCAGGAACGAGTTCTGTTTGGAGTCTAAATCCACCATTGGTGTTGAATTTGCTACAAGGACTCTACAGGTTTGCCCCTTTCTCCCAAGCTTATTTGCATATCCAGTCATTCTATTTGGTCTATGATGTTAATCACATTCAATTCGGACATGATTGCCTTTCACATGTTGCATTTCAATACCTAATATGTTCGCTTGTCACTGTTAGAATTTCCAAGATAGATTAATTGATCATGAGTTCATTGATTTTTTATGGTTTGTGCTTTTGATTATCTATTCAGTGCATACAAGATCATATACAAAAACTGCAATTTGAGTGCTGCCATGGAATATGGAGCTAAGTATGTATCTACATATAGCAATGTACATCAAGTTGGAGAAGTGCCATTAGTATCTTGGGTTATGGATTAACAATTCTATGTATCTTAATTACTGTTGAATGCACACAATCCACTACAAGAACTGTGGTTATATATACATGCCCAACCTGCTTTTGACCAAATGTCCATGGAATTCGACATTTCACCATACATATACAATGCTACATTCTAATCAAATGTCAAATACCAAATACCAAATGTATACGATCCGTAACATACTACATCAAACACACCAATTACCACGTTATATACGTTTGTGCAACCATCAAAATTACATTGGCCAAAAAGTTAGATACTTGTTATTTCCATTAAATGCTGACATTGGTTAGATGGACTTGTGGCCAGATCATGTTAGACAATGAGGTCTTCCTGGTGGAGTTGGGAGTTGCGCCTATCGTAGATAAGTGGAGAGAGAGAAAACTATGGTGGTTTCGTCATGTTCGTAGGAGACTGATGGCGGCACCAATGATGAGAGTGAAGATTATGGTGGTTGAGGGGGCGAGGAGGATGTTGGATGATGGACATAACAACCTCTGATTGAAGTTCTTGGAGACGTAAACTGGGGTAGTAGAGTGAGTGTAGGAACATAGGCCTAGTGTCGACAGGAAGAAGGGAGTTTTTGAGGTTGAGGGTGGAGCATGGGAGGTTTAGGGTGTCGGGTATAATTGATACAAACAATGCACAAAAGTCTCAAATCAATACCAAAATGTGCAAAGATGCAACCTAACAACCAATACTGAAATTAGGGATCATAAATGTGTCCAAATGTACCAACAAGTAGAAAATGCAGTCCAAATAGATACCCAAACAAACTAAATGCAAATAAATGCAAAGAACACCAAGATTTAATGTGGTTTCAATATCGTGAGATTGTGTACATCCACGGGGGAGAGACGGAGCTTGCATATTGATGAACAAATGGAGGAGAATACAATGAAGTTTACCTTTGCAATGATCCTACAATCGATAGGTAAAACTTCTCTCAAAGTGCCTTAAAATCAGTGCAAAATCGCCTTAGGGAAGAGAGCCACCAAAAGTCTAGCTAAAACCCTAAGAGAAATGACTTGAATGCTGAAAACAGCCTTCCACGTGACATACCTGTGACCTAAGTCGCGGGTAGGTCGCCCGCACGCCCCAAAACACGGCCCGCACGAACCCGCGCAAGCTTCTGGTGTCCACTAGCATACACGACACAGGTTGTGACAACCAATGCCCGATATTTGGGCCCAAATCAATCAGCTTCAAAGCGGGCAATTGGTGGTGGTGCGTATCAAACTTTCAACATAGGGAGCTTGAAGGTAAGGTTTCAGGGTCCGTTGTTAGATGGACGGTTGTTTGTGTTTTCCTTACTTTCTATATGTTTTATTCTTTTTAGTTTGCTCCTTTTCTTTATTCTTTCTTCCTTCTTTCTCTTCCTTCCGTTTTGCTTCCACAATGCTTAAGCCGAGGGTCTTCATGAAAACAACCGCTCTATCCTTTGGGGTAGAGGTTAGGTTTGCATGCATTCCACCCCACAGACCCTGCTCTCGAGCGGGATTTACTGGGATCATTTGGTTTGGTTTGGTTTTGCTTGGCTCACATTGGTTCAAAGTTCTACCAATAATTATACTACCCAAAAAAACATATGCTGATATTGAATTACTATATAATTAGCTTTAAGCATTGTAATGCAGGTTGAGGGGAAGACGGTGAAGGCACAAATATGGGATACAGCAGGTCAAGAAAGGTACCGAGCAATCACAAGTGCTTATTATAGAGGAGCAGTAGGTGCCCTCTTGGTCTACGACATAACCAAAAGACAATCGTTTGAAAACGTGCTAAGGTGGCTTCGTGAGCTAAGAGACCATGCCGATTCCAACATTGTGATCATGTTGGCTGGAAACAAGTCCGATTTGAACCATCTGAGAGCCGTTCCTGAAAGCGATGGTCATGTGTTAGCCGAGAAAGAAGGGCTTGCATTCCTAGAGACTTCTGCACTAGAAGCACATAATGTTGAAAAGGCGTTCCAGACGATATTGTTGGACATCTATCAGATCATAAGCAGGAAGGCACTGGCGGCTCAGGAAGCGGCAGCTGCTGTTCCTGGCCAAGGTACCACCATAACCGTTACTGATAGTGGGAACGCTAAGAATAAACAGAAAACTTGTTGTTCGAACTAAAACTAAAACGAAATACGTATTTGTACATTTGGCGGATCACGATTATGAGATGCACTGGAAATACCCAAAACTAACATTATGGCAACAACAATTGGCCCCTTAACTGCACAAGGTTTGCAGGCGTGAGTTTGGTCGACAGAAGACATGAAAGTGAAAACTTGAAAAAGAAAAAGGAAAGAGAGAGACGATAGAAGATTGAAGATTGGTTGGTTTAGGCATAGAGAATTAGATTATAGAAAGCTTTGTATATGTATATTTTGTTTAAGGAAAGATGTGTGTATATGATCAATCCAGCTTCAATTAACATCATACAGTTTTACTTCCATTTGGTTGTTTACATGCATTCTTGGCAGACTCCTAGAAATATCTACATATAAGGGGCCATTTACCAAACGCTTACCCGGATAAGCGCTTACCAAGTAACATGATGATCTCACCGAGAATCTTACCCGGTAAGAGCGAGACACGGACCAAGAGTCTTATCCGGTAAGTGGGGGCGATGACTCTTACCATGGTAAGCGCTTACCGGGTAAATTGTTGCATATAATATCATTTTGGTGGATTAAAATCTTACCCGGTAAATAAATAATAGTGTTAAATTTAACCGGTAAGCACATACCGGGTAAGTGTTTGGTAAACGGCTCCTTACTTATACTGAATTTGTTTGATTTGCTTTTAAATGAAATATACTGAATTTGTATAAATTTATAATAAATACTGGTTAGAATTAGTTCGAAAGGAGTAACTATATGGTGCTAACCAATAAAATTTCTTTTGAAAATTCAAAAAATATATATATATATATATATATATAAATAAATAAATAAAAGAAAGACTGCAATGTTTGTAAGAATAAGTCAAAACGCAATTATAAAAAACATTGTTTTTGACAATTGTGGTGATAAATCATTCAATTTTTTTTAAGTATATAATACTTATATACGACAAATGTCACAAATAAAGTTAAACACCTTCTTTATCTTTGACGAGGTTTGAACCCCTGACATCTTAGGAGACCAAAAGATACGATACTGCTAGGTCAAAGGCTACAATACCGCTAGACCAAAAACCTTTTAGTAAAATCATTGGCTTTCTGCATCTTGGCAACAGTTGTTTATTTACAACAAAAGAACAAGAACAATGCTTGTTGTCTACCGGTTTCAATTTAAAATGGTTGCACCATGTGTGTAAATATATTTACAAACATATATTTACAAATATTTGGGTTGTGATGCATTAGTTAAGATTATTGGGAATGTAGTGGTAATCTCATTTTCACTTGTTCGAATTCAGGCGCTGCCAAAACCCTTATGTCCATGCAGGGTTCACTTGTGATGACTCTAGGCCATTCATGATCACCAGTTGGATTAGTCGGTGCAAATAAGTTAAGCTTGATAACTACGGTTACAAGAAAAACGATCGAAGAGTATTAGATAATGCGCCATAGACATATTTTTCGTTTATAAAAACCGTAACACCTTTTTTAGACTGCTAAAAGAAATGCTACATGACCTTTTTTGTGAAAATCTTTTTCCAATATTACTTTATGCTTAACAATAATATTAGCAAGAGGTTATGGTTCATAAAATTCGACTTATAATGAGGTATTAAGTTTTCGTTTATTAGTAAAAATATTACTAAACTATATGCGAAGTCAAACATTGTAACTTTTTAAACGAATACAAAGTATTTGTTATCCGATTCCAAAACTTCAAACGATAATCCTACGCCCATCTAGTATTTGTAAGAGTGATGTAAAAAGTGACATATATGTAATATTTCAAATTGAAGAAGTTAATCAAAGAGTGAATGCATTAGTGTTTAGTTAGACGGAATTTCATGGTGGAGGTTACACACGATATGGGTTTCAGTGAAATATTTTTTGAACCAGACTCAAGTTGGAGAATGAAGATCGTGAATGCCCCAACTTGCCAAGAAGATAATGAAAGCGTTTCGTGCCTAGAGCCTTCATGAAAATGTTTGCAGTTTGAGATGCAGAATATATGCGTTCAGGACGAATTTCTTGAGACTCCACATGTTCACGTAACTATTTATCACCACATGCTTTGTACGTTCGTGGAAGACAGGATTGTTGGCTATCTAGCGAGCAACTTGGTTGTTGCAATAAAGTGGAGTCGATCCATGTTGAGATGCCTCAAGGTCATTAAGAAGCCAACGTATCCAGAGTATCTCGCTAACCGTGATTGTCATGGCTTGATATTCTGCTTCAGCACACGATCGTGAAACCACAGATTGCTTCTTTGTTTTCCATGATATTGGTGCTCCTCCCAGAAGAATTAGATATCTCGTCCTAGAGCGTCGGGTATAAGCACAACCAAGCCAATCTATATCGCTATACGTGACCAAATTCAGATCACCATCTTTTGGGAAAATATTCCTTGACCCGTAGATGACTTGAGATATCGTAAAACCCTCATGACAACATCCATGTGTTTTTGTCGAGGGTTTGAGACGAACTGGCTTAGTATATTTACTACACATACTATGTTTGATCTCGTTACTTGCAAACAGAGCAACCGTCCAATCAGGCGTCTGTATCGATTTGCGTGAACAAGTGGACTATCATTACATCGATCAAGTTGCAAGTTTTGTTCCATAGGAAAGGCACTAGGGCTGCAACCTTGAATACCACTGTCTTCCAGAATATCCAATGTATATTTTCGTCGACTAAGGACGAGCCCATCCCTAGTTCTCGCAACCTTGATTCCCATAAAGTACTTTAAAGGCCCCAGATCCTTAATACTAAATTTCTCATCGATGAATGCCTTCGTTACTTGTATTTTTGTCAAGTCGTTCCCAACAATAATCACATCATTGACGTATATTAAGGCCGCAACATATACATTGTCTTTCTTGTAGATGAAAAGAGAGTGATCAACATTGGATTGTTTAAAGCCCTTACCCAAGAGAGATTCTGTGAATTTTTGGTACCAATTTCGTGACGCTTGACAAAGACCATAGAGTGGCTTCCTTGATTGACACACCCTTGTATCACCTTTCTTTAAGAAACCTTGAGGTATCCTCATGTAAACTTCCTCGTCAAGGTCACCATGTAGGAAGGCGTTGTTCACGTCAAGTTGATGGATGATCCAGTCTTTCTTGGTGGTGACAACCAATAGACTCCTTACAGTAACAAGCTTTGCTACCGGTGCAAAAATGTCATGGAAGTCTACTCTCTCCATCTGAGTAAAACCCTTCGCTACTAAACGGGTTTTGTATCTTTCAACCTCTCTATTGGGCATGTATTTGATCTTGTACACCCACTTGGAATCTATTGCTAGTTTTCCATGTGGTAATGCTTCCAAAGTCCAAGTCCCATTTTCTTCTAAGGCTTTTATCTTCTTTTGCATGGCATCTCTCCACTTGGGATCACGAATGGCCTAGTGAAAATGTTTGGGCTCATCATGTGAATTGATGGGCCATAAGA
The DNA here is from genome assembly GCF_001531365.2 of Cynara cardunculus var. scolymus. Taxonomy (NCBI): domain Eukaryota; kingdom Viridiplantae; phylum Streptophyta; class Magnoliopsida; order Asterales; family Asteraceae; genus Cynara; species Cynara cardunculus. Next base: position 8,093,332 of record NC_037530.1, read on the forward strand.
AGGCCTTATGTGGATGAGAAAACTTATCATAAGAGACAAAATGAGAGAGAGAGAGGGTGTACCGTTGAGGAACCTTGATCAGAAGTGGGTTGTGAGTGGTTTATCGATGGAGCTAGCTTCATGATAAAATATTTAAATCGTTTTGGCTGAGATCGATTTCTTTTGTGCACATCACTAGGTTGGCCCAAGTCTAGGATTTCTTCTTCATTAGTTGTTCCTGTCACATCTGGTAACTCATCTTCTTTTGTGTCTAGTTCTTTTGTCTCATTCGATGGTGAGGGAACTTCGTTTTCAATTCCCTCCTTTTGTTCAACAGTAAACTTGGAGGAATTTTCTTGTTCATCCTCAATGAAGTTGAAGTCTTCTTTCTAGATGGTTTGACAAGTATTTTTGGCAACATGAAAGGGAAAAATATGCTCCATAAATTTTACATCTCTGGAAACAATAATTTTGTTTTCATTGATGTCGTAAATTCGATAGCGTTTTTTTCCTTGTGGATACCCAATGGCGGGTCTCCCCCTCATTGCGAACTTGTCCCCCTCTGTGTCAGTGTTCCTGGATAAACCAAGCAACAAGGACTTTCATGTGTTCATAATTCGGTTTTTCTTTAAACAAAAACTCGTAGGGAGTTTTATTTTCAATGGCCTTTTAAGGCAACTTGATTATCATATAAGTGGCAGTGAGAACAGATTCTCCCCAAAATTTTGCTGGGAAACTAGCTTCAAACCTTAAGGCTCGTGCCACTTCAAGTAGATGTCGGTGTTCTCTTTCGACAACCCCATTTTGTTGAGGGGTGTGTGGGCAAGAAGTTTCTAAAAGTATCACATGCTTTGCATAAAAATCAACCATGAAGTTGGAAGTAAACTCTCCTCAATTATCACTTCTTATTCTTTTAATACTTTTTTCAAATTGTGTTTTGTCCATGTTGTAAAAATCTATCAGACAATTACTCGCTTCTGAATTGTGTTTGATTAAGTAAACCCATATGGCCCTACTAAAATCATCAACGATGGTCAAAAAATACTTGGCACTCGATAATGAAGAAGTGCGATAGCCGCCCCATATGTCACAATGTATTAAATCAAAACAAGCAGAAGATTTTATTGAACTATCCGAGAAAGGCAATCTAGTGTTCTTAGCTTTTTCACAAGAATCACACACTTTTCCTTTCAATAAATGAGAAAAATTATCTAGAAAGCTGATCTTATTGAGCTTCGATTCCAACGCATGTCCTAACCTTTTGTGCCAAACTTCAATATCAACCTTAGCTAGCATCGCTCTATTTCCATCTACTTCTGAATCCATCCAATAGAGACCACCTTTGCATTTACCCGTTCCAATCAGGTTCCTCGATTGTAAGTCTTGTATTACACAAATATCAAGAAAAAAAGGTTACGGCACAATTAAGTGCTTTCGTTAGTCGGCTAATAGACAAAAGATTGCATTTGAAGTCTGGAATATGTAAAACTTCTGTTAGTTCCATTTCATTAGGCAGCATGCAACTTTCGGTTCCTTTTACATGAATTAAATCTCCATTCAGAATGGTAACTGGTGTCGTTCGTTGGCTATCCTCTTTGTTTTGAAGTAAATCACCATCGTTGGCCATATGCTTAGTAGCTCCTGTATCAATGCTCCAGTCTTTATTTAAGAACATCTTACCAGTCATGTTGACACTTGGTGATGTCGAGTTCAAGGATGCGCTTGTCTCATTTGAAAAACGCTTCACGAGCTTCATATATTATTCGGTAGTTAAGCATGGGATTGGACTTGATTATGTTCCAACAAATGTCGCTGCCTTGGGTTTGCCCTTTTCTTTCTTGGACTTTCTTGGCCATCAATCGGGATACCCGATTCTCTTAAAACATCCATCTTTATTATGACCATCATTTCCACAAAAGGTGAAATGTTCTGGTTCTTCATTGTTGCTCCTTTTTGTATCCCTTTGGAACATCCTATTGCGTTGCATGTCAGAGTATGTGTTGTTTTCCCGTTGATTGAAGACACTCGTCTAAAAAGCTGCAACCTCAGCGACATGTCTCTTTGTTTCCGAGATGTTTCTTTGTTGCTCATCATTAGCCACAAGATGGTAGGCTATACCTAAAGACGAAGTTGGTTTAATTGTCAAAATCTGTGTCTTGACGGTCGAGAAGGCATCATCCAACCCTATTAGAAACTCATAGAGTTTCTCTTTGTCTTTCGACTCTGTCAGTTTTCTTCCGACACCGCAGGTGCACCGAGGCAGAGGTGAAACGGATTGAATTTCATCCCACAACGCTCGGAGTTTCGTGTAGTATGCTGAAACAGAAGCCCCATCTTGCTGAGTATGAGTCAGCGACTGTTTTAATTCATAAGCTCTCAGGGCGCTCTCTTTCCCAAACCTTTCTTCGAGATCTGTCCAAATTTTCCACTGTTGTGTTGGCATACTTAACACTCATCCTTATATCTTTTCCATTGCGGTAGTGAGCCAGCCTTTTATCATCACATCGCACCGCATCCACATCGAGTAATCTGATGTTCCTTCATCAGGTTTCTTGATTGATCCATCAACGAAACCCATCTTGTTCTTTGCAAATAGAAAATTTCTCATCTCCTGAACCCAATCACCGTAGTTGTTGTCGGTGAGAACTTCCTTGACATGCAACTGCTTTGGGTAATCGGAAGGGTGGATGTAATTGGGAGAGCTGGGGTTAGGGGTCTCGTCATTGTTCTTGGCATTGTTGTTTAGGCGCCATCGTTCTTGCTGTTCGGGTCGCCTCCGGCCATAGTTCTGCCGAGGAGGTGTTTTGGTTTTCTTATGAGTCCCTCTCTAATACCAAAAAGGTATTAATTTTCAATTAGAGCTATACTAGTTTTTGACATTGTGCGTTGCGCGATAATATTTTTTAAATTATTGAAGTTGGCTAAATGAGTCGATAATCACATTTATATATTAAACTAATAAGAATCAATATTACCTTTGATATATGAATCCACCTTATCATTATTGGTTTTTTTTGAATATATATATATATATATATGTGTGTGTATATAATTAATAAGCTTTATATATCAATCTTTTATCATATCAAACTTTGTAATTGGTCCAAAATCATAAAAAAAATATGTGAAAAAATTGATTAAAATCATGAGGTGTATTATAAGAATTGTTTTATCATAATACATATCAATTTATTTCTTACATATATTCTCGTAATATATTTATATTCACTAAGCAAACATTGTGTTGTTACTTACTTTAATATAATTATTGAATATTTTTTGCAATTTACTTATATTAGTTCATGATATACTCATGTAATCTTTCATGGCCCAAATACCTTTTTGAAACCCATTTTTTCCTACATGCGATTGCTCAAAGTGAGACAATAATAGCTAGTATTATGATCATTCCAGATATATAAGAGTTTGATTGATTTGCTAATTTTTTTCATTTGATTTGTTCAAATTTTTTAGATTTGTTTTAGACAGTT
>NC_037530.1:8097030-8098860 GCF_001531365.2 Cynara cardunculus var. scolymus
CTCTTCTTCTGAGAAAGTTATATTAACTTCAAATACTATTCAGCCTCCTCCTGAAATAAAAGATTTCAAACTTAAGTCCCCGGCTGAAGATTTTATGCAACAGCTTGATTTAAAGCTTTCACATCTGCATATTTCTAAACCATCCATTTCCATGCTTAATAAGGATTCCTATTTATATATCAATTTTAATTTCATTTATATCTATATATTGATTTTAAATGTTTAGCACGTTTTTTTAGTTTTATATATTAATATAAATTTTGTGTAATATTTTATTTGACTTGAAAATAATAAAAGTCAATATGTATGATGTACAAAAGAAAAATAATTGAAACTTGTATGATCAATCATTTAATAAATATATTGTTTTCAAAATAATATAATATTATATATATATACACACACACACACACATGTAAAGAAGAAATCAAGTTATGAAGAGAGCGAAAAAAGTTTTACCTGAAAAAAGAGTTTGTTGAATAATAATGGTTTGTAAAATGAAGAATACTTCAAATAATAGAGAAGAAGAAAAAAAGATTTATTGATGGACAAATCATAGAGGAGCACATGAAAGGGTTTGGAGGTTTCACATCCAAAAATGAAGATGAAAATGTTGTAGGTTAAACTTTTAAAAATTACCAAAACAACTTTATCCTAATAAATTTCATGTTTTAAATATTGGGACAAGAAAGTTTTTTACATATATCAAATATTTTAAAAAATCAAAGAGAAAAAAAAAATAGGTTTCTAATGTTTAAAGGATGACACCTTATTATGTTTGGTTTCTCCTTTAAGAATAAAAAATATTAGAAAATAATTTTCAAGCGCAATGCTAAAGAAAGAAAAAATCGGAATAGACCGATCAACATTGATGTCTTAACAAACATATGAAAGATTACCGATCTGAAAAAATCATAAACCATCTTTCTTGATACACTCTTCTAGCATCAATGCAAAAATATTCTAGCAATAAGTTTATCAAGTTAATGGATAAACAAACAAAAAAAACATATTTTTATGTTCTACATATGCTTAAAAAAATGTTATATTATTTCATCAATGATTCATATGTCACTTTATTCACACAAAAAAGATTCATATGCTTGCATAATTCCAATTCTAGTGTGAATGTCTCCATTAAAAGACGAAGTGCTATACTTACATCAACAAAAATTCATATCATACTTGTCTTCTTGAATTACGCTTCAAACCAACAAAAATGCAAATCACTTACACGAAAACTGAATAGAGGAAGAATTGAGAGATTAAGAGAGATTGTTATGCTTAAACAATGTTCCCTTATTTCCTCAAGGATTCGTATGACACTTTATCGACACAAAAAATATTCATATGCCTACATAATTCCAACTTTAGTGTGAATGTCTCCGACTAAAAGACGAAATATTATACTTACATAAACAAAAACCCATATCATGATTTGTCTTATTAAATGACGCCTCAAATCAACAAAAATACAAATCGCATTCACAAAATTATAATTGAATAAAGAAGAAGAAAAACTCATAAGCAAAAAGACAGAAATATTGTAGTTACTTAAGCAAAAACCTATACCATGATTTGTCTTATTGAATGACGTCTCAAATCAACAAAAATACAAATCACCTCCACAAAATTATAATTGAATAGAGATAAGAATTGAGAGATTAATAGATAGATTATCGTAGAGATATACCATGAAGAGAAGATGAAAAATTATAACCGAAAAGAGAGAAATAATGACAATTAAAACATCAATTATTAGAGAGAACATGATTAGGTTGAAGTAATTAGTGAATATTAAAATCAAAAATAAATATTGAGGTGAGAAAA
>NC_037530.1:8100120-8103973 GCF_001531365.2 Cynara cardunculus var. scolymus
ACTATATATAATATATAATAATATAATTAAGTCAAAAACTATTCAATATTGGACTCATTTTGAAGGTATTAACGAGATGATTATAATGGTGTAACTTGTTAAAATAAAAATGTATTTTTTAAACATGTTTTAATTGATATACGATTATGTATGTTAATTTGATAAATGTTTAAAATGAAACATTTAAAAGTAGATGACGTAAAGTAAATTAATTAATTAATTTTATAGGGATATAAAATGTAAATTTAAAAGGGTTTTTCTAACCCCACCCCCTCCTATCGGTGCATGTGAAGGGGTGAGATTGTGTAGGGGGTGAGTATGTGAGGGTGAGAGTTAGGGAAAGGTGTGAGGGTGAGAGTGAGGGAAAGGTGTGAGGAGGAGGGGGTGAGAAGTGACGTAAGGGGGTGGGGATATCAACCCCCATTTAAAATTGTAATTTTAAAAAAATCGGTTGTGAAGGGGTGAGTGTATGTGATGAGAGGATGAGGTGAAAAAGTGAAAAAATGAGTCTAAAGGGTATTTTGGTCATTTAGTATTTTAAGACTTTAAGACTTTTGCTAAATTTGCTTAATAAGATAGTATAGATATAATTTCAAAATGCAACCCAATAAATTGAGATATTTATGAAAATGATGAGAGTTCATTTATTATGATTTGAATATTTATTGAAGATGAATAAGGTTCATTAATTATGATCAATACTTTATACTAGAAAACAATCAAAACTTCTATGAAATCACATATTCATCAAGTTAAATGGATGGTTGAGATTGAGTTGTATTGGTTGTACAAATGTAAATGGTTGTATAATAACCCACCTCTATATATATAGGGTTGGGTTTACGTGAGACCAAGGGTTTTTCGTGAGACCCGTAAGACCAATTTATATTCATTGATCAACTTTATAAGCTAATGATCTAAAGTTGCACGGTGGCAATTTTGTGATTATGAATGTTCAGATTGTAAATCTAATCTAAGGGTTGAGAATTAGTTTTACGGGTTTCAAGAAAAACTCTTGGTCTCACATGATCCCAAGTATATATATATATATCGATACACATCTTGATTTCAGTGTTTCGGTTTATTTCTTTTTTATATCGATATAATACGGTTTTATGTGGTTTTGAGAAAGTGATAATGTTTTTTTATTTTTGAATAAAATATAAATTTGAAAATATCATAAAATTTTGAAAAAAAAAATATATCGATATCAATATCAAATTAATCTTTTTAAAAGTTCTTGTGTTTTGGTGTAATTTCCTTAATTCAGTTTTTTTTATTATAATTTAATTGAGGTTTAGTAACAAAGAAATTTGATTTAGGTTTAATAATATAATTTTTTATAAATATAATAATTAAGTATCATGTTAGAACTCAACGATTATCTTAATTATATTTTAATTTTTTATATTTAAGATGAGATGTTTATCCAATATTTGATTATGTTTATCTGTAGTTAATTACACGAATTCAAATATGGAGCTTTAATAAGTTGTACATATGCACAATTTACTTGTACTCTTGAAGTTTAAGTAATATGCATCAATAAACAATATTTAATACATAAAAAATAATTTTTAAGAGTTTTTGTCAAATGCTTTATAATATAGTATAAATATATATATTCTATCCCGTAATATATGCGATTTCCTTTACGACTTCTTTAAGAAAATATTAATTAAATAAAAATAATAATAATCCGTGTAGAAGATACAAGTAGGTACCAAGTAGAAACAAAGCACATTACCTCAAAAAGATATGCTTTGTGCCCTTGATTTTGGTCCGTATTTGTTTTTATGTGCATTTTTAGATTTGGGTTGTTGATAAAATTCATCTAACTACACTTTCTAATTATTCCAATAAATAAATACTTTTTATTCTTTTTCAACCTATTAAAACACAACAATATAAATAAGGAGGTGTTTAAGATTGCTTATTTAAAACAACTTATGTTTTTCTATAAAAATGTTTATCAACTTATTATAAGTTGGAATGATTTAACTTCTAAAAAAAACTTCTTATTACCGGTTTGCATCGATATAAGTTGTTTATCCAAACACTCAAATTTATTTATTACCAATATCATACCGAAATAAGTCAATAAATTATTTTTATAAATAATCCAAAAAACCCGAATATTCTTAGGCTATCATTTGTCAAATAGAAGTGTTTGTTTGTATTGTATATATGCATGATTAAAAAAAGAGATGGTCCCAAAACTCTTTTTCACTTTTGCTTTTTTTCCCTCTTCCTTTTGAATTAAAGTAACTATGAGAGCTTGTATTTAAATTATTGTCTTAATATTGGAGATTATAATTTAATTAGCTCCATAGTTGTGGGGGTATGTATATAAATATAAATATAAATATAAATATAAATATAAAACTTGGTTAAATATCCAAAAATTACATCAAAAGCATATTCTAATAATATTCTTAAAGCGACGTATGAACCAAAATCTAGCAACATGGAGTTAATTTATGTCTACACAATTATTATAACACCTATGGGTAAAGGATTATAAAAATATTAAAGTATTGTGGTATTCGATAAGTGTTTATCAAATTATTTATCTTATCAATAAAGTTGAGAATCTTATCAGGTAAAAACGATAATAAAGATGAATTAGTATCAATTAATAACATAATTTTATTTAATTTTCTTTATTTTTAATTCATAAGGGTATGATTGTTCTTTGATTTTATAATAAATAATTTTAGTAATACCTTAATTGTGTTTAAATCGAAAAGATTATATAGAGGAGAAGTTTTTTAGGAAATGATCAATCAATTTGTTGTAAATAAAAAATTATATATATATATATAGGGTATATTTCTTTTACAACCTTGTGCATTTGTACAACTTTTGCAACCCAATTAATTGAGATATTTATAGAAATGATTGGAGTTCATTTATTATGATTTGAATATTTATGGAATATGAATAGAGTTTATTAATTATGATTAATACCTTATATTAGGAAACAATTAATTGATTAAAAATTGAATGGTTGAGATGAGGGTTGTATAGGGTGTAGGAATGACAAAGAGTGTAGAATAACATCCCCCCCCCTCTCTCTCTCTATGTATATATATATATATATATATATATATTAGTTTTGTAAATAAAAGATTATATATGTACTAGTTTTGTACCCGCTGCAATGCAACTAAATGTAAAACTTTCTTGTAAATAAAAAATTAATTAATTATTTATAAAATGTTTACACTTTAAATTATCGTTTTATATGCAAGTAAAATGATATTTTTCATAACTAAATGAGAAATAGAAAGGTTGAAGCCTATAAAAAATCATCCATCAAATAGGTTTTTTTTATTGAAGAAGTAGTTCATCTTTAAATCTCAAAGTAATTTGAGAACTTTGTTTTGACAACTTCAGTCTCCGTCCCATCTTTATAAACATTAAAAATATCATAGTATTTGGTTCATTTGAGGGTATTGGAGAGATCATTATAATGGTATAATTTATAAAAAAAATAAATAAGCATTTTTAAAGATATTTTTGTTAATATATAGTTATATATGTTAATATGAGAATATGTAAAATGAAAAATAGGAAAAAAAGAAATATAAAGTATCTAAATAACTAATTATAAAGGTATAAAATATAATTTAACAATAAAAAATAATTTCTTTTAATGATCATATTGAACGTGGAGGTTGTAAATGTTCAAAAATTGAACATAATTGATCAAAATTTATATCTCTTAAAACTTTAATAATAATCATTTAACACGTTTTATAATATAATATAGATAGTGGATAGATAAGGCTTTAAATTAAAAATATAAAAACAAATTAAATATAAGTTAAAAATAACTCACTACATGTTT
>NC_037530.1:8106873-8135441 GCF_001531365.2 Cynara cardunculus var. scolymus
CCAAGTGAAGGTGGGTTTGAACTTAAGTTAAAACTTTGATGATTCAAAGACTTCCGCTGTAATAGTTTAAATGGTCTTAATTTAGCTATTACTTTGGTGTATTTATTAAGGAAATGTTTCAGATTACGTGACATCTCTCTTGATGAAAATGAGGGTGTTACAACAGTGCATAAGGGGTAGTACATCTTAATTTTTAACTTTTAACCGTTTACCATGCTTATATATATATATATATATATATATACTAGAAGGGTACTCATGCAATACAACGACATACATCTTCATTTTAATGTTTTGTTTTATTTCTTGTCTCCATTGATATAATACGGTTTATGTGGTTTCGATAAAGATAATGTTTTTACTTTTGAATAAAAATAAATTTGAAGATATCATAAAAATTTGAAAAAATATATCGATATTAATATCAAATTAACTATTTAAAAGTTCTCGTTTTTTTTACAATTTCCTTAATTCAAATTTTTATTATAATTTAATTTAGATCTAATACCAAAGTAATTTATTTTTGACTTAACAATATAATTTTTATAAATATAATGATTCTGTTAGAATTCAATGATTATCCTAATTATATTTTAGATTTTTTTATATTTAAAATGAGATGTTTATCTTGTATTTGATTATGTTCATCTGCAGTTAGTTATACGAATTTAAAAATAGAGCTCTAATAAGTTGTATATACGCACAATTTACTTGTAATTTTAAATTTTAAGTAATATCATTAATACACAATATTGAATGCATAAAAAATGATTTTTAAGAGTTTTTGTCAAATGATTTATTATATAGTATATATCTATACTATATAATAGTAAACATGAGAAAGGTTCAGTGGTAAGTATTTAAGAAGTAAATAATTGATCATATCTGGTCAACATTTACGGCTTTGACTGTTAAGCAGCGGATAATTCCTCACATGACTACGCGAAAGATAGAGGGTAGTTTCGTAATTAAAAATAGAAGACAAACAGGTTCATATGTAAATCAGTTAATTAGTCCATATGTAAATCACAAAGGTTCATACGTGAATCAGTTAATTAGTTCATATGTGAATCACACAGGTTCATATATGAATGCATATTTCATATGTAAATCACACGTATTCACATATAAACTCGTTTGTCCTCTATTTATAAAAGTTACAAAACTACCACCTTTATTTTTTGTATACCCATAAATTTTGACCCGTAAAAGTCACAATTTTTGGTAAGTCAAAGACCCAATTTTTGACCAATCAAATATAATCTTGAAAATCATTTATGTACTACTCAAATATTTACTATTTTTCAAGATAAATATTTCGATTAGATTTTCATGATAAATACATTGAGTAAATTATCTTTACTTTTGTTATATTAATCTATACTATATTATAAAGCATTTGACAAAAACTTTTAAAAACGATTTTTTATGTATGAAACACTGTTTATTGATACATATTATTTAAAATTTAAGATTACAAGTAAATTGTGCATAAGTACAACTTATTAAAGCTCCATACTTGAAGTTGTCTAACTAACTACAGATAAACATAATCAAATATTGGATAAACATATCATTTTAAATATAAAAAATCTAAAATATAATTAGGATAATCATTGATAACTAACAGAATATTTAGTTATTATCTTTATAAAAAATTTATATTACTAAACCTAAATTAAATTATAATTAAAAAAATTTAATTAAAAAAATTACACCAAAACACAAGAACTTTTAAAAAGATTAATTTAATACTGATATTGATATTTTTTTTTCAAAATTTTATGATATTTTTAAATTTATATGTTATTCAAAAATAAAAACATTATCACTTTCTCAAAACTATATAAAACCAATGTTTACTTAAAATTCAATATTACAAGTAAATTATGCAAAAATACAACTTATTAAAGCTCGATGTTTGAATTCATATAACTAACTGCGGATACACATAATCAAATAGAGGATAAATATCTCATTTTAAAATATAAGAAAATCTAAAATATAATTAAGATAATTATCGAATTCTAACAAATAATTAATTATTATCTTTTTAAGAAAATTATATTATTAAATCAAATACAAATTACTTCATTATTGAACCTAAATTAAATTATAATAAAAAAATTGACTTAAAAATTACACAAAAAATAAGAAATTTTAAATAGTTAATATCTTCAAATTTATATTTTATTAAAAAATAAAAACATTATCGTTTTTTCAAAATCACATAAGACCATATTATAACATCGACAGAGATAAAAAATAAAATAAAATATTAAAATCAAGATATATCTCGATGCATTGTGCAAATATCATTCTAGTTATTTAATAAATTATGTGATTTATTAAAATTAAGTCAAAAGCAGTGTTATTAATGTGGTTAATTTTAGTAACGATAATTCATATAATTTACCTTTTTATTATTATTTGATATCTTTTAGGAAATTAATTTGATATTTTGTTTAATAACCGACCTTTTATTTCCTTTATGCTTACGTATTGAAAGTGCAATCCTTTATCGAGATGAATTGGGCGTGTTGCTTGGTGCTCTCCCACGCCGATTTGGAGTTATCTTCATCGCCAAGAACCATTCATACGCCAATTCCAACTGGATACAACCAACAACTTCAAGATTTCTCAAGGGAAGCTTACTGATTGCTCCCACCAGGATCATCATCTTCTAGGGTTTTGTCATTTTACTTGCAGATCTTAATTACAATCATGTTTTAGCCAATTTTTCCTATAACATTATCGTCTTTTTGGTTAGATTCGTCATCATCAATTTTATATATATATATAGAGAGAGAGAGGGAGAGTTTTAGTAAAATATGCAAACGGAAGCAACGGTAGGGGTGGTGGAAGGCGGTGGTCCGGCTCGTAAATTGGTGGCGCATCACCAGAGGCCGGTGCAACATCAGCAATCTCAGGTAGGGACAGTTTCTCAACTTATAGCAGGTGGTGTTGCCGGCGCCGTTAGCAAGACCTGCACTGCTCCTCTCGCTCGCCTCACTATACTTTTTCAGGTTTTTTCATATATATTTTTTTATTTATCTCTTTTGTAATATTTGTGGATATAATTAGACTATGCACCAAAGACCGGTTCTTGATTGATTTGGGAAATTTATGTATATGAAACGAAATCGAAACTTAATCGATGTTCTTGTAAAACATCTTTTAGGTTCAATCGGTGTTGGGACAGAAGAAGTAATGTAGCTATCATAAATCTGAGTTAGTTGGTGTAGAAAAATAGAATGCAAGTATGCTGCTGTTATTCTTCGGAAGTATGCGATTGGATGAAAAGTGTGAAGTTAATTATAGAGCCTGGTCTAAGGATTGACGTCTTTAATTAGTACACTTGCGTCATGCATTTAGCATTAGGATAAGGTGACTTCTATTGGGTAGATCGAATACACCAGCTTCCTAAACATGTTTCGAGACATGCTATGTAATAACAAGGCAGCTTTTTTGGGCTATGTTTTTGGAGGAAGATTAAGGAATTAGACATCTGAAAGTACTTTCAAGCTACCAGACATATATATGAATTGTGTTGCTGTTACTGTTTGGTTTTTGGTCCAAGAGAAGGAGATAGAGTAAATGCTTAAATCAAAATTGCCTTTAATAATTCAAATTGTGTTTACCTTTAGGTTTTCAATTAGGTGGCAGTGGAGCATGTTTTACATGGTAAAATTTACATTTTTAGTTGCTTATGGGGGCAACCTTCTAGTTGACATTTATGAACAATATGATATGTTAAATACCAGAATCTGAGATTGGATGAATGGCACGCATATTCTTCAAAATCTGTATGAATTAACCAGAATTATTGATGCCGGGAGCAGAGAGAGAGAGAGAGAGAGTGTATGTTTGTGTGTGTGGGTCTAGGAAGTGAGGAGAAAGGAAGGAGAGGGGTGGGATAGGTTGTTGAGTTCCTTGAATGGGTTTCAGGGGGTTGGCCATATTTAAGTTCTTTTCTTATTCTTGAATCAGGCCAAAATGAAAAAGTTTGGTGCCAGTGTGAGAGGATGAAACTAAAAGATCTCCTTCAAACTTTATTGGCATGAAAACTAGTATTATGGTAGAAAATAGTTTGATGGATACATTGTGAGGATTATGTAACCAATGCGCACCAAGTCTGGAATGTAGAAAAAACAAAAAACAAAATGGAATGTAAAAAGTAAAAGGAAAACAAGGCTGATGATGTTGCTGATTTATTTACTTTCTGAGAGATGCAAGTCTTGCAAACTTTCCTTAAGGGAACAGTGAAGTTTTGGGTATCACTCTATCCATCTGTAAGATGGGGTCAATAGTATCCATCGTTGTTCTTTAGCCTTTTCGTGTCAGGAAGTTGCAACATTACCGAGATTAAAACTGGTGTTGGTGGGTTCCCAAACAAGGGTAGTTTACTTCAGGTATGTTTAGGAGTCTGATCTGTACTCATGGATATTTGGTCTATTGCTTTTTCATGTTTTGTTCTTGTACCTTTCCTAGTGATATACTCTTTGGCTGTTAAGCAGACTGATTAATTCTTTGGTTGATTTTGCAAATTAGTTTTGCAATAAGTGATCTTGAATCTCTTTCTTTTGATTGGATAAATACCTTGAATCCTGTATGTTCCTTCTGTTTGTATGTCTTTCCCATCTTCCTTAATACAGAATTTATTGGTTCAACAGGTGCAAGGCATGCACTCAGATGCTTCCACATTGAGAAAGGCCTCTTTATGGCGTGAAGCTTCACGTATAGTTAGTGAAGAAGGATTCCGTGCATTCTGGAAGGGGAACTTGGTGACAATTGCTCATCGTCTACCTTACTCCTCCATCAGTTTCTATGCATTTGAACGCTACAAGAATGTTGGTACAAACGTTCTTTGCTAGAATTCCATAATTGCATCAAATATTTCTTGGTCGATTAAGATGTATCCTGTAATTTGATTATATTTGATTTTATAATGTTTTTTTGTTTCTTTCACCTTACAGTTACTACAGCTGATAACGGGAGTGGACAGTCATGGGACGAACATAAGTGCAGGCTTGTTTATACGACTTGCAGGTGGTGGCTTAGCTGGCATAACTGCTGCTTCCGTTACATATCCTTTAGATCTTGTGAGAACGCGTCTTTCAGCTCAGGTAGGCATTTATTAGCATGCCCCATGCTTGCTGAATTCGATTGAGCAATTGTAATTTGTCAGTCCCATCCTTTTGCATGTCCTTAGTCCTTTTTAAATATTTTTGCAGAGAAATGTTATTTATTATAGAGGTATATGGCATGCTTTACGTACCATCAGCAGGGAAGAGGGCATCTTTGGCCTCTATAAAGGACTTGGCGCTTGTCTATTGGTATCATTCTATAAGCTAATGGTTTTTAAGTTTTTGACTGTGTTTTTATTTGTTTTCTCTTTCAACTGATGGCATGGTTTTACAGGGTGTTGGTCCCAATCTAGCAATTAGCTTCTCAGTTTATGACACTGCTAGATCTTACTGGCAATTGCAAAGGTGAGCATGGAGACGTTATTTTGCTGTTGGTTTTATTGAGATGCTATGCAACCCAGACCTTGGTATTACTGTTTTTTGTATTCTTTATAGTTTTACTTACTTTATTGGATGGACGGTTGTGATAGGAATGCAAAAGACAAATTGTAATGCTCAAACTCTGATGTCGGTTTTGTTGGTGACAGGCCGGAGGATTCCGCTGTCCTGGTCAGCCTGGCTTGTGGAAGTCTTTCAGGGATTGCATCATCAACAGGTCAGTGATCAAATCTATTATATAGGAACGTATTTGGGAGGCTTCATCAGTTCAATGTTAGCCAAAGATTAATTGTGGGAAGCAAAAAAGCTACTCTCTCTTTGAATAATATGTATAAGTGAAAATCCTTGGTATCATGGTGCGTTGGGATCATAAAATCGAGTTTTTCATATGCATTACAAAAAACAATAGAAATATGGAACAATGTTGCAACTGCCTGACTTTTACCTTGTATCCATTTCACCTCTATCCACTATGACCATCCTATCGAAAATTCTGTAATTAATTTGCTCAAAATTGATTTAATTGAATAATTATGTTTTAGAGAATGTTCTGCTCTTTCACAAAAAGAAGTTAATGCCTGTAGCTGTCTTCGATGCTTTTGGTGCAGAGAAGCAGGTTGCGAGGCAGGCTTTCTACTAAATATATAACCAGATTGTCCCTTAGGGCCTTGGAGTTGGCACTTGGGGATTTATTAAGGAAAGCAATCCTTTTCAAACAGTAAGGGAGCAATCTAACATAAATTTTACATATTTATCATTTGTAAACTAACATCATCAAATTTCCGGCTCAGAATCTTGCCTGGATAACTTCAGTTAATTTGGCTCTCCAAAACTGAAGTTGGTTCTCGCAGCCCAGCCGAGTCCATTTATGGAATCGAAAAAATATGAAAGGGGGGGTCCCTTGCTGGTGCAAGAGGTTCTTGGTGCAAGTACAGACCTGTTAGTCCTTTTGTTTGTTCATTAGGGATATTCATGATGGATGTTAATATATTTGAGTTTATGCCGGTAAAATTATTAGGTATTTCGTCGTCTTTTATGTGGTGGTATGCATTCTTATGATCAAAAACATCCTTTCTTTAATACTTATTTTGGGATGGTTTCAAGTTAGCATTAGTTATTTGCTATTATGATTAAAAACAATTTTCAACAATTTGTTGCAGTAACATTTCCTCTGGATCTTGTGAGGCGGCGGATGCAGTTGGAAGGAGCAGGTGGTCGGGCTCGTGTTTATAAGACAGGTATTTTTGGTACATTTGGGCAAATCATACGAGCAGAAGGTATACGTGGAATATACAGAGGAATATTGCCTGAATATTACAAGGTGGTGCCGAGCATTGGGATCGTGTTCATGACATACGAGAAACTTAAGCAAGTATTGTCAAATATAGATCCTTGCAGATGATGATGATGATGAAGTTAGTTTAAAACAAGATGATGATGAGTTATAGGAAACAAAAACATTTTATAGGTAAGAGGAGGAAGAGGAGGATAATTGTGTTTTTTCTAAATTGGAAATATTGTTTTCCTCAACACAAATTAGTAGTAATATCAAATTATAGATTCTTGTTTTTCTTTCTTGCTGCTTTACTTAACAGGATGCCTGCAGTTGGACATATGCATCATGTTTGCAACACTCATTTGCTTTGCTTTACAAGAGTATTTAAAATGGAAAAATGTGAGATTTTTGTTGCTCCAACAGCTATGCTATTTAACTTCTCATATCTCTGAATAAATTGTTAACTCAAATATTTTAGATTTAAATATATAAATCTATTTTATTGTATTTTTTATTAATAAGGAAAATGATATTATACTATTTCGTAGACTTAAAAATAAAATTTTATAAAATTATATCTATTAATTACTTATAGTTAATTTTATAATTATCAAATAATTTTTGCACATATTATAATAACTTATAACTTAGATATTGATATTTATAAATAATATATAATGTCCAATAAGTTACTCTGAAATGTTTTCGTCAAATATTTTGTGATATAACTAAAAAGGTATCCGCAATAATGCAACGAGATATATCTCGATTTTAATGTTTTCTTTTACTCTTTGTTTTTATTGATGTTATAATACGATTCCATATGGTTTTGAGAAAACAATGATGTTTTTATTTTTGAATAAAATATAAAATTATAAAAATATATCGATATTAGTACCAAATCAACTACTTAAAAAGTCTTTTTTTTTGTTTAATTTCTTTAATAATTCAATTTTTTATTATAATTTAATTTAATTAGGAAGTAATTTATTTTTGATTTGATAACATAGTTTTTTATAAAGGTAATAATTAAGTATTCTATTATAACTCAATAATTATCCTAGTTATATTTCATATTTTTATATTTAAAATGAGATGTTTATCTTGTATTTAATTATGTGTATATATAGTTAGTTATACGAATTCAAACATAAAGCTTTAATGAGTTAACTTACGTACGATCTACTTGTAATCTTGAATTTTAAACAAAATACATCAATAAATAGTATTTATATATAAGAAATGGTTTAAAAGATTTTCATTAAATATTTTATAATATAATATAAATAAAAGTAAATATAAAACTTTTATTTTTAATTAGTTGTTTATTTATTTCCCTTTTTCCAATGAAAGTGAGTCCATGGAAGGCCATCCAATTTCCACCGTCCCTTTTTCCACTCTTCTCTCGTAGTCGTCGGTGCCGTGAGCCGTGGGGTCAGGGGTTTGAGGAATTATTGGGTGTTTCTATTAAAAAAGGTTGATCTAATAATTAATGTAATTTAAATATGATAAAATAAATTTAATTACAGCAATAAATACTATAGAAAACCTAATTACATATAGTATTTTTGTATTTTATCCTTGTAAATACTTAAATTTAAGTTTTGATACGTTATTATAACCTTTTATTTTTCAATAAAGATGCCCAATTCAATAGTTGCACAAAAACAAATTACAATGATAACATCATTAAGGTTCGTAAATTCTTTTACCCCAAGGGACAAATTTAGTGAATTAGTGGTGGCACTGGCCAACATATTAGTTCCTTACTAAATCTGCCCATGTTCACGGGCGGATCTACGTAGAGAGGTGAGTGTTACCAATTCATGGTTTCGTCTTAGTGGAAAAAGATTTACGTTTTTGAAGAGTGATATTGATTGTAATGTTTCTTTGTGTGCTCGTATATATCTAAAAACTGAACTTACAATATAAGTTTGGGATGGATGAATTGGTCTAATACATCTTGCACGGCTGGAGACTTGGAGTCTTGCTCTTAGCAAACGTTCTTTTTAATTTTGATTTTTGTGAAAATATTGAAGAAAAACGTAGATAGGAATTGAACCGGTAATCTTTTATTGCAAATACAATAAACCACTCAACTATTTTTCAAAAACTTTCTGTAGCTTTAAATCTTATGGTCCAATAGCATTGCCGCTTGAAAAAAAAATCTAGATCCACCTTTTTTTATTAACCTGGATATCCAACCCGCTATGCGAGCCGACTAATCTCATGGCGACCATCTGTTTTACAGATAGTCCGGAGTCACCATATTTGAACTTCCATGGCCACAAGGGGATTTTTATTCTTTCTTGGATTTGAATTTGAGACCTCCTGGTACTTTTGACCTTTGGAGCCAAGTTCAAACCAATCAGACATCACTCTTGTGGTTAGATCCACCTCTTTCCATGTTGGAGAACATCTTTGCCTACAATGGTGACGTTTTCCAGTTTTCTTGTATCTTCAAAATCGTTTTATTGCATACACAAAGCAACCGAGACAAAACAAATCAAAAGGGTAAAATGGAGAAATGTCATCGCTGAATAATGGGTAAGGGTCCGAAGAGAGGAAGGAGTTGTCAATTTCGATCAACGAAGCAGACCTCATTCAAAGATGAAAACGTTGATATCAAACACTCTGAATTGAAAAACTCGGTCAAAACCTTTAGAAGGATTAAAAATAAGAGAATATCAAATAAAGCCTAACTTACGTCAGTTGAATGTGAGAGTAATAATAGATGCATGTTTGACGGTTATTATTGATTGAAACTATGTCTTCATTATGGATGAAAATGACATTGTTAACTGTTGCAAACAACCACATACGTTACGTCACGGGTGAGCAAATTTTTTTGTTTTTGGTAAGGGTGACCAAAAAATTTGATTTGAGAAACAAAATAAAACAATATGTATATAATTTTAATTTTTTTTAAAGCCGGTTATTGTATTTAGAATTTATTAAATAGTTCCTGGTTTAGATTAATTCTGATTTTCTATTTTGTTATTTAATGGTATTTGTTCGCTTATTTCCACAAATAATGGTTGATTTAAGAGGCCGTTTACCAAACGCTTATTCAGGTAAGCGCTTATTAAGTAATATTACCTTATCGGATGAATATGATAAATACCAAGAATCTTACCTAGTAAGAGCAAAGACAAGTACCGAGAGTCTAAGTGAGGGCGATAACTCTTATCATGGTTAGCGCTTAGCGGGTAAATTGTTGCATTTGATATCATTTTTTTGGTGGATTAAAATCTTACCCGATAAATAAGTGATCATGTTGAATTTTGCGAATAGACACTTATCTGGATAAGTTTTTGGTAAATGGACCCTAATATTGATTTTATGTTGAAGGGAAAAAAATAATAACTAAATAAATATGCTAAATTAAGTGGCATGTCGTTCATGTCCACTATCGTCACAAAACCAAAATACATGTTAAGTTTATTCATATAAGAGCCGCATTTGACTTTTTATCGAGTTTTTTTAATGTAAAATATATATCTATATTATATTATAAAATATTTGATAAAAATTCTTAACCATTTTTTATGTATGAAGATATTGTTTAATAATGTATATTACTTAAAATTTAAGATTACAAATAAATTATGTGCAAGTACAACTTATCTAGATCTCCATTTTTGAATTCATATAACTAACTGCAGATAAACATAATCAAATATGAGATAAACATCTTATTTTAAATATAAAAAAATTAAAATAGAATTAAGATAATCATTGAGTTCTAATAGAATCATTATCTTTATAAAAATTATATTGTTAATCCAAAAATAAATTACTTCGCTATTAGACTTAAATTAAATTATAATAAAAAAATTTGAATTAAAGAAATTGTACAATAAAAGAAAACTTTTAAATAGTTAATATGATATTAATATCGATATATTTTTTTCCAAATATTTATGATATCTTCAAATATATTTTTATTCGAAAGTAAAAATATTATCTTTCTTAAAACCACATAACGGTATTATATCAACAGAGACTAAAAATAAAACGAAATATTAAAATAAAGATGTATTTTGTTGCATTGCACGAGTATCCTTCTAGTAATTTAGAAATATATATATATATAGGTGGAGGTTCAAACAAGAACCCCTGTGATTTACAAGAACGCGAAAACAACCTAATAACCTCAAACTTTTTTAATTAATAAATTAACTTATATTAAATATAAATAAATTAATAAGGGCAATAATGTAATTAAGTAATTTTTATTATTTTTATTTTATTTAATTAGTCATAATTATCCCCTTTTTTTCCTGCATGTTCGTTTCCATTATATTCTCCCCCCTTGCGATAATTGTGTGATTGTGTAACCATAACCTGTCGAAACCATGATCAATCAAGTGTAACCATAACCTATCGAAACCATGAGTAATCATTGTGATAAATGTGTAATTGTCTAACCCTAATCGATCGAAACCATGATCAAATTGAGTGCGCAAATGATGATATAATAGTGATATCACATGATTATCACACCCATATCACATCAAATCGTTTAGTGGATTTCGCTCGTAATCATTGTGACAAATGTGTGATTGTCTAATCCTAACCTATCGAAACCATGAGTAATCGTTGTGATAAATGTGTGATTGTCTAACCCTAACCGATCGAAACCATGATCAAATCGAGTGAGCTGTTATAATAGTGATATCACATGATTACCACACCCATATCACACCAAATCGGTAGTCGATTTTCTAAGTTAACCCTAGCCGAACGGAATCCTTTTGATAATTGTGTGATAATCACATGATTATCACACCAAATCGTGTTGATATAAGCGATAATGTGATAATTTTGTGATAATCACATGATTATCACACCCATCTCACATGATAATCACATGATTAACCGTTTATTAGATAATGATAATCATGATCGTGTAATTGTGTTAAAAGATTTTATGATATCATTTCCATTATTACCCTTTTAATTTTAATATTTTTTGAATCTTTTTAAATTTCAATTTTAATTTTAAAAATCTTTTAATTTTATTTTTTTTATCACAATATGAGGTTATTGGATTGTTCTCTCGTTCTCGTAAATCACAGGGGTTCTCGTTTGAACCCTTCTTTCTCTCTCTCTCTCTCTCTCTCTCTCTCTATATATATATATATATATATATAAAAGATATAGAGACTCTATGTTTGCACTCAAACCGAACATAGTTTCTTGATGAATAATTTTGTCCTTGCAGTTTAGGTTCGTTGTTGTTTTTTTGACATAATTAATCTTAAGGACGAAAACAACAATAAATTTTTATAGAATGATTCAGAATATTTGATATATTTGGTTTATAGGATTTTGAATTGAATCGAATTTAGTTATTTATAAATAGTTTATAAAACAAATTCTAAATAATCGTAAAAATAACTAAATTACCTTTTCATTAATTGATTATTACAAAACAAATATTTTTAACATATTTTAAAATATTATAATATAAAATCCAACAAAATCCTGTAAAATACCAACCAACTCTATCAAATTTCAAAACCTTATCCTTAGATTTCAACAAAATTCCAGGATTTCAAATTCAATACATCTTTCAAACCGAACATTGAATCAGAGTAAACTCAATTTCAAATCATATCCAATTAATTTTGTTATGCAAACCAAACAGACCTTAGTATTATCATGTTAATATTATATATACATTTAAATTACAAAATATGTATAAAATATTAAAACCTTCTCTAAATTACAAAATATGTATAAAATATTAAAACCTTCTCTAAATTAATGAGCTATTTATTGATTCATAAGTGAATGGTATTTACTTTTTCGGTCCCTACATTTTTTTCATAGAGGTTTTATTTTATGGAACTTTGTTTTAATTATTGTTTGAAAAGAATTAAATATTATAACCCTAAATAACAAAATACAAATACAATATAACCACTTTGATTATAGTGCATCGGTTAAGTCTCATGGAATGTAGTAGAAATTTCATCTCTCTGTCGAGTTCGAATTTAGCTTTTGTCAAAGCTGTTTTGATCATAGAGGTTATTCGTGGTTGCCGGAGAGCTTACTCGGTACGTGTAAGATAGTCCGAATACCCATTATTCCAAAAATAGCATAAAAACAGTATGAATAAGAAATGAATCTTATTCTCCATACAGATCGTGCATGTTAATAAATAATCTAACAGCGAAAGTTGTAAGATGCAATTTTCTAACGATAAGGGTCGGTCTTCTAGTTTTGTATTAACACTCAATTATTCATATTTGACCAACGGTTTGAAAAGTATTTAACGTTTTATTAACGAATAAAAATTGTGAATTTTTTTTTTATCTTTTAACTGGGTAGGTATCATTTATGGAAAGACAATGACTTTTTTGTAAATGGGAAACAAAAATTATTAGGAGAACAATTCACGAAAATGGCTTCCTTTGAAATATCCTATGTAACCAATCACATGATGACACACTTTTGGGGCGACTCCGTCGCATTTGAGTTCCAGCCGTTTCTCTCAGTTATCTACTCATTTCAGTCTCCGTTATTAGATTAAACAACTTGCATTTCGATTCACGCAGTCTTTCAACAGTTGGAAGAAAAATTTGAAATAGGTTTTGGTTCTTGAGATGGACCCAGTAGCCCTCGATAGGATAATCGAACGGTTAATTGAGGTTCGATCGACTAAACCAGGGAAGTTGGTTCAGCTCTCAGAGGCTGAAATCAAGCAGCTTTGTGTTGCGTCTCGTGAAATCTTTATCAAACAGCCTAATCTTCTTGAACTCGAAGCCCCTATCAAGATTTGCGGTATTCCTGAATCCATTTCTCTATTGCTCAAGCGTTTAATCAACTCATCTTTATTCTTCTTGCTACTTTTGATTTTGTGGGATTGCGTATATTTGATGTTTTACCTTTGCTTTACGTAATTGATTGTTACATTGGTGGTTTTCACCAAATGGGGGCTTCTAACCTTAGATTATTTCAGTTATGAAGTGGACTTGATTTTTTATTTTTTTTTGGGGGGAGGGGGGGGATTAGTAGTTAATTGGTGATCAAAGGGCTTGTTTTGAATTTTACTTGGTTATATTAGCCTCTTGAATGATTAAAAGAGTTGTTAATAATGGTTTGAGGTAGATAGAAATGCATTAGGAAATCGAGATCATGTGTAAACTTGATGAACTTCATGAATCAGGTGAATCTAAGGATTGCAAGAACGAGCAATGCTGACCAAATTGTGTGAAGTAAATGCAAAATAAACGATTTGACATTGCAATTATCTGCCCACAATTTGCTGATACTTACAAGAACAATGGTTTGTTTGCTATGAAATGTAAAGTAAGATGGCTTGAAAAGTGTATCACTCTTTGAAGATTTACTTTGTGGAATGTGTGAGAGCCCTCTCTTACTAGTTTCTTTCATCGTTATATTTATCCTAAACAAGTTCTATGCTTTCGTTCGACAAGGCACACCTAGTTCTCCTTGATGAATAAGAACAATATCAAGATAAGCAGTGTGGAATGATTTAATCGGTTGGAATGCACCAAGGACTAGACCTTAATTAGGAGTGTAGAGTAATGCAATTCTCAAATAGCTGAGCCTAGGGATGTCTAGACTACACTTCAAACCATTTTTAACCTGCCCCAACTGCCCTAAGGTGATGGTTCTTTGTTATTCCCACCGTCCCAAAAGTAAATGTCCACAATGAAAAAGGCACATAGTTTTAGAAATGCATAGTTATTACACTTTTTAGTTAACTAAACGACAATTTTACTCTTAATCAAGGGTAGAATTGGGAAGTAGGCGCTTATTTTTTGGAAGTGGTGGCTTATTTTGGGACAAACTAGAATAGAAATGTGGACACTTATATTGAGACGGAGGTCGGAGGATTATATGTTAGTCTTGTCTTCACGTTAATTTATGGTGGCAATACTAAGTAACATGATTATAAGTTTATAACTTATACTAAGGTGTTTTGGGCATGTGCTTAGTTGTGTTATGCATGCAACTATCCCTCTGTTGTAAGATTACTTGTCTTCTCTGTTTAACTCATTTAGAGCTGGTTTCCCTTTTCTGCATTCAAACACTGGATTCTATATTTATAAGTTTCGGTGTTTTTGAACACTATCAGCTTTCAACAAGGAGAAATGGTTCCAAAAAAGTTCATCCTGATCTTAGATGGACACATAATCATTTATTTTACTGAAAACCAAAGCAAGAAGCTACTTTGAGAATGTTTACGTGCATTTTAGTTTTTGAACAGTTTTTTGTTGGTAAAACATTAGTTCATGCTTTCAGTAGCTTTCTTGTCCCTTCAATCTCAATGTAATGATCGGTTTTAATTAGGCATCAAGATCATGAGGTGCCACTAATTTCTGCATTTGCCTTCTCATTGCTAAACTAACTATCCAGAATCAGGGTTTTCTGTGAACTAAATACTAAATGTTCATGATCTTAGAGCATCAATGATGTTTTTTCCCCCAAAAAAGTGGGACCCACAAGCTTAGGTGGTCGGTAAAACAAGCTTAGAGCATCCACAATGGAGGCTTTTTGAGAGCTTATTGAAAAGCTTAGGCCACCTCACATTGTGAAAAATTCCCAACAACCAAAAATCCTTGTTTTTGCTTGTAGCCGCACAAACTCACAATAAGTCTCTTTTTCTTGGCCACCTAAGCTTGTGGATCCTACTTTTTGGAAAAAGCTATACCATTGTCGATTCTCTTGTTGAGAGCTTGTGCGGTTACAAACAAAAAGTTGTTTTTCTTTGATAGGAGCTCTTTCACCATCTTATTGAAAGCTCTCCAAAGAACTCCATTGTGGATGCTCTTAATACAACGCCACAATTATTGGGTTCCTTCTTTATTGCAATATGATTCAAGCTTGTTTCTTTATCCTGTTTCGGATTTTTTCAAAATTAAAGCAAGTTTTTTGGATCGCATTGTGTTGCATGAGGTAAAGATCAGTAATTATTTTGAATCATTTTCAAAGCTTTACTAAAACTGCTATATCTGATTTGCGCCATCCCCTTTCCCCACTTTTAGGCGACATCCATGGACAATACAGTGATCTATTGAGGCTTTTTGAATACGGAGGCTTTCCTCCCCAAGCCAATTATCTTTTTCTCGGGGACTATGTGGATCGTGGCAAGCAGAGTTTGGAAACAATATGTCTCTTGCTTGCTTACAAAATCAGGTACCCGGAGAACTTTTTTCTTCTCCGAGGAAACCATGAATGCGCTTCCATAAATAGGATTTACGGGTTTTATGATGAATGTAAGCGTCGGTTTAATGTGAAGCTATGGAAAGCCTTTACTGATTGCTTTAATTGCCTACCTGTTGCGGCTCTTGTTGATGACAAGATATTGTGCATGCACGGTGGACTCTCCCCTGATCTTTCCAATTTGGACGAAATTAGAAACTTACCACGCCCGACTGCTATTCCTGATACTGGTTTACTTTGTGATTTGCTGTGGTCGGATCCTAGCAAAGACATCAAAGGATGGGGAATGAATGATAGAGGGGTTTCTTATACCTTTGGACCTGATAAGGTGTCGGAGTTTTTATCAAAGCATGATCTTGACCTTGTTTGTCGAGCTCACCAGGTAATAACCAATCTCTTATGCTTTTTTATTCTTTCATCTCAACAAGAATGTAATGTATGACTAGATACTAGTCTAACATAAGTATCTATTTTAGCCGGTGTCTGAATACCCCTATGTCCCTGCATTCGAGCGTGATATAGTGGGTTTGTTTGGTTTGGTCTGGAATACCAAAGAGAGAATCTTGAGGACTATAATCAATAGGGGTAGGCTAAATGCACCCCAACCTACTAACATCAACATCAAGACCTACTTTTTGCATTTTCAATGCATAATTTGATCTGATTCTGACATAAATACGGGTGCATATAGCAACACCCTAATCAATACTATGGGGGAACAGGTACTTTTAAAGAGAAAATCTTGAGGACCATAATCAATGTTATTCATTTGGGATAGAGGGAGCATTTGGTTATTAATTTTTCTTGTTATATTGTAGGTTGTGGAGGATGGTTATGAATTCTTTGCAGACAGACAACTTGTTACTATATTCTCGGCCCCAAATTATTGTGGGGAATTTGATAACGCAGGTGCGATGATGAGCGTGGATGAGAATTTGATGTGTTCGTTTCAAATCCTAAAACCAGCTGAGAAGAAAAACAAGTTCTTGATGTCTACAAAGATGTAATTGGTTAAGTTCCCCTAGGTTTCCTTTGTACTTGCAATGATTGACAACTAGATGTAGTTGAATGGAAGTGTTGGTTGTGGCTTCTTTAATACTGTTAATGGTTCCAATGATAATCATTTGGCACACCCCATTGGAATTGCGGGGTACTATTTATATTATATTAGAGATCAAGTCTGTATATATTTCACCTTTCAGACCCTACCATCGATTGGGATATACTCGTCTAATTTAATTTGGTTGAACTTGAACTTATATATCAAGTGAGATATATTAGGTTTGTTTTCAGTGTATAGGTGGGAAAACCGGTCCCAGTCCCAACGCCCACATGCTTCAACCGGTCCTTCTGTAACGAGTTCGAGTATGAACCAGTCTCCAGAACAAAATCCAGGGTTGGATTGCTAGTCCGTCTTTTTTTTTTCTTCTTCTTTTAATATAATAACTAATTTTTCTGTTTCTTTATATTTTTTTTATTAACCTGAATGTCCAACCCACTATGCGAGTCGACTAATCTCCTGGACTTTCAATATCAAATGACGGGTCTGGAATGATCTGGTCCCGTCTTGTAGTGTTGCTGTTCAAAGTAAATCATCTATATTGAATAAAAAGTAAAACTGTATGATACGCAAAGCAGTTTCAATTGTAATCGTGAGATGCTTAGAACTTTTAACATTTTTTCAAGATTCTCAATTGGTAGGGTTCAACAGCTTCTTATAGAAGTAGGATGCGGTTATATGACACAGGCTAACACAGCATGTCCCATATAGCTCGACTTCCCAAGAGCAGCGACTATACAGTAGCTTAGGAATTAGTTCTAAAATGAGCAGTCCATACAACGGTTAATAAACATGAGTTCCCTACTAAATGACGAGTCATAGATACTTTCAACTACGCAATGAAGCAGACTATGTGTTAAA
The DNA here is from genome assembly GCF_001531365.2 of Cynara cardunculus var. scolymus. Classification (NCBI taxonomy): domain Eukaryota; kingdom Viridiplantae; phylum Streptophyta; class Magnoliopsida; order Asterales; family Asteraceae; genus Cynara; species Cynara cardunculus. The sequence goes on from NC_037530.1 coordinate 8,124,797, forward strand.
GATAATGTGAATTACATCCAACTGTGAAGCCTTCTTCTTGAGTACTTGCATAGCTTCTTCGGGTTGGGGCACAGTAAATGCAGGAACACCTTTCTGCATATAAACCAAACACACATTGGACATGACTACGAAGAAATTCATGTAGTAAAAAGACACAATCAAAAGTCAAGAATGCAGTTTATGAGCCAATTCAAGCTCTCTTAACTTGTTAGTTGAGAAATAACAACTGTCAAATATGCATAACAATGAATGCAAGATACGATCAGATATATTTACTGAACAATAGACATTTTGTCTTCCTTGTTGGTGATAGCTCAAAAGCAGCCTAACACAATGACAAACTTATCAGGAGATGCTCCACGGTAGCCAATACGTTGTGAATGAAGCCCCAAAGCTACAAAACCGCATAAGGGATGTTTTCAGACCATGATTAACAGCATGTGTAAGGCAACGACAACAAGCTTAATAACACATTATTTACGCTTGGATTGAATAGCTGAAGGAGACATGGTGACAAGCATGCATTATTTACGCTTGGATTGAATAGCTGAAGGAGACATGGTGACAAGCATGCACTAAGGCTTCTCAACTTTATGAGCATTGGGGAGATAAAAGCTAATGTATCTGAAGAATATAAGTTCAATATGAAATGCAATATTCATAATCAGAGAAACCTTATTTTTAGCTATAAATATTGTAGGAAAGAGCTAATTTTGGCCACTGAATTACAGCGGGTTTTTACAGAAAATAATAAGTCTGAGAAGAGAATAATACAAATAATGAAAGATTAGAATAAGATGGTGAAAGAAGCTATCTGAACCAGAGACTCGTTGGAAGGGATAAAACATCGATCACAAATAACGCTCATCATTAAGTGGTGGTCTAGTCTACAAATAAAAGAAGCTATATGTTCATTTCAATACACTATTTTTGCAACAAGAACCAAAAACATGTGAATTACCATTACATGAATTACATTCTGTAATTTTCTCTCTCAAGAAATCAATAGAAGATTTGGTGAAAATCTATCCCTACTCAATCTTATTCTTGATTTTGAAGATTAATTCTGATTTTGTATGATTTGGGAACTTCAATAGATGATGGGTTGTTTAATTCTAGTTTATTTTCTCGTCAATCACCCCTTATTAATGCGCTAAACGAACTACATTAATGTGTTTTTGCATTTTGACAGGTTTGGAGGGGAAAATGGATGAAAAAAGGATTTTTGATAGCTTTACGAGGTTATGGTACTTGGAGCATATCTCACTAGTCCCGGCTCGGATTTAAGTGATTCAAGATGATATGGAAAGCTACAACGAGCCTACAGCTTTTAAGTTCTGAGTTTCTGCAAATTTGGACTGAATTGGAGTTAAAAACTGATGTTGAAGGTGAAAAAGTGCTGTTGGACAGCAAAGGAAAAAAAGGGTACAAAATCATGATAGCAGCAATAATGGGGGTTAAAGCTTCACAGACGGCTTCTGTTTCTGGGTTTAGGGGCTGTCGATGGACAGCTGTTGGGAATATTTTCAAAATAAAAAATAAAATCTTTTGGGTTAGGTTTTAGGAAAAGAGAAAAGATGATTTTGGTGGGTTTCTCCTTGTCCCACATAGGAGCAAGAGTGAAATCCAAGTGGGTATATAAGGGGAAGCATTTTCTATATATTAATTTAATATATTGGAAAATGATGGGGCTTCCACAAGGGTGCATAGCATGATGGCGCATTGTGGCGCTTTGATGACGCACTTTGCACACACGCATCGCCGCTTGTAGCCGCCTTATCCCTTTTGCTTCAAACCGATTGTCCATAATTCGTTAGTGACAGTTGCGACGGTTGGCCTTGGAACAGTGCCTCTTCGTGAATAGACACAACGGTTCGCATCAAAGGGTATGATGAACGGATGCAACGGTTCAAGTGTCAAATATGGCGCCTGTTGGAATGGTTGCGACTGTTCGAAACGTCGCAAAAAGATTAAACCGTCGCGAATGGTGACTGTTCAAGAAGCTGTCGCTTATGCCTATATATACCTATCCATAAACACTAAAAATCGATTACACTTTTCTCTTTTAACATATACCAGATTGCTAAGGGTTGTGTTGCTATAGAAACACAACTTCTTAGTTTTTTTAAATCTTTGAAACTCAATAGTTCAACCGGGATTATCACCACTAGTGCAGTATTGGTAATCGTTCTACATACGTTGCTTCATTGTATCTTGAGAAGCAATTCGCCAAAATCCCAAGGCACATATGGTGGGGGCGAAATTGCTTTAAGGATAGAGATCACTCGCCTTGAAAGCAATAAGTAGTAGAAATAGATCTCCTTCTCTTTATTAGCCTAAAATTAGAACCCTAGAACTAACAACAGCTTCTGTGTTCGTTTTTGTACGCTTCAAAGATATGAAATCAAAGGGTCGTGGTCGTGGAGACGATGCTGGACAGCAGCAACAGGAGGGATTCAATAGGTGATTTTTATCAATTTTTCTTATTCTACCATTAGTTCTCGTGAGTCTTAATTAGAGAATAATATTTGTCAATTTTAATTTTAGTTCTTAAGTAAAATTTGAGTTGGTTGCTCTTAGTCTTGTTGATTTTGAAAGTATTGGATTGAGTTTTGATAAGTGTTCATATTTAACTCTTTGGAATATTCAGATTTGGGTTTGAATGTGAATTTATAGTTTCTGAATTGCACACCAAATGTTCGATGAAAGTCCTAGTTTAAGTTGATGTCTTTTACTTGATAGTTAGTGTTACATGTGAATGATCTCGGTCGCACTTTCGTTAGATAAAGTTCTTGGCTTTTAGTTTTTCTTAGCTAATTCCTAGCATAAAGTTTCGATTTTTATTTGTGTAGTAGTCTAATACAACTCTCAATGCCAACAATTTTGGAAGTAGTGCATTTGTGTCAAATAAATTTTGTTTTTTAGTTAATTACTAGAGGTTACCAGTTCGAACCCAGAATCAGACATCGTTTTTATCTCTCTCTCTCTCTTCCCGTTGACTTCAATCAGCAATTTGAAGCAGTTGCTTTCATCCCTTCACAAGTCTCCTTTCAAAAAGTCTACCATAAAATTCCCAATATAATCATCCCAATAAAATCCAAATAATAATTATCAATTAAATTCTTGACCAAGTCTAAGTCTATCAACAACTGTACACCTCCTCTCTAGTTTGTACTTTTGTACAACATGCATTAAGATTTGTACATTGTTTTGATTCTTTTCATTTCAAGTCGGACAGTGCTCTAGTGAGTTGTACGTATGATTGAGAGCCACATTTGATAGCATCTACATTGTGCATCAACAACTTGTACATTTCTTGGATTTGTCTTGTGTCTTTGCCTTGATATCCATAGTTGCCATTCATCTTGCAGTCAAGAAACAAAGAGATCCATGGCTCCATTGCATAGATCAACAGCTGCACCTCAACCTGATCATCAACTGCAGATCCAGCACTTCACACATCAACACCTGCTTCAGAAACTCTTCATGGGATCTCAATTCAACTGTGACGGCTGCAAAACCACTGGATTTGGTCTTAGATACCGATGCTCTGCCTGCGATTTTGATCTCCATCAACAATGCGCCACCTCCCCCCACCGTATCTCCTCCCACCACCTCCACCCCCATGAGCTCTTCCTTGTCAACCGCCCTGGGAATTCACACTTCTGCGATGTCTGCAAAGGCTTCACAGACGGCCTTAGCTATACCTGTCACTCTCAGACGTGTGAGTTTGACGTCCACCCTCTTTGTACCCAGATCCCAGTGGCTACCGGAATCCCGTCTGTGACTTTGAATCCTTGTCCGCAGCATCCATCTATGACGCCGCCTTCTGGTGATTATCATGGCAACCAACCCGTGATGATCAACCACCAACACAAGCAGCAACAGCAGCAAGGGATGCCTACGATCAACCATCAATACAAACAGCAGCAGCAAGGGATGCCTACCGCGGCGTTTGCTGGTTATAATAACCAACCTGTGATAATCAACAACCAATATCAGCAGCAGCAGCAGAAGCAAGGGATGGCGTTTGGTGGTTATAATGGAGCAAATAATAATCAACAGGTGATGATCAACCACCAATACCAGCAGCAGCAGCAGCAGCAGCAGCAGCAGCAGCAGCAAGGGATGGGTTTTGGTGGTTATAATGGAGTGATCAATAATAATCAACCTATGATGATGAATCAGCAGCAGCAACAACAAGGGAGGACTAATAATTACTCCAAGGTGGGGAAGCTTGCTGCTAATATTCTTATGACTTCACTCATTGGGGTTCCATTAAATTTTAACTCCAAAAATTGATCAGCCTTCAGTTTCCGATGGCTATATTGGTTTGACGACAAGTGTTTTCCGGTAACCCTGAATCAGCTATCGTAAAGCTACATTCAATTTGTAACAAGTTTCATGGTTCTTTGGGGGTTGGTGCTTATCAATGAACCCAGCTTTGCATTCTATTTAAACCTTTTTTCCTACTGATTATCTAATGGAGGTATATAAGAGGTGGTGTGATATGTGAAGGCATGCATATATGATTTGCTACTTTCTCTATTCCTATATGCATAGTTCATTTAGGTGTTAGTAATCACAGAAGGTTAATGAGCTGTTTGTCAAATTAGCTTCATAAACACCAAGTCCAACAGCATGTTAAGATGTTCTCTAGATCCCTAACCCTCAAATTACCTAATCACTTACCCGTGAAATTCAACACTATCGTTTACTTACCGGGTAAGATTTTAGTCCACGAAAACAGCATCGTATGTAACAATTTACCCGTTAAACACTAACCGTGGTAAGAGCTGTCACTCTCACTTACTAGATAAGACTTCCGGTCCTTGTTTCGCTCTTACCGGGTAAGATTCTTAGTCCTTACCATATTCATCCGGTAAGGTAACGTAACTTGGTAAGTACTTACCCGAGTAAGCATTCGGTAAACGGCCCCTAACATCATGTTAAAATCTTCCTTAAATAATGTTTAGTTCCCTCTTATGCACTCTACAACCTGTAATAATAGTCATTTAAATAAAAAATTATGACACATATCTAGTAATTTGCTGTATATTTGTATTGATCGAAAATGTTAATATCTGCAAGTGGCCCGTATGACTAGGAAGTTTTTGTCATTTGTTTGCTTTTTTTAGGTTAGAGACATTTTGACGCAATGTAGATTTGCGGAATGATCGACAAGCGTCTAAACCATTTTGGGTTGAGAATTACAATTCGTAAAACTCGATAAACTAAGAGAAAAACTCGTAAAACTCACAAAGGAGAAGAAATTGTATTGATAATAATGTGTATACCAATAAAAACAATAAATCCTATTTATAGCTAAACTAATTAAGATAATTAATTATAAAAACTAAATTAATCCTATTTAAATAATAATAAAAAAGGTAAGTAAATAATAATCCTAATCTAATTTACAAAACAAATAACTAATACTTTTAATATTAATCCTAAATTAATTAAAAAAACAAAATAATTAAATAAAGAAATAAACGCAATCTGTTCAGGACTGTTAAAGAACTCGCGTGCGACCAGGTATGCGACCCAAGTCTCGGGAGAAATTGCATAGGCGACTGTTAACAAGTTCTCGATGTAGTATTTCGGGCCTCTTTCGAGTTCGTTTCTTTCTTCTCCAAAGATCGAAGAAAAGCCTCGTGAACTACCTAAACCTCTCTTTATCAGTCACCCTCACTTTTAAACCCTATGTTTTAAGGGATTGTTTGGCTGTTGACAACATAACTTTCTACAAGTTTTGTGGCATTCTGGTGTATTGAAGTCGCATGCTAAAACTTGTTAGAATATTTATGGATTTAATAGAAAATGTTGAGAAGATCATCCAACGAACGACCCGTTTTTTTCAAATTTATGTTAATGGGACTTGACATGGTATGGTCTATGCGTGTATAGAGAACCAACCAACTGATCTATATTAATTTTGTAAAATCTTTCTTTGGATATTTTTTTGTAGTCAAATTGTATCATCACTTAAGAAAAATTTGGAGTTACACAAGAAGCAAAGATCAGGTGCGACAGTTTAAGTCTCCTCGAGTTATGTTCAGGGTGGGCTGGGCTCTTTCACTTTTTAATCACCTCACAACGATCACGTTACCATAAAAAAAAGAGTAAACTACGATTTTATCCGTTTATATAGTTTGTTGAAAATTGCTTAACCAAGGTTTGTGTCCTTGTGGTTTGGATATGGAGCGATGAACATCTAGGACGGAGGTTGTTGAGTGCAACTGCTTAGATTTTTTTTTATTAACCTGGATATCCAACCCGCTATGGAAACCGACTAATCCCAGGGCGACCACCTGCTTTACAGATAGCCCGGAGTCACTGCATTTGAACCTCCGTGACCACAAGGGGATTTTTATTCGTCCTTGAATTTGAACCTGAGACCTCCTGCTACTTTTTGACCGTTGGAGCCAAACTCAAACCAACCAGGCACCGTCATTGTAGTTAACTGCTTAGATCTTTGTGATGAGATCAGTCTCAACATCGTTTTTCGTTTTTACTGTTTCTTTAATTCTCTCTCATCATTTTCTCCCTTCTTTTAGCTGTGTGAGGATGTGACCAAGAGGGGCCATGGAAATGTTTGGACCTTCAAGCCTTGTTAAACACGGACGTCCTCAAGGGGATTCCGCTATGAAGGAACAAACTCCAGATTTCATACTTGTAGGTGTAAAATAAACATATAACAGACTTATGCCACAGTAGATTGGTTTTCTTAATTGCCGCCATCTTATGTAATTTGAAAGAATCTAACGTTCAGGATCATCAGGCGTCAGCCCATTCCTTAGCATCAAGACATGTGAAGGTTGGAATGCCAACATGCATCTATTATTGAATTCACTCCATATGACGGTACGCTTAGGGAACGTCTGAGTGTCGTTTTKATAAAGAAGCAGCAACGCATAAACAATGGAAAATACACATCCTTTTAGCTTTGCATCTTAAACCCACGACCACTGAGTCAAGAGCCTCGGTTAATACTAGTAGTTGGGCTATCAMTAGAAAACAGGAATCCAAACAGTTGTTTTTCCAGGTTATCATGGACAAAGAAAAGACCGACCAATTACTAACCTGTGTCGTAAACACCACATGATGTTTTTGGATAACAGTTACAGTTTTCRACTTTGTACGACTGAAAGGGGACTCCAAAACTCATGCAAGTCAAAACATGTATATGCAAACGTTCTTACTTCTTACTGAACAGGGCAAATAATGACCGATGATTTATACCACAAAACTTATCAATTATATATTGTTCTTGCTACAATAGAATTAAAAAAGACTATATAACTAGGACTTTATTCACCAAAATAGACCAAAACCTAGCTCCATGGCACATGCCATCAACAGCAACTTGCCAATACACACTGTCTATATGGCATGTGCTGTTTTCCCTTGCAAAGGCGGAAAGCAGTGCCTAAAAAAGTGTCTTGATGGTAAAAACAACATTTCAGTTGCAGCAATAAAAGCCACAATCAATAGGTATTTATGATTTCCACGTTAGCTTACACGACTTGAGAATCATTAGACACTTAAAGAAACCAACAAGTCTAATACTTCTAAAATAACCCAAAACATCCAACTATTGTTTGTCCAAAAGGGCCAGCGAAATCAAAAATCTGAAGCATACCATTTATGCCTCTACAAACTTCTTAAGGTTCTTAAGCCAGTTTGTGTACTCTCTGTGATCTTTGTTCACCATGTACTCATGCAGAAAATTGGTTGCACTCGGCTTGATTCCCCTGATCTCCAAATACTTGTGGAACGCTTTCTGCAGATTCTCATCCAATTCACTGCACCACATACATAATTCAAATTAAACATTATTATAAATTCATATATGAAGAATGAACACTAGAACAAATTGGAAAGGAAATACTCACTCAAATCTAGGTCCTTCGTAAGGAAGTTGGTCATCAGCCATTTCTGGATCTTTGACTGACAAGCTATCAATAACAATCTCATCAGCATAAGCAGTGATACCAAACTCCAAACAGGGGCCACCTGTTTTAGATACTTTTACAATCATCGGGAGACTTGATTGATTGTCTTTTTCAGTATCATCATCATCATCATCGTCATCTTCTTCCTGACCTGTAACAAGGCTAGATGGTTCAACTTCAACATGGATAGTTTCACCTTGGTATTCTCTGCTCAGGGATATTGTTTGCTGCCCAGGATTGTCATTAAGTTCAAACGGGAAGCCATCCGGAACCCCTTCACCCTGCAAAACACATATTATCTTTCATAATGTAACCAACTTTTTATAAACCACAAGTATTGGAAATTTAAAAGTCATGGTTGGACATGTAAACATGACACATACAAATCAATCATCAACAAGAGTGACGACCACTGTTATAAGTAAAAAAAACAGAAAAATTGTACAAGTTCCAATAATGAAATTTCCCAATATATATAATGAACATCAGAAAACTTCATAAAAAGGATTTTTAAAAATTGCAGACAAGGCAATCCATTACAAAGAAAAAGCGCAAGACTGTTACCAAGTATAAGAAAGTTCAAAACATTGAAGTTTGAAGTCTAGTTATTAAAATGTATCTTATTTCAAAGAATAAAATTCGTTATGCACCTAGTCCATTAATGATAAAAAAACATGGATGACATTCATTAGAAGCTTTCGGAAAAGAACTCACAAATGGAGAAAATGGCTTTCCTTCCCTCAAAATTTGGTGCAAAACTCCATGATGAAATCAGTCAAAATATTAGAACCAATCAAGTTCACTAGTGTCCAAACACAAAGAGTACTTGTGCAACAGTATTTGGATAGTCAGCTGTATTTCAACATGACCATGAAGTGAAAATAAAGTTGGTATTTACAGAAAAGAAAATTGCAATAAAAAAAATCAAAACATATAAGTAAGTACACAATCCAATTGGATCAACAATATGCTTCGTTCTTGATCAGGGTCTATAAATGTCAGGTAAGAACAAATTATGGTTCTGCTTGTATCTAAAATCAAGATAAAGTGTTACAATACAAAAACAATAAACCTTTTAAGCAAAACTGGATTGTCATTGACTGGTAACAACATTTAGCCTTGATGCAAACCATAATTGGAAGTGTACAAATATTGAAGGTATGATTAACGACTACATGAACACTTATAGGCCGTTCATACTGTCAAAGCTTCTAATTACAAAAGTCCATGTAGTATTTGATATTGAAAGAATCTGAAGGTACTAGTTTTGAAATCTCATAATCATAAGAGAGATATAATACCGGAAGGCGAGAGAATCTATTACTAAAATTTGGTAGATACGAGTTTCACTTCTAAACAAACTCCCAAAATGGCCTTCAGTTCCAGGTGTTGTACACAAATTGGTTTAAAATAATAACCTGGTGTGATTTATAAGCAAAATCTAGAATTGAACGCAAAAAATGTGGATCATAATCTAGACATATTTCATAATATGAATTTGATCGCTACATAAATTCATAAGAAATTGATTGACAAACAATTTCGAGCATAGGTGTTCAAAATATATACAAATTAGCTGTTAATTAGGCTTTTACAGTAAGATATAAAAACTGACCTCCTCGAAGCTCTCTTCCGAGCATTTGATCTCAGATTCGATAACTCGAAGGAGCGACTCATCAGAAGTCGGGCGTTTCAGAGCAGGAGAAGCCGAATAAGAAAAGCGAGAAACTGAAGGAACCAAAAAGGAATTGTTAGAAATGATCTTCCGAGTGTGATTGACGGCGGTGAACAAAGAGCCACCGCAGTGGTGGTTGAACGTTCTTTGACCGCCCAATAATCGAGCGGTGAGAGGTGCAACTGTTGAAGCTGATCGGCGAAGTAAAGAATTGAGAGCCATTTTGCTCCAAGCTTGTCGTGAGAAAGAAAGGGTTTAGCGATGTTAGGGTTTTACGAGAAGCAAAGGCAGGGTGCGGCTGTTCTATTAAGTCCGCGAATTTCCTAGGGTATATTCGACTGTGCGAGGCTTCACTTGGCAAATGAATCCAAGCCGTTGGATCTTTCTCATTAGTCATTTATGTAACCGGTGCATTTACATCATGTGTTTCTTATATGATTTTACTATTTAAAGGTAGAATTTTAAAGCATTATCAGAGTAATGGAAAAACAACAACAATAGAATAAAGAGAACGAAATTTAATAATATAGTGTTTGATTGGTTTGAATTTGACTCCAAAGATCAAAAGTATTAGGATGTCTTAGGTTCAAATCCAAAGAGGAATAAAAATCCCCATGTGGCCACGAAGATTCAAATACAGTTACTTCGGGTTATCTGCAAAGCAGGTGGTTGTCATGAGATTAGTCGGCTCGCATAGCGGGTTGGATATCTAGGTTAATAAAAAAAAAAGAGAACGAAATCTATAAATCCCATTAATCATAAACTATTTATATAGAAATGAGTTATAAATAGATAACCACAAGAGCTATCAGTTCAAGTCTATCTCTAATATATTTATTGCTATCATTATATATTTTAGATGATGACATATTTATCCTACAATAGACTAATATTTGTTTTTATCTATACTATATTATAAAGTATTTGGCTAAAACTCTTAAAAACTCTTAAAACTCTTAAAACTCTTAAAAACTCTTAAACCCATTAATCCTTATCCGATTTCATCCCATAT
>NC_037530.1:8137027-8138261 GCF_001531365.2 Cynara cardunculus var. scolymus
TTTTGGGGAACCAACTTTCACTTGATTTTTATTTTGGGGAACCAACTTTCACCTGATTCTTATTTTGGGGAACCAACTTTCAAAATCGTCATTTTAGGGAACCAACTTGGACTTGATTCATATTTTGGGGAATCAACTTTCAAAATCGTCATTTTGGGGAACCAACTTGCACCTGATTYCTATTTTGGRAAACCAACTTGCAAAATAATTATAGAAAAATAACTAAAATTCATTTCTTTTCAAAAATTAATGCAATAAAATATATTTTTCATTTCAAATCTCGTTTTTTTAAATTCAGATATCAAATTGAAGATTTTTCGAAAAAAATCCAAATTACCACGATAAAAATTGTTTTTTACTAATGCAATAAAAAATCAATTTAATAGAAAAAAATTAATTGATGCAACAAAAAATAAATATTAAATATCACATTCAAGATTTTTATATTAACCAATCTGTGTCAATATTAAAGTTTAAATCAAATTTGGCAAATCCAACCAAAAGTTTGATAGAGACCCTTAAATTATTTGTTACATGTTCAACAGATCAATTATGACTCTTAAATAAACAAAGAGTTCGATAGAGACCCCTAAATGACGATTTTAAAAGTTGGTTCCCCAAAATAGRAATCARGTGAAAGTTGGTTCCATTTTGGTGTAATTTTCCCATTTTTCTATAATTATTTTGCAAGTTGGTTCCCCAAAATAGGAATTAGGTGCAAGTTGGTTCCCCAAAATGGCGATTTTGAAAGTTGGTTCCCCAAAATAGGAATCAGGTGAAAGTTGGTTCCCCAAAATGACGATTTTGAAAGTTCGTTCCCCAAAATAGGAATCATGTGAAAGTTGGTTCCATTTTGATGCAATTTTCCCTAATTATTATCTTTATAAGAAAATTATATTATTAAACCAAATATAAATTACTTCGTCGTTGTATCTAAATTAAGTTATAATAAAAAATTGAATTAAAAAATTATACAATAAATGATGAATTTTAAATAGTTAATTTGATACGAATATCGATATATTTTTGTTATGCATAAAGTACTGTATATTGATGCATATTACTTAAAATTTAAGATTACAAGTAATTATGCATAAGTACAACTTATTAAAGCTCGATATTTGAATTCATATAAATAAATGTGGATAAACATAATCAAATAGATGATGAACATCTCATTTTAAAATATATAAAATCTAAAATATAATTAGAATAATTATCGAGTTCCAACAAA
>NC_037530.1:8138650-8146998 GCF_001531365.2 Cynara cardunculus var. scolymus
TTTCTCAAAATTACATAAAGTCATATTATAACATCGACTGAGATAAAGAATAAAATGAAATATTAAAATCACGATTTATCTCACTGCATTGCGCGAGTACGCTTCTAGTTTTTAATAAAACATGTTTGTTTTATATATTTATAAAATAAAAATACACGAAATTTTTTATATTATAAACCAATAATATATATGAAATAAATATATTATAAAATAAACATATGTTAATTATTACCTTCAAATATACATTCACGTAAAATCTAATCATGTCACAATATTTAAAATAAAATATTTCATCTTTTTTTATAATACATAAAGTTCATTTAATTATTCCATCATAATATTATATAAATATTAAAATGGTAGATTTTATGTTTTTTCTGAAGGGTAATAATTTATTGGGACAAAAATAATAGATTGTATATGGGTTGCATATGAACCGAACGTTTAATGAACCGTTCGACAAAAAGTTCGTTTATTTAATAAATGAACGAACATAAATAATGGTGTCATTTGTTTCTTAATGTTTGTTAACGTTTGTTTATGTTCGTTTATATATACATAGATAAATATTTATATAATATGACATTAACATGTGAAACCGTTATTTTAAGTTAAATTTTTAGGATTCCTTTTTTTGTCCCTGTTTTCGTTCGTTTATGTTCATTTATATTCGTTTAACATCTTAAAGAACGAACATGAACACGGACATACACATTTTTTCTTAAAAGACGAACATGAAAACCACAAGGGTTATAGCATAGTAGTTGAAGTCCTAGGGGATGTGGTGGAATATCTCATCTACCCAGAGTTCGATTTAAGACATACACAACAATTATGACCACTGAGGTTATCAGAATTGATTTTTTGCCGTCACAGTTTGTCAGGATACCTGTAACATTCTTAAAGGCTTGATTAAAACAATAAAACCTATATGTATCAACCATTGTGCAACAAAGACCCAAATAACTCAACCTCATATTTATTCTATTTACACCACAAATTACACATTACAACAACCCACAATTTAAATAAAACAATTCAAAACAGAACATATATGAAAGAAACACAAATGAGAACTATCTTCAACAACATGAGTTTATGAACACAATCAATCTTCTTCACATTACGATCTCTGGCTTCAAGATGCTAGCCTTGATCTCCTTGTGTGGCAGAACCACGCCCCCATTGCTGTAGATCTCATCGCACACATGAACGTCTTCTCCCAGAATCGTCATGTTCTCGACTCGAGCCCACTGGCCGACAGTCGAGTGCCACCCTATGATACTACTCGAGATGCATGCATGTTTCTTGATGCGGACCCCACGCATTATGGTGCACCGCGAGAGTCTCACACCAGACTCAACCACACATCCTGGCCCGATTGCAACATCGGGCCCAATCAAACACCCGTCACCGATCTTGGCATTCTCGTCCACCAGGACGTTACCCATGATGTGGGCTCCACTAGCCAATTTAGATGGTGTTTTCTTTCTTAAAGAGTCTAGGTATAGTCTTAATCCAGAGATGTAATCCTTTGGCTGCCCAATGTCCATCCAGAACCCTGGTAAAACCATTGCAAATAGCTGACCCGCCAATGCGATTTTCGGGAAGATCTCTTTCTCGATCGAAGTGGGCTTGAGCTCAATTCGATCAAGAACAGATGGGTTCAGCAGGTAGATCCCAGCATTAATCTTGTTACCCACAAATATTTTTGGTTTTTCAACAAAGCTATCGACTTTTCCAGTAGATTCTTCCATCACAACCACGCCATATTTTGAAGGCTCGTCAACCTACCACGAAATAATTAAATAAAAAAACACGACTAAACAAGAAAAGGGCTATTTAGCTCGATGACCTTCTCCCTCTAGTGCATTCCTAAGTTTTTAAAGAGCAGGCTGTTTTTAACTAGGATGGGTCATCATTGAGCTAAAAGAAAATTTAAGATGGTCATGCTCCTAACTAAAAACTCATTTAAGGTCGTTATCCAAAGGACCCACAAGAAAACCCCAAGGGAAACTATTTTAGTGAATTTTACCTTAGTCACCATTATTGAAGCTTCACCACCATGGGACTTATGGAATGCAATCATCTCTTTGAGCGGATACTCGCTGATAACATCGCTGTTGAGAACAAAAAATGGCTCGCCAGACTTATCTGCGAGTTTGTCTCTAGCAAGAGCTAGGGGCCCTGCGGTTCCAAGCGGCTCAGTTTCTTGTGAGCATGTGATCTTTATCCCAAGCTTAGTTTCAAAGTCCTTCAAGAAGTTAAGCATGACCTACATAGAATATATGTATTTTTTTTAAATCAAAACTTGATGCAAACATAAGGATGGATCATATAGCACGAAACCCCCCCCCCCCCTCTCAAAATTTACCTCTGGTTGATAATTGATGGCTAGAACCACTTCGGTGACTCCTATAGCCTTAAGAGCTTCAATCTGATACAAAGCAATAAATACAAAAATACTGCTTATATGCAACACAACTGTAAGCTAACTTTGCAGAAATAAGAGGGTCAAGACTACATACCTGGTGCAGGATCATAGGTTTGTTGGCAAAGTCAACAAGCGGCTTTGGGAAGCTGAGAGTCAACGGCCTCAACCGAGTTCCAAATCCTCCAACAAGAATAAGAGCCTTCATGGTGGAGAGATCTGGCTATTGAAGAAACTATCAGAAACACTGGAAAAGAATATGTGATCTAATACACAGCTGTGTAAATTTTCTAAGAATGAAAAAAGATTTGCATTTATGGAACTGTGAGGTGACATTCTGTAGGTCATAAGTGATGATAAAGGTGTCAGAAGATAGAGCGTCGGTGCTTTGACCACAGGGTGTATGCCAAAAATAGAAGCACATTCATCAGATTTAGAGAAAAGAACAGTGAATGAATTGTAAGGATCAAGAATCACACACGATAATAATGGCAGGAAACAAGAAATGTACCAACATCAAGAATCATTATTACAAAAAGTCTTTTTCCACAAACTTTTTAGCAAGCCAGGGATCTTCATGAAAACAGCTTCTCTACTCCTTGAGATAGGAGAAAGTTTTGCATACATCTTATATCTCCAGACCCTAGTCCATGTGGGACTCATTGGCTTTGTTTGCTTTGGTTTGGTTTATACAAAGAGGAAGGTTGACAGCAATTATAAGAAAAAATAGACAGAAAAGGATAGGACAAACAATCTTTCTTCTTAACTGTCAAGAAGAATATTTTTTGGACAAAAAATTTGGGGATCTGTGAAGTCATGCTCCGGTGTACTGTCTAATTCAAGCTTCATATCCATCATTAAAAAACTATTCTTGGTGGTCTAACTAAAGAAGACGACTTACAACTGGACCTGATGTAAAACAACCAAATCTTTTGAAGCGTATCATCACATGAAAAAGATGATTCAGAAAGGAAATAAATCCAAATTACTACAGGCTGGAGCTTACGATGGGTGTGACATAACCATGGAATTCTTTATAGCTTTAGTCCAGCTTTGATGATCTGGTGGCAGACACGTCTAGTGCTCGTACTCATTTTTATTTTCTACATCTTTGACAATTTGGAGAACTTCTATACAGAAACCTGACAGAACTACTTGGATTGGCAATGGCTAGAAGAATCTCTAAACAAATCATATGTAGCTTCAACAAAAATTAAAGAACTTGGCATATTTGTAACAAACAAGATTCTTGCTTCTTACCAAAGGGTCAATGACCAGGTAGCATCCGGGTTACCGGTAGATCCCAACCTCCTTAGAGGTCAAGGGTGCAAGCCTCACCAAATCTGAAGAGTTTGTTTGAGTTTTGCCGTATATAAGTAAATATAAATGTTATATACTTAAAAAAAAAAAAGGTTCCTCACTTCTTATCCTCCATGTACCAAGATTTATTTCTTAGTAGCATCACATTCTAGGTTTGTGTAATAAAGTTGTGACATTTTGACAAGCAATTCAAAAGGGTAAAACTTGATCAATTACAGGTCAAGAAGGTAACTACTACTACTACTAGTGATTTTATTGGCTGCAAGGACAAGGAGGTCATTATGGAAATTCTTCTCCCACACAGGTAAACAAAAAGAAAATCTAATACATAACAAGAAAAAAATAGTTTTCTCGCCAGACTTTACGGTATTACACTTTGTAAATCGAAAAACAAACACAAAATTATAGCAATATAAGAAGTGATATGTAGCTATAAGGAAGAGAATGATGAATATATAAGGTTTCATTGGTTTTATGCACTTCTCTTCTCTTCTATATCATGGGGTTGCCATCTTCACTTGTTCTTGTATCAAATAAATGGATCCTATGATCAAACCATAATCTCTTCCCAGACCGTATAAAGGGGACCATGCAATGAGAATATTGAATGAACAAAACAAAACAGATCTGAGATTTGTAACTAAACGAAAGCATGGCAATGAGGAATTCAACTAGCCACAATCTGACAATACCAATTCTAGTAATAAAAACCTAAGATAACCTTCAGGGGCAACTCAATTGACAAATAAAGACTAGGCCTTGGGGAACCTCCCCATAGGTCATAGTTTGAGTCTCCTCTTGGCCACTGGGGATGTTCCTGATTGTTATCTTCAGAGCCACTTGGGATAAGTTGATGTGCACGCAAATTGGTTCAGACACCCACAGTTACCCATAAAAAGCTCTAAAAGATGCAGTTTGTCAAGCTTTCTTATAGCTCGGACAAAACACATGATGACACTTAAGATTGCATATATAGAATGCATTATAAGTGCATCATGCCTCATGGAACAGTTATGAAGCTCTGTTGTCAGCAAAACTGTTCTATCCATAGAGTTTCACTGGACTGAATCAGCCATTGAAGAAGGTACATCTTGTTATGAAGATCATCATTATCAATGATGATGCTGATGATGAGAAGGCAACATGTTGCTTTGAAGATCCATATAATTTATAAATGCTACTTTACTTACTTGTATGCCAGGCACCTTATACTTAATGGTGGTTTGTTTAAGCTTCTAGTTTTTTCTTGAACTCCAAACATATCATTCTCCATTCTCTTTTGCTAATCAAGTTAATCCAAACCCCAAGTAAACTTCATGGCAGAATGTAAACCAGGCCAATAAATCATTTCAAACCCACTAGAAGCCATCAAGACATATTACTCTATTAGAACTAACGCAATCGTCATCCATTGGAAAAACCAATCTCACAAGAAAGCACATTGGGGGATGACTAATCTTTGGACAGCGTAACAACTTTCGAGTGAGATTTACTGGGTTCATAGTGGTTTGGTTTAGAGTGTGCAACAAGGGTGAGATCAAGATCAAGACCAAGACGTAGATCTGGATCTATTCTTAGCTCAATGAAAGAACTGTCACCAAGTTCAAATCATTACAACTATAATTAGGACAGAGAGTCAGAATGCTGTTCTCTATTTACATCACATAGCAATTCAATGTTAACTTCACAAAACGATACATTATACCAATTTCCCCCATGAACATATGCAACAGCCAACAGATTAATCCAATTAAAACACAAGATCAAAAGCGACCCAAATCTATAAACCCCCAGATCTGTTCCTAAACAAATGAGAAACATATGAACTTCACAACAAAAGCAACTTGACCCATTATAATTCACAATGGCAGAAAGGATCTACAGAAGATAATCATTTGATTAGCAATCATTACCCACATATAATCCTTAATCACTTACCTACATCTTACAATTTCGCCACAAAATCAGACCCACCGACATTTTAACGAACTAAACCTTCATCAAAATCATTGAGAGAAATTCAAGAAAACCGAAGGAGATAAAATTACCTTGGCGACAAGAGAGGTTCAGTTGGGAAGCGAATTGGTCGTCAGGGAGTATCTACATGCATATATTGATACAGAGGGGGTGGAGTGTATCTATATATATAGACACACACATTATATATGCAAAGAGGAAGGGGAAGAGGATTGAGTTGGCGGAAATCCAGAAAATCAAAAGGGAGAATGAGCTGGAAATTTACAGATTTAAGTTATCTTTTTCACCTTCAAACTTCCGATTGAGGCTACGCTTTATCTTTTCTCTCTATTCTAATCAACAACGACAAAATCAACAAATAATCAAAGACTAAAATGTTTTGGTTTGATAGTTTCTCAACTACATATATTTAGAAAAGAATATTAATTATTTTTATTTACTTTTAGTCAAATTAACAAAAGTTATATAATAATAATAAACAAATTACTTCTTTCATTTTATGAAAAAAGTATAATATTTTTGTTATGTTATAAAACATGTGATAAAATAACCTGGAAAAAGTTTACGGGGTTGTTTGTTTACTTCTTAATAGTTTCATTAAGATGCATCATCTGAATCGTTAAGAAGTGAATCTTGTTTGGCAAAAAAAAAAAAGTTTGTCTCTTAATAGTTATAAAACCCTCTGAATGATTTTGTATCATAGGTTTCCCTTAACCATTAAGCGTCCTAATTTCATTGTAAACAATTATCAAATAATTATATTTTATTTTGCACTATATCATAAGAGTCTCTTAATCATTTTGATCACTTAATTATTCTACATTAAACCATTCAGTAACTGTCAAACAACTCTTACCTTTGCAGAACTGGCGTGGAAGCTCCTTCCTTCAATTAGTGTAAAGTTTAGTTTTGGATCTTAACATTTATCATTTCTAAACTTTATAAAACTTGGATTTGGTTTCTCGTGTTTGTCAATTCTCAAACACGAGAATTCCAGTTATTTTTAGTGAATTAACAACTAAAAATAGACAGCGTTAGAAGAAGAGACCAATCACTTACTCTATGCACCAATCACCATGTATGAAACCGGTTTCATCATGCACCCATTCCATAATCATTCACTTACCCCATGCACCAATTTCACCATGTATGAAACCGCTTTCATGAATATTTTTTTTATTCTACTACTGATTTCATGGATTTATTACTCTAATAACTTACGATTTTCATGAATCTTGACAATAATAAATCGAAACACAATATAACAAAATCCAATTTTTAATATTATAATCTAATTAAATATTTAAATGTTACCATTTATAAAATTTCATTTATTATATTGTCTTAATTAAGATTTATTAATAACTTCCATATTTAATAGAAAACAATGCAAATAACCAATATACCGTTAATTATTAAATTTAATTAGAAAAACATGGAATTTTCCTATTGGTCGAAATTAGTTTACACGGTTTTTAAGAATTGCATGGTTTTTATTTGAACGTGCTTCTATCTCGATATATACACAGCTTATTATATATCGATATACACACATTGCGTGACCTAAATCTCCCCAAAGGTGCCTTATTGGTTTCTCCCCTTACCTTCACCGTCACAAACGACTAAACACCAAATACATTTGAACTAGAGTTGTTCAAGGGCGGTACAGTCCGTTAGACTCGACCCGTTAGAAAAGCGGATTGGACAACCATGTTAAAAAATATGAACGGTCTCAGGTGAAATTGTTCAAATTAATGGACAGGATCGAGCAATGATAAAAAAAAGTTTGAACGGGCCCGCCTGAGACTATGTATAACTATAATCATTTAAAAATTTATTTAATTTATTAAAAAAAGTTTAGAAATGATTTTGAGTTAGACTTCAGTACCAACCATCTTCCAAATATATATATTATATGTGAAATCATGGTTTTATTCTATTCATCCTCTTCTTTTTTCGTAAAACCCAAAAATTTCGTGGAATAAATAATTTTTATTTTATTATTATTCTTTTATTTTTTTATTATAATATATATATATATATATATATATATATATAATAAATGACAAATTGCATAAAAAACTAACGTACTTTAACTTGATTCATATTTTGGGTAACGTACTTTCAAAACTTTCATTTTGATACCTAAAATGTAAAGTTTTAAACATTTATGTAACCAGTTGAAGCATTAACCGGTTGCCATGTGGATGTGGCGAGTGATAAGATGAAATTTGGTTGAATAACAAATAATACTGAGTTGGATACCACATCATTTGTGTACATCAGTATGGTGCCTGTTAATGCTTCAACCGGTTACCCGGGTACTTAAATGTTTAAAATTTTACATCTTAGATACCAACATGGAAGTTTTTAAAGTATGCTACTCAAAAAAGAAATCAAGTTAAAATACATTACTTTTTCATGCAATTTGCTCTTAAATAAATAAAGAAATTAAAAGAATTTTGAAAACCGGACTAAAGGTGAAAGAAAAAGTCAAGACATGGGTGAAAATCGTAAATTTCATTAAAGTAAGTGTTAGAAACCCAGATCTGATAGTAGAACGATTTACACTAGAAGATTGAAAGAGTAAGTAAACAAGAAGATTAAACAGAGAAATAGC
>NC_037530.1:8149028-8150666 GCF_001531365.2 Cynara cardunculus var. scolymus
TTAGAGTCCAAGAACTCTGGTCCTCACAGAGCCTTGCAGAGGTTCTGGTTACCACAGAAGCTCTATAGACTTTGAAAGCAGCTCTGGACTTCCGTGACTCTTTAGCACAGAGGCTGGTCTTCTAGACTTAGACGTTTTGGTGCAGATACTTCTTCAATTCGTCTTCTAGCTCTGGATTGTTTCATGAAACTTTTTCAAGTTAATTATTAGCTTTAAAATAAAGCTAACAGTAAGCAAGTCAGGAGGTTATATGTCATTTCTCATAGTGCAGGGATAATATCTGGTGTAAAGTGGTCCAAACTCGAGGAAACTGTTCCGTAAATAAGACAACCCCTAAAATTTGAAAGTGACTTTTTAATGATGAGTTTAGATAGCTTTGATTGGCTCAGTTGGTCAACAAATAAGCCAAAACAAAACCAGATTTAAGTAGGCTTTGTTGTCCTCTTCATTTAGTCTCAAACCATTAGGAATTTCATCGAGTTTTGAAGGGAAAAACCGGAGTTGAAGTTCAAGGTCAAAATCCTCGTTTTTTGACTATTAGAGGTAAAATACTCGACTAAAACTCATGTTCTTTATATGGTTAGCTTTGTTTTTTAGTCCTATGTGGAACCCTAGTGCCTTATGTTCCAAACTTCGTATTTTATGGTTCAATTTTGAGTTTTAAAGTTCCGTTCGGTTTAGTTTAAAATTAAAACTTTAAGTAAGAAAATAAAACTCATTTCTTGACGAAAAATTGTGTTCTTTATGTTAAAATGTTGGTAAAAATATTACCAAGGTTTTGTTACAAAAAGAATGAAAAAAAGGATCAATTTTGAGTTTAAAAAACAACAAAAACGTGCAGTCATGGAGCTGTTGTTTCTGGGTTGCAACCCGTCAAAAATTAAAATAGATATCTGCTAGGGAGCAAGCTCGAACCTACGACCTCTACTTGGTAGGGATGCGTCCAAACAAACCCAATACCAAATCACTTTATACATTTTTTTATATTTGGTAATTAACTTATTCCCTTAATAAATTTCTATTATAACCTCTAGAGTCTAGAAAATTACATTTAACATCTATAACTTATAAATCCAGAAAGTTTCCTTGGAAATTTTAGATGTGCAAATTTCAATTTTATTTTATTATCTTATTTTATAAAATTACCAAAACACCACTAAAATTAAAGAGTGTGTATTTCAAGCAATACGTAATCATTTTGCTTTATAAAAATACCGCCAAGATTGGGACTTGCTACTTTAACTATATAATTATTTGGAGATAATTAGAATGAATCATATAAATAATTAGATGATCTATGTTAATGAGATTAAAGTGTCGCACTTGAGTTATATATTTATACTATATTATAAAACATTTGACAAAAACTCTTAAAAAATATTTTATAAGCATGACGTACTGTTTATTGATACATATTACTTAAAATTCAATATTGCAAGTAAATTGTGCGTAAGTACAACTTATTAAAGCTTCATGTTTGAATTCGTGTAACTAACTGCAGATAAACATAATGAAATAGAAGATAAATATCTCATTTTATATATAAAAAAATCAAAATATAATTAGGGTAATCATTGAGTTCTAACAAACTACTTAATTATTATCTTTATAAAAAATTATATTATTAAACCAAAAATT
>NC_037530.1:8151871-8190123 GCF_001531365.2 Cynara cardunculus var. scolymus
AAATTGAGTGGTTTGCATTTGATCGCTCCCCTATATATATATATGGAGTCATATAATGATTAATTGACCATGTGAGGCATTGCTCGGGTTATAAATTTATTAGGACACTTTAACTCGAAATACGTAATTATTAACTTATCTATTATATCATAAATAACTTGATAATCACATTTATGATGCCGTTTTAAGATCTATAGCTAGATGAGACACCTTATGGCGAAACTGACGGTTTCTATAATTTTAATTGACGTAAGAAGCGTTCTCAAGCATAGTTTACCAAGTTGACCGTAGGTTGACTTTTATGTTGGCTTTTGGGAGAAGTTAATCATTAATGCACCATTCGATATTATAAATTGTAGGTTACCAGTCAGCGGCTTTAGTTGAGCAACCCACGGTGTCAGTTGAATCTTCATGAGGTTTTTACTGGGATGCATACCTAGGTACAAATTTATTTTAGCATGATATGAATCTTTGATACTGTGTACGATGCATGATACTTCAATGACATATAGGTAACGATATATTTTATTTGTATGTTATTTTATGAACGGTTGCATGCTATGTGTTTAATCAGTTTTCGAATAACTCTAGCATGCTATTTCATATAAAGTTTTATGATTAAAGGATGGACATTTGACCAGTAAGTTGTGACCAACATAAAACACGACCCACACAAGTGAGTGATCAATTAAGAATGACATGTCAACCCAGGGTATGTTTGCGACTAAATGACCCATACCCGACTAAACATTATATGAGATCTCTTCTTTTCAGTGTTTCAAATACATTTTGTAAAAACTGTGAGTTTTATATAAAACATGCATGTATGTCAAGATGTGATTTTATTCACGCAAACCATGAACTCACTGAGCTTTATAAGCTAACTATAGATGCATCTCACGGCCAAGTAGTTCGAGCTTAGAGAGTTGCCTATTATCATTTTATTTTTAATCCTTTGTTCAGACATTTATGTGTTAATCATTTGTAACTTAACCTGGTATGAGGCGAGTTATAACTTAATTTATTTTTGGTTGATTCAAAGACTTCCGCTGTAAACGGTTTTAATTTAGCTGTCATTTTGAAGTATTTATTTAAGAATTCGTTTTAGATTACGTAACGTTTCTCATGGTAAAAAAAATTAGGGCATTACATTTCTCATCTTCAGTTCAATTATGGATGCATAGAAACCCTAGTTGACTCTCTACAATGTTTTGATTGGGAAATGGGGTCAAAACAAAGAAAGCTTCAATGAGTGGTTATTACATTTATGTTTTTTGATTTTAATGATATTTTTTCTTGGTTGTTAGAGATTCTGGTGGATTCCTATGTATCAATTTGGTTCTTCGAGTAGGTGGGGTTTAAGTGAGAAAAGGGCTGATGGTTCCAAGTTCCTCGAGTTTCAGTAAGAATCACTCATAAGTCATCAGAGTTTGTTGAGGGGATCTTGATGCGGAAGTGGGAGGGGGAGTTGTAAATGAGAGTAAGTGCGAAGGAGGGTCTGCATGGGAGAAGAGTGAAAAAGAGAGAAAGGTTTTCTTTTGCAAAAAAGTAATGATAATAAAATATTATGGATAACGTAGAATAATCAAAATACCTTTCATTTTTAGCTACTCAGATGTTTCAGTTCGCTAAGTTTGAAAAGTTCAAAGAGCGTAACGCTCAAATATAGATGGCGTTAGAGGGACGTACGAAAACGATTGAAAATTGACAAACGTGAAGGACTGAATCAAGTTTAGGGTGATATTCATTGAAGAGTACAAACATTAGGGGACCAAAATTGAGCTTTACTCAAAAATCTTATAATAACTTGAAGCATCTCCAATAAATTCCTTAAAATTTCTTTAAAATGGAGAAAGTCTCCAAAAAAGTTACATTCATCTCTAACAGATTCTCCATTATTGATTATAATATTAAGAATAAATTACATATATTGGTTTCTGTGGTTGTATCAAAATTTTGGATTGAGTTCCCTAAACAAATTAATTACAAGTATCATCATCATGGTTTCAGTTTTGTTTTGAATTAGGTCCCTTGTTCTAAATGTAGTAACTTAATTCCACTAAGTCAGATGTTATTGATCATTTTACATTTTTATTTAATTTCTTTTAAATTATATTTATAAATTACATATTTATATATAAAACCACATTACCACTCCCAACGGCGAGTTATTCCCCCAATTTATAGAGTTCATGTTAACTACAAATAGAAATGAGGTAGCAGAGTAAATCAATTGTGTAGCTCCATTATTGTCGATGATTTTCTCATTAATTTCGACGTAGTCGTTGTCTTAATCATGGTTGGTTGTCTATTTCTATCGTTATTAACATATTTGAGCTTCACTATTTTTCTAAATTTCAAGATATATGCGGGTCTTTCAATTCTTTTTATAAAAAGGGGAAAAAGTTCACATTTTATTCTCCGATATGATTCATATGAGAATGTGTGAATCTCTAATCCATCCATCTTCTGTCGTTCTCTATCAAATTATCTATCGATCATTGGTTTATTGTCTATCGACGGCTGCATCAGGTGAACCCATGAGATTCTGGTGTTGTTTTAGTTGATAAATCTTGATGCTGTAAAGCTTCTGGGTCCTTGCATAGGGTACTAAATTTATTCCAGGCGCTGATTTCAAGTGCCGGTTTACAGCTCCAATTCACGACATGGACTATATTCATCGTGGGAAGAGGGGGTTGTGTTCATCGATGTCAAAAGCCGTAAAGCTTCTTGTTTCTTGCTTGTTGAATTTATTTTAGGGGTTGAGTTCAAGTACCTCATCCTGCCCAAAACGCATTAACATTCTCATGAATTGCACAAGTGAAGAGGAGGGTTGTGTTCACCGATGGCATAGTTAAGTTCAAGTACTGTTTTTGATGGTGAAGGAGAGGAAGATGAACATGTGGAATGGTCGAAGGTGATGGAGTTGTCTGAGATGGGTAGGGGATGGTGAGTTGGTGACAATAATATGTAGAGGGGGAGGCGTTCGGATTTCATGTTTTAAGGTTTTTGCTTTTTTAAGGCTTTAAAAGGTTGTACAAAATGCATCAAAATGCGTACAACAAACAAGTTACAAAAGAAAATCATAAAATGATGATGATGTATATTATTTTTTAAAGTAAAAGAACAAAAATACCCTTAATTTACCAGAGCCAAGTTAACTGACTGAGTTAGACCGAGAGACCTAATACATAATAAAAGTGAAATCATGGTGACTATGCATATAATTATTTTATTTAGAGGACCCAATCCAAATTTTTATATAACCACATTGACGAAATTTGTAATTTACTCTAATATTATAATATTTCATTAACCTATTAAAATATTATTTTAATTTCTAAATACTTATTTTCAAAGTTTTTTTTTGTTGGTGGACATGTATTAAAAAATATTTTTCTCACATATTAATTATTTTTAGGGTGTTTTTCATATTTGGAAAAAAAACATTTTCTTTCATACTTTCTTTATTTTGAAGATAGTAGGTAGGGGTGTTCGCGGTCCGGTTTGGGCGGTTTAACCCCACAAACCAAACCGTAATGGCGGTTTATAAAAATTTCAAACCGAACGGTTTGACATCAAGTGCTCAGACCGGTCAAACCAGACCACGAAAAGGCGGTATGGTCTGACCGGTTTTTGCGGTTTGGGCCTTTAATGGACTTTAAATATTAAACTTAAAAAACATATATAATTTAGAATTTCAGATTAAATATTCATTTTAATAAAATAAAATATCTAAACAAATAATTGTAATAATTAAGCAGCTCTTGAGTACAAAGTCGAAGCAATCCAAAGTACAAACAAATAAATATAAAACGTATTAGAAAACAAACAAATTAACAAAGTTACAACTCTACTGCGAGTATTGAGTAACAAAATCCACGACTTCACAACCTTCAATGGTTCAATTCTTGAGTCTTAAGTTCTTGACCAAACAAAATAGAAGTCAAATTTAAGTTGGTTGAATCACTTGATTGATGTCTTGATGATGTGTGCCGAATCAAACCATGGATTAGAAAGATCAATAGATTGATGGAGTTCTTGAGCGATTTCAAAATTTGGAGACCGTCCATATCAAATGTGTCGATATGTTCAATGGTTTAATGGTTTTAGTCGTTGATTTTGATTATGTTAGATGTTAGACTTAGTGATATATTTGGGTCATAGCCAATAAGTTAAAAAAGTTGGGATTGCTAATATTAATATATATATATACATATATATATATATATATATATATTTTTTTTTTTTGCGGTCGGTTTGGTCCAAACCGCCCAAAAAAGGTTCCAAACCGCAGACCGGACCGGACCACCCGGTTTTGCTATTTTCCAAACCAGACCGGATCGCCAGACCGCTCAAACCGCCAAAAACGGTCCGATTTGACTTGGTTCAACCGGTTTGGACGGTCCAACGGTTTTTTTGAACACCTCTAATAGTAGGAAATCTGTTGAAGCATAAAATTAATTCAAAATATTTATTTTTTTCATTATTTTTATTTTGGAAAATCTATTAAAAATGAGAAGTTTACGAATTTTTAAATTTAAAGTTACAACTTATTATGGTTTGAATACAAGTAATAAAACTCTAAAATGGTAGAAAATAACCACCGATAAACTATATAATTTTACCTATTTTTTTAAAATCTAGATTATTCTAAATTAATTAATTTTTTGATTAAATAAATTACATAAAAAAATAGTATTTTACATATGAATATATATATATATATATATATATACTATATTATAAAACATTTGACAAAAACTTTTAAAAACTATTTTTTATGCATTAAATAATGTTTATTAATGCATATTACTTATAACTCAAGATTACAAGTAGATTGTGCGTAAATACAACTTACTAAAGCACCATATCTGAATTCATGTAACTAACTGCAGATAAACATAATCAAATACAAGATAAACATCTCATTTTAAATATAAAAAATCTAAATATAATTAGGATAATCGTTAATTATTAACAGAATACTTAATTATTATCTTTATAAGATGTTATATTATTAAACCAAAAATAAATTATTTTATTATTAAACTTAAATTAAATTATAATAAAACTAAATTAAAAAAGTTACATAAAAAATGAGAACTTTTAGATAGTTGATTTGATACTAACATTGATATTTTTTTTCAAATTTATATTTTATTCAAAAATAAAATAATTATTGTTTTATTAAAAACACATAAAATTATATTATAACGTCGACAGAGACAAAAAATAAAATAAAACATTAAAATCGAGATGTATCTTGCTGCATTGCACGAGTACCCTTATAGTTTATAATAATATAGTCATTTTATTATAAAATATTTATCTGATTTTTTCAAATATTGTAAAATTCAAGTCTAAAACTTAGTACTAAGTTCGTACAACTTTCTAACAACATCTTGAAAAAAATCTTTTAAATGTATCAAAATAAAGAAAGTATCAAAGAAAATGAGATTCTCCAAATCTGAATTTTTTTT
Organism: Cynara cardunculus var. scolymus; assembly: GCF_001531365.2. NCBI lineage: Eukaryota > Viridiplantae > Streptophyta > Magnoliopsida > Asterales > Asteraceae > Cynara > Cynara cardunculus. Next base: position 8,157,355 of record NC_037530.1, read on the forward strand.
CAAAAAATGATTAGTATGAGAGAGATATATGTTTTTTTTTAATTAAATCTCTTTTAAGGTAAATGTTTAGGAAAATAAAATTATTTTTTATTAAATATATGAAATATTTTAATAATATAATTATAAATATAATTTTTAATTCAAAAACTATTTAGAGTTGAATGTAATTTATTTTAAGATTATGAATTTTAATTCACCATTTTAAAAACTAATTAATAAAACATGTCAACCATATAAAACTAATTAATAAATATATTTAAATACAAAATAAACAATGAACCTTATTAATACAATTGATATCAAACCAGTTATGTATAGAAAATAAAACAAATTATGGATCGCGTTTGAAGGTTCCGTTTCTCAACTTTATACTAAAATAAAATACTCAGATCAAATTTTACAAGATTTTCACTTTGGTCATTAAACTTTAAAAAATGAGTCTTACAAGAGGATGACAAAAAAAAATCCGAAACCGATGATAAAAACCGAAACTTTCAGGTCGGGTTCGATGACATCTTATCAGGGACGAGCGGGGATCGAGGACAGGAATTTAACGGGGACGGGGTCGGAGACGGTGATCATCGGCCCGACCCGACCCGATATGTGTATATATATATTAGTCTTAATTTATATACATACACACACACGCACGCACACACACACACACACACATATATATATATATATATATATAATATCATTAAAAGAAAATAGCAATATTAAAATTTAAGAGACTTTTATCCACTTTACCTCAACAACCCAAATAAACCTCATGAAAAAAGTCTAATTTATTTGTCTAATCGTGAAATCGTGATTTTAGTTGTATGATGTTTGCTCTGTTTAGTTTTATATTGTAATCTAATATATTATTTGAAATTGGTTCGATTATGTTTGAGGCATTTAAACTTACATCTTAAAAAAATTGTAATCCGCTTTTAGTTGTGAAAATTAACATATCGTAATTTTTTTAGATCTGTTTCAGGTTTCGGTTTCGGGTTCGGTTATAACCAACAATGAATTGGAAAAAGAGGATTTTTATTCTTAACGGGTTCCTCAACAATAAGATCCCTGACAGAAATCGGGGCGGTTACAAGAACTGTTTTAGTTATCGGGTTTGGAAACAAAGATACCAATAACTGGCCCGAACCCGACCCGTTGACATTCCTAGTCTTATGTTGACGAATATTGAAAAATAAAAAAAACCCAACCATTATACACTTATAAAGTTTAATGGGTATTTTTATAAATTTTAATTAAATCTTATATTGGTACAGTCATTGTCCAATGTCCACAGTTTTTCCTTCCCTAAATGTTATCAATTCAAAACCATTTGTAATTAAATAATACTAAATTAAAAATAATGTAAATTACGGATTTTGTCTATAAAACATGTTATTTTTTACAGATTAAAAAAAAAATGGTATTATGTTTTTTATTTCTTTAATTACTACATTTTTTTTTGAATCTTTTTTTATACGATCTTATTGGGTTTCTTCAGTTTTGTGCAGTCTCAAGAAAAAAAAAAAAAAACCCATTACGAGTTCTTCTTCAATCCATTATCATCTTCGTCGTTTCATGATCTTTGTTTTCGACTTTCATTCATTTTATGCCAATTTGACAAAAATCTGGCTTTATGTTTCAGAAAAGTGATTCTTCTTTTGTTCGATTACAAATAAGAGCATAAAGATGAAACCTTTAACTCTAAACTATTTCAGTCGCTTTAATTTCTCTTCGTGGATGAACTCAAGATTTGACTGTGGTGGTGGTCGATGGTGTTTGGTGGCGTGATGAATCAAAAAAGATGAAGAGGGTATTATTAAAAGTATTATCTTATTTTTTATTGATCAATATTTAAGAAAAGACATCCATCATATTTTAATTATTTAAATAACAGATTGTAGTGGGTATTAATCGGTGTTTAAATATTCAATGGTATAAGGATTTGATATCTTTAAGAAAAGAAATTGATAATATTTTAATTATAGTTTCTTGTTTAATGTAAGTATATAATTTATAAAATATAAATATTAAAATAGTAAAATACAAGTATGTAATATAATTTAGAAAATACAAGTATTTATAATTTATATATAAAGTACAAAATATAATTCTATAGAATATAAATATAAACATATTAAAATGTAAATGTAAATGTAAATATAAAGATAATATAATTTAGAGTATATTACATATACTGTCCCAATGGTTTGGGAAATGGTAAAATAAGGAAAAAAAAATACTAAAAAGATGAAATTTATCCTCATGGTTAACAAAAGTAATCCCCCTCATTTATTGATATTGGGCAACCTTCTCGACAATCAAAATGGATGGTTGGTAAACATCTTTTATATAGCAAGTGTTCAGGCTGCTTTTGGTACATGAGATTGGACATGATAAGACGGCATAAAACTCAATATCACATGTTTGGCAGAACATGGGTCATGACAAGATCCCACAGTCCCACGTTTGTGCGACATGAGACATGGACAAAAATTAGGACAAGGTGGGACAACATGGGACAAAAAAAAAAACTTTTTCTTGTTCCACAAGAATATGTGGAACAAAATGGAACAATATGAGACAAGAATGAGATAAAAACTAAAATATTACTAATTAAGTCTCGATTCATATATAACCTTATTATAATATTTGTTTTAGTGGTCATCACTGCTAGTCGAGCACGCCGTCGCCAGCAGTAGCCACCGTCGGCCACATCCACCTTCTTCTCCACTACAACAACCACCTATCCTACAACCCTACCCCGTCACTTACCCCCCAACCACCATGCCACCATTGTTGTCGACACATCTACCACCCTGCCACCCACTTTACAGACCACCATGTCACTACTATCGTCATCAAATTAACCATCCCAACCCCCACTTTACCCACCTCCATCAACCACCATGCAACTATTGTTGTTATCACAACTATCACGCCATTGACCACCATGCCACCATTATTGTCATCACAGCTACCACCCTATCCACACAAACCACCGACCACCATGCCACTACTGTCGTCGTTACAACTATCCACACCACCCACCCACATGAGTGGCAGGAGCGTGGCATGTGGGTGGGACGGTAATTGGGACGACAAAATTAGTGGTAGGGTGGGTAGTAGGGATGGGGCAGGTGGGGGCGAGCTTCCCAACCACCACCCACCATCAATACCAACAGGCCACTACTATCGTCATCACAACTTCCACCCCCACCTACCCCCATTTCCAACCACCAATATCATCAGGACACTAATTTTTTCGTTAAAGCTGCCATCCAGTCCTCCTTTAGACAAAGATGAAGATTCCAATTCTTTTGAGAGATTTCATTCCAATTTTTACCAATCAAATACGTGGTCAAATTCCATCAAATTCAATTCCAGTTCCATCATGGATTCCAATTCTACCAAATTCCATTATGCAAACCTAATGCCCCTAAAAGTCTAAAAGTGATTAACAAGGAGCATGCATGAATTTACTAAGACAGTGGACATGAAAAAAATGAGGCCGAATATAAGTCAAATTTATAACTTTTCAACTAACTTTTGATCTTTAGTAAAATTTGAAAACAATTATCACTTGAATTAGATTCGGAACCTTCATTGTTAGAGATAACTACATTTTACTCCATAGGAGTTTGAAAAAGTTTAAACCCCATTTCTAATTTCAAACTCATATATCACAACATTTTTATCTTTTAGAAAACCCTAGGACTCTCTTTCGAGATCCCAAATTGCCTCTCGTTCACCATTGATGGATATCCGATTACCAAAGGTATTTGTATGTCTCGAGCCATATGTGTATTTGCTTTTCTTGATGATGAAACTGTATCGAACGATGTTGAAGATGTCTAGCGATAGTTTAACAAAAGTCTTTGATTAATACTTAAATAACTCTTAATAAAATAATTGTAATTTTTTAGACCTCAGACAACCTCACCTGTATATCGTAATGATTATTAAGAACATATGCAATGACAATTCTGAAGTTGTCTATGCAACAATGAACAAAACCGATCCATGCCACATGATATGGACTTTGGTCCAAAAACATGATCGGTACCAACCTTTTTTTGTATTTAAAAAAAATTTATATATTAAATTATAATATATTTTAAAATTGTTAATAAATTAAAAAATATAAAATTTGAAAAGGAACTAATAAATTTATAATCTTTTAAGTAAATAACAATTCTTTTTTTTGTGTTTAACTAAATTTATCTCATTATTTTTTAATAAAACAACTTTACCTTATGATATACAGAGAATTAAGATCCATGCACACCGTATATTTTATCGTATCAGACCTTTACCTTGTGTGGATATACTTGGTTCCTTTGGTTTTATCGTAACATTAATTTTGTTATGTTATATTCTAATTATCAATAACGTTATTATTATATGTTATATACTTTTAAAAAATGCGTAATTTGATTCTAGTAATCATTATTCCTACTTGATCGTCGAGGCAAATATATTTGATTCTCTAAGGTGTAGTTCGATTCAGGTAGGAAAACGAAAGTAAGAATGAAAATGGGAATGAAGATTTAGGCTTTTGAAAAGGAATAAATCATTTATATTATATAAAACCAAACAACTCTTTTATATTCAATCTCATTGATGACTACTTAATACTTATAATCAAACACTCTCTAAATCATTATTCTTATTTTGGTGAAATTTAAGCCTGACACGTCTTATTATATATATAATTACCCATAACTATTTATCTGATAAAACCACACGGGTGGTGCCTGATTGGTTTGAGCTTGGCTCCAAATGTCAAAAGTACCTGGAGATCCCAGGTTCAAAAAAATCCTCTTGTGGCCACGGAGGTTCAAATGCGGTGACTCCGGACTATTTGCAAAGCAGGTGGTCGCCTTGAGATTATTCGACTCGCATAGCGGGTTAAATATCTAGGTTAATAAAAAAAACTATTTATCTAATAAAATATGAATAATTTGGTAAACCCCCATGAAGAAAAGTTGTTTTGACTTCAAAATTGTACTCCAAAATTTCAAAGTGCACGAGTTTCACTTTCATGTGAAGAAGCTAACATTTAGGCGTTGACTTTGGACAATCTGGGTCGATTTGAAGCATTTATGTGAATTCATCCAATCATGTTTAATAACGAATAAATTGTTGGTTTCTGGCCCAATCCACTAGGAACATTTTTATCATGCAAATGTACATATCAATTTAATGATTTTATCATATACTAAAATAGTTATTTTTATCATGCATGACTAATATAATTATTTAGCGATTTGATGAATCAACTTTTAAAATATGTTGTTTTAAAATATCAAGATGGAATCAATTTTGTTTTATGAAACATGAAGTTGGTCATCTAGGCGTTTAACGGATTCTTTTTCGAACTGTGTGTAACACCCGTATATTCAGTAAATGTAATTTTGGGATTTCTTGAGTTGTTTTCATTGTCTGAATGGAAATATTTAATGTTTGGTTGCGGCTATTAACCTTGGTATGTTGTGGGATCAAAGAGGCATCAAAATTGGTGAATTTGGGGCTCTTTGGAGGTCATTGCGACCTGTCGCATGGCCTAAGTCGTATGTCCGGCCGCTGAAGCCACTTGGCATCGAGGGGGATCGAGCAAGGCGAGGCAGAGGGTCGGGCAACCTCTAACGCGACTTATGTGGCGGCCCAAGTCTAGGTCACTTCTAAAACCCATTTTTTAAGGTTCAGCCTCAATTTCTCTCATACCTTTAACTTAGAGGATTCGTGGGTGTTTTTGGGAGTCCGTTAGAAGATATTTGAGAGTAAGAAAAGCTCAAATCTTGCAAACTTGAAGCCACCATTCAAGAATGTTGAATTGGATCATCAACCTCTCTTCAAGATTTTTTGGATCTCTTTGCCTTAAATCTAGATTGGACCAGATCTAATATTCGTGAGTTTATTCTACCTTTGCACATGTCAAAACGTCTTTATTTGTGTTCTAGACACTTGTATAGAATCATTCTAAATGACAAGATTTGATGGTTTCTAGGTTAACCATTTGATGTTCGATTTCATAAATCATATTTGATTTCATTGAGTAAATAGTTTTAATATGTGGTGTATTGGGTATAAATAAACCTTTCACTAATGATTTCACCATTTTGGGTTAAATGCATTACTTAGTGGGCATTTGGACCAAGTTTTACTAAACATATTATAGTATCTTGTTGTATTGGATCCATGTGCATTATCAATTTGAACGTATCAAGAAAGAAGTTTTGATGTTTTACTCTTGATGTCGTCGGTTCGGGACAAGGGAAAAGTTTTAATGTTCTTTCCTTATAATCTTTAATTTGGACTAACGAAGAGTTTTGAAGTTCCCATCTTGTAACTTCTGGGATTTTTAAGGAGTTCTAATGTCTTTATCTTAGCCATAAGGTGAGTAGACATTAGGGTCTTGATAACCTTAAAGTGAAACTCGTCAATATCGTTGTGTAACTTACTATATGTTCCGCTACATGATGGAATCAGGTCTTCAATCCCCTATTATCGCAAGATAAATGGTTTGGTTTAACCATCTTTTCTTAAAGAAAGCGAGTTAAAGAGGAATACTACTTGGTTTTATGGACATAATTTCCAAAATAAGGGATATGATTGTTAGGATGTTTCTATCTATCATGCCGCATTTATATTTGATACAAACTACTCGAACTAGCTAGGTTTTAAGTCTTAACATTTTTTTCTTGTCGACATGTATAATACATCACCAAAAAGTCTTTGAGTTTGGACTGCAGGTGCCAGTGATGGGACAACATTTTTGAGGAGACATCATACATTGAAGATAACAGACTTTTGTGGTTTTAGTAATCCCCGATTTAAAACTAGTTCTGTTCAGAACTGGATAGAAGTCATAGTATTCTGATACTCCATTTGATCTCTGTTATTTTGTAAACATTGGTACCCCTTGTGTGTAAACTTTATAACTTTGAAAAAGATCGAACATTTTCCGTTTTCTAAATTTATTAATATTTTTAAATTTTAGAGTTGTACAATTTGCTTATCTATAATATATTATAAAACATTTGATAAAAACTCTTTAAAACCATTTTTTATGCTTAAAATACTGTTTATTAATGTATGTTACTTAAAACTCAAGACTACAAGTAGATTGTGCGTAAGTACAACTTACTAAAGCTCCATATCTAAATTCATGTAACTAGCTGCAGATAAACATAATCATATATAGGATAAACATATCATTTTAAATATAAAAAATCTAAAATATAATTAGCATAATCATTGAATTCTAACAGAATACTTAATTATTAATTTAAACTAAATTATAATAAAAAAAAATTGAATTAAGAAAGTTACAAAAAATAAGAACTTTTAAATAGTTGATTTGATATTAACATTGATATATTTTTTTCTTTAAAATTTTATGATATCTTTAAATTTATATTTTATTCAAAAATAAAATCATTATTGCTTTATTAAAAACACATGAAATCGTATTATAATATCGACAGAGACAAAGAATAAAATAGAACATTAAAATCGAAATATATCTCGTTATATTATGCAAGTACCCTTCTAGTCTATATTTATATAAATGGAGGTGTTGTGGTGGGAGGTTTGAGCAAGATACTGAGGTGAAAGTGGTGGTTGCTTTTATTATGCTTTGTGTTTGGATTTGGGGTATTATATATTGCAACTATTGTTGTAGATGGGGTTTAGGAAACGCAGTGGAGATGGGAAAAACTCAGTCTCAGCCTCATGCCGCCACGTTTTCTATAAGTCGACATTTTCGTTTATGCCCCTACTTGTTCCTCTCTTCCAAAAAAAGAAATCTAATCCATCTTAAGTTTATAATGGTTATGAACTTCGCAAAAGTTCCGATATCTGTATTTTTCAACTTGTAACATATGTTACGAATTTTGGATAATTTCACTAATAATTGAAGCCATAACATACAAGACAAAATTTATTTACAAAATTCGCAATCAAGTTTAGAAGTAACATCACACAATCAAGCACACATAAAAAGGAGGATGACGAAAGCATCTGTTATTAAATATGGTTAATATTAAACAACAATCGAGGTTGCAGCAGTAGAAAACTTCTTGCCAAATTTCCCAATCAACTTCTTATATTTTCCATCAGCAACATTCGACAAGCAAAACTGAAACACTCAAAGCACATGTTTCACCATCCAAAAAGTTAAACAATCAGATTATATAGGACGACAAAATCAAGTAAGAAGTAAGTATCGATTCATTCTCCTTGTGCTCGTAAGAGCACGATGGAATCTTACCACCAACACTAATAAAAAGAAAACCGAACAAGTTCCTAAATGAGTAAGCAAATAAAAGATAATTAATGAAGAAAATGTACAAGAACAACCGAAAGAAATTAAACAAGTATATGCCTTTCGATATAGTTACAGATGAAGGATCATTGAGAATAGGCGGTTTACACTCGCACTTCTCGATAAATTGCTTTAATTTCTCTATGGTAGTGGCATCCATATATTCAACAAAGGTTCGCCTAAAAAACGAAGTGAGGGTTTTCAGAATGGTTTACGTGGAGAGCAGGATGGGGCTTTTGAGGCAGTTTGCTGAGATTACGAGCTTTGAACTTCAAAGTTTAAGTTGTTTACAATAGCTTTTAAACGAAATGATGGGATAAAAGATGTTTGATTTGTATTCCCATTTCAATTTAGAGTAAACTACAATTTTGGTCCCAATGATCTATGCAAAACCATACAAACCATCTTTAAACTTTTATATATATATATATATATATATATATATATATATATAGTCGTTACAATTTACTTTTTCTATGACATCATTTCCTAACTCTGTTAAGTTCAGGGCCATTTTGGTCTTTTTCTATTTTCTTTTCACAAGCACACATACCTAACAATCCAACCCCATTTCCCCGTACCCTTTCTCTTCCTCCTTTTTCAACCCCCAATCGGTGAACCCCTCTGCCAGAATGAATAGACTCACAATTCTGGAGAGGATTATTGACATGTGGAATTAAGTAGTCCTGTCATGACAACGACGACAGTAATACTTTAAATCCAGGCCAATGGTTCCTCCTACAGTCCCAACCATGTAAGAACGAAGGGCACAATCTATGCAACATATTTTTCCACAAATAAACCCATCTTTGACAGCGGTTGCATATGCCATGAAACTCTTACCACCATGTGCTGAACCAACTCTTACAGAGCAAAGTATACAGCAACAATCACTGCAAATTTGAGGCTCGTGTAGCATGTATCGCAATCCATCATCTCCGAATGGAGCCTTCCAATCTGATGTCAATATAAACCTTGTCAATATAGTGATCATTTATGTACTTATTAAAATTTAAGGACGATTTTTGTAGTTTTATGTAATTCACAGGAATCAAAATATCAATCATATGATTTGGAAAACTCTAACAAAATCAACACTTAATTTTACCACTATTTAAAACGTGCCTCAATTTCACGTCAATTTATATCTAAATACCTAGAAAAGAATATTACAAATAAATGTTTTTTGCGGTTTACCTTTTGGGACAAAACATGAGTAAGAAGCCCTTTTATGAAATGTTATGAACATTGACGGTTTGCTTTCAATTCCCAAGAGAGATCGATGCATGATTTTTATCTTCGTGATGACTCGTGATATGGTTTTGCCATGACAAGAATGAAGATTGATAAGGAAATGCGTATCTTCTTTGACGATGTAGATGTGTTGAAGCTGATCGTACAAAAAGGAGCGTTTGGACTTTCTAATTTCCGTACTGTGAAACACAATCGAATTAGGGGGTTGCTTCATCTTTATTCATAAAGATGGTTGTATGGTTTTTGAGAAACCGAATCAAATTCCGTTTGTAAGATTAAAATTTGATTAGAAGGGTTGTGTGGTTTTTGGATCTGGCTCGATTTGAGTTTTAAAGACGAAAAAAGGTGAGGAAGGCGGCTGAATTTGTATATGCAAATATTTGAGTCGCTAAAACATCTATGATATGTAAACCCTAACAATCGACGATCGTAGTTTGATCAATTTAATTATAGTACGATGGACGCACTGTTTGTTAGCACATCTCCCACACTGGAATGTTTAGCCTAGCCCATTAGTAGAAAGATCATAAATGGGTTGGGCCGGTCCACTTAACGATGCAACTAGTTTCTGTCATCGTGTGATGCGATGACAAAAAATAGTTGTTAAAAATAAATAACTGAATTAAGGTGAAACATAATTTGGTAAATAACGATCAATGAAATGTAATATTACACAATGAATGTATTATGACTGTAATATGTAAGTTATTTTTCATTAATATTGTTTCCAATAAGAAAAGATTTTATACGTAATTTATTCTTTTAGTGTAAAAAATGTTATCTATAATATATACTAAAGTTAAATTTGTACAAAAATGGTTAGTCATTTTGTATATACACAATATTAAATATATGTAAAACTATGATATATGTATGTAACAATTTAATTTATAAAACTTGGTTTGCAACCTATTTTTTTTTTTAAAAAAAAACTGAATTTGAAATGAATTTCACATACAAACATGGATGGACCTATGTATGTGGTATAGTGGCACGTGCCACCGGATTATTACTCTGTCGAAGGGTAAAAAAATTAGGTTTCGTGAACGGTGCAACCGTATTAATTTGTTGTGTGCTACTGTATGTATTTTGAAACTACAATGAGAACAAGTTTTATTTGATAGAGTTGGTTTGCAAGACTTTTATTCTACCCCACATCCAAGTCCGAATCATGTTAGTGTCATTTTCTTAGTCAAACGGTGAAAAAAATTCCGTATGTTTGTTTCTTATAGTCAAACGGTGATAGTCAAACGATGTCACCGTTTGAAAAAAAATTCCTATATTTTTTTTTCTTATAAATAAATGGTGTCACTGTTTAAAATTTTTTTTGGGTCCATCCCTACATACAAATAAAGTGTAATTAATAATCATAAATTGTTTGATAAAGAATAATAAAAACAATAACTTATAAGATTTTTTTTTTATAAATTAATGCCCATTGATTAGGTGTGCCATCATTATAAAACAATCGTTTTATAGCTTAACTAGTGTTTGACATCGAGTGTTGTACGATGACAATATTTTTTTTAAAATTATTTAAGTTAGCTAAATGAGTCGATGATCATATTTACATGTTAAATTAATAGAAAACAATAATTACTTTGATATATGAATCCACCTTATCATTATTGATTGTTATATATATATATATGTATGTATGTATGTATGTATGTATGTATGTATGTATGTATGTATTAATAAGTATTATATATAAATCTTTTATTATATCAAACTTTGTAATTGGTTCAAAATCATAAAAAACATGTGAAAATATTGATTATAATTATGAGGTGTATTATGAGAATTGTTTTGTCATAATACATATCAATTTATCTCCTACATATATTCTCATAAAATATTCATATCCACCAAACAAACATTGTGCTGTTACCTACTTTGATATAATTGTTGAATATTTTTTGCAATTTGCTCATATTAGTCGTGATATACTCATTTGCATCATTTAATGATATGTTTTTATTTTAAATAATTCAAAAATTGGAAAAAATAACAACCAATGATTCTAATTCTCTCAAAATGTCACATCATCTTTTGATGATCCTCCTTTATATAGATATATAGATTCGTAAGACAGTTAAACAATAAAAAATGGGATAAGAATATAATTGATGTCCGTATTTTAGTTGTTATTTAACAAAATGTAATATCTATTAAACATCGAGAACTGTATAATGCAAGCTATAACCTGTGTTATCTCAAAAGGCATATTGGTTTGCTCGCATAAAAAACATAGATCATTGAATATTAAATAATGTTCTAGCAAACTCCAAAACGAAATAAATATCAGGCCTGACTTTATCATCCAACTTTAAAGAATGTCATTACCCAGATATCTTGCACATACCTGATTTTGCAAGTAGTAATAACATATAATACTTTTATCACAGTGTGCGATAATACATCCAAACTTCGTAAAAATACCATAAATAAAAAAAAGCATAAATAAGAAAAACCCAGTTAAGAGCAAGAGATAGAGAGATGGAGAGTTTGATAAGAAAAAAAAAACAAACTTATGAGTCCGGAAAGCCTCCTCAGAGGAATCCTAAAAATATAATAGAGAAATGCGGACAGGGCTTTCGTAAGTGGAGAGATGGAGGAAGTAGTGAAGGAAGTTGAACGGTTTGTACTTGAGGTTTAAATTTAAACTGAAAGCAAAATTACGAAACATCACACTTATAATGAAATATACGATTTCTATACACAAAGACATAGAAGTCTTTTAACTTATTCAACATTTTAAAAAATCAAAAAACCCAGAAAATTTATGTAAAGATTCTTTGGTTCATCAAAGTGCATCATTGTTGTATAGTGATAACGAGATTATGCTTTCGGCTAAAAAGAACTTACATAGGGATATATTAAATAGATTGAATTACACTGATCGTCCATGTGCTTTTCTTAAAAGTTGAATTTGTTTACTTAAACGGACTATTGAAGGTCCTTAAATTTTCATTTTTCTAACACTCATAATCCCTTGAGTTAACACTGTTATTAGAGGTATGTGTCTTTCACATGAGTACAAATCTGTTTTCTACCTTCTCTTTTTGATTATTTTTTTTTACCATTTTCTCTTTCTCATCATTCTCTGGTCTTCTCTTTCCTCCCTTATTCTAAAAAAGAGAAACCTATAACAGCATAAGTAGGAAAAATGACACCTGAAATAATATTGTTTCCTTGACGATAATCAATCTTCAATCTTCTATTTAAAATCAATGGCAGAATCTCAGATCTAGGAATCAAGAACACATGAGAGAGTAGAGAGAGAAAGTCAAAACCCTAAGAATGGTCAACCTCTTATTTACGTAATCAGATTTAACAATTGAGCTCATCTACCTAATTACACAAGACTTACCCTTTATATAGGGTTAAAGTAAAAAGTCAAAGTCAAACTATTTAAAGAAAAGTCAAACACGGTAACTTTTATACAATTATAGACAATTTTAACTTTCAAGACGAATACAACTTTACACTGAATTTCAGTCCTAACACCCTCTTCCCTAGGGATCCCCGATAAGAGTGATCTATCCATGACAAGAATGAAGCTTGAGTGAAACTAAGTGGAATCATCGTCCCCTTGAACATAGATAATCTAGTTCTGTTTAGAATTAAATAGAAATCATGGTATTATGATACCTAATTTGATCTATGATAATTTGTGAACATCAGTACCCATTGTGGGCAAAGTTTATATTTTTGAGGAAACTCCACCATTTTGCTATCGTTTAAATTTATTGTTATTTTCAAATTTTAGGGGTGTTACAATTTGCTTATCTTTTTTAAATATATGTAGGTGTCGTGGTGGGAGGCTTTAGAAAAGATATTGAGGTGAAAGTGGTGGTTTTAGAGAACTCGTCCCGGTGCCAATCACAATTTCTCAGGTGTAAAATCTTCACCGTTAAAAAAATTGACTAAAAAACCTGGATTTTATGCACACTTCCATAAAAAACAATTAGGGTGAGATATAGTTTTTGGGGTTTACTGGTACTATAAAGCAAAGAGAAGGTTGGTTTTCACCAAGTAAGAGGATTTGCAAAGAGCGAACTTCTTCTTCGATTCTTGTAACCAGGCGTCTATTTGTAGAATGGGAAGGGTGGGGTTTGCAAAGAAGGGGATGGGGTGCATTGCTTTTTTTAGTACTTGTCACCATAATTTGGTTTGTCGGAAAAGGGAATAGAAAGGGGAGGGGGATGAGGTTTACCGGAGAAAGAACAAAACAAGGAGGGGGAGAGGTTCACCAACGTAATCTAGAAACTAGGATTGCATATCGTATAATATATAGTCTATATGCACATATATCTATATATATANCATTTGTGCAACCAATACAACTCAATCTCAACCGTCCATTTCATTTGATGAATATGTGATTTCATAGAAGTTTTGATTGTTTTCTAATATAAAGTATTAATCATAATTAATGAACTCTATTCATATTCCATAAATATTCAAATCATAATAAATGAACTCTCATCATTTCTATAAATATCTCAACTAATTGGGTTGCAAGGGTTGTACAAATACACAAGGTTGTAAAAAGAAATATACCCTATATATATATATATATATATATATATATATATATATATATCGATAATCAAAATGAGAACCACAAAAAATTTACAAACCTGTAAGAGTCGATATAAAAACATCTTTCTACATTGTTTTTTTTATTTATCAAAAGCTAGATTTAACATATTGTTTGACATATGTTTGTGTTCAACTTATGAAAAAAAATACAATGTGATTTTTTTTATTCACTTAGTGAAACGAAAAACATAAAAAAATATTCATATGATTAATCAAATACATGTGAAACCATTATATTATGAAACAAATATATGTGAAACAATATCTTAAATCATAGTATATGATGAAAAAAATCATGTAAAAAAATTGTTTTTAAAGCGGTTCTCACGTGGTTTGTAACATTTTTATGGTTCTTATTTGATTTAACCCATACACACATATGTATGTATGTATGTATGTATGTATGTATGTATGTATGTATGTATGTATGTATGTATGTATGTATGTATGTATGTATTTTAGTGAATTTTTTTCACAAAATTGTTTAATATGATGAAATTGTTTCATACAATTCATTTCATGATGAAAATATTTCATATATTTTTGTTTTCTATGTAAAAATTAAATTGCTTCGTCTATTTCTCATTTTGATGAATTTTTTTACTAAAATTAATAGAATGAAGTTGATAATGTCCATAATTATTTCAAATAAATTATTTAAAACTATTTCATCATATTAAACAATTTAATGAAATTTTTTCACTAAAATAAACAATGAAATCAATAGTTTTCATGGTTTGTAAAAATGGATTGGTTTGCAAAATATCCCTCCATATATATATATATATATATATATATATATATATATCAATATATATTTACAGACACATATATATACACTATATTATTAAGCATTTGACAAATACTTTTAAAAACAATTTTTTATGCGTTAAGTACTATTTATTGATGTATATTACTTAAAATTCAAGATTACAAGTAAATCGTGTGTATGTACAACTTATTAAAGCTTCATGTTTGAATTCATGTAACTAACTGCAGATAAATTTAATCAAATACTGGATAGGTATCTCATTTTAAATATAAAAAATCTAAATATATTTAGGATAATAATTGAATTCTAGCAAAATACTAATTATTATCTTTATAAAAAATTATATTATTAAACCAAAAATAAATGGCTTCTATAATACCCATGTTCCATTAACTCATACAAATTGAGTTAAATGAATTTTTGGTAGAATTGTTCATAACATGTTTTAACTCTATGCTTACCCAAATTGTGCAGTATTTAAATGTAATTATTGAGGGATTAAAACCGTCAAACTCTTAAACTCTTAATAATTATGTATAAAAAATAAAATAAAATAAAGTAAACTATCATAAGAGCATCATCGCCCTAGTGTTCTTTCGTTGATCATCACCATGTTCTTTCTCTCTCTCTAAACTTTATATTCTCTCTAAAAATTCTTCTAATTTACTAAGGGAATCAAAGTAACAACCAGTTGTCCATGCAATCACATTCTTGCATCAATGAATTCAAAATGTATATCAATGAATTCAAAATGTATATCAATGAGCACGGATCATACTAGTCCATGAGACCAAATTTTTATCATTCATTCGATCAATAAATGTATGAGATTCATTATCACTACAATCTCAACTTTCATGAAAAAATAAAAAGTAAATTAACCTAGAAGATAAGAGATGCTATCTATTAGCATTTTGTGACCCAACTAAATCTAAACACACCATGAGATATCATAAATAAAGAACCACTATATTCAGATACCCATTACAGTTATGGAATTCCGTAATCACCCTGTTACCAAAACCAAGTGTACCACATTTGCATGAGACTCCTATGTTTGTGTTTATGCTTTACTTCCTACATAATTCAAACAACGTTCCTTTACGTGTTCAATCAAGAAACAAGATGTTCACTGAAGGTTTCATTTCCTACCTGAGACATTGTTAGTTACTCTATAAGTCGCGAAAAAGAGTTAAACTTGTGATTTTAGAGAATCAAACCTTGTACTTCTCACACTCAAATTTGATGGCTTCATTGTAGTTTTTATCTTGATGGGTGTATGATGATAGTTTTTTTCTTATTATCTTGATGCGTGTATTATGATAGTTCTTTTTGTTATCTTGATGCTTGTATTATGATACTCTTTTACAAGTACGAGGCACTACTGTAGTTGCCAGGCTAAGGAGCAATAGGTTCAGAATAGAAATATAAAATTTAAGCAATATTGTTAATTTTATCATCCCAGACTAGGGTATTTGAAATATACCCTTCGGTAACCGACCACCATTGACTGTCGCCACCACCGCTAGTACCATTAGCCACCACCATCTCCACCTCTACCCCAATTATTTGTTACCACTACAACTCCCCACTACGACCACTACCTCCATCACATTGGCTACAACAACCTCCCTCACCACTGTTAACCACCAACACTATTACTGTTCACCATCTTCACGTCCTCCACAACCACCATCGTCTATTAACCACCATCGTCTCTACCTCTACAACCATTAATGCTACAACAATTTTCACCGTGCCTCAGTTAATTGATAAGGACCTTACAAACCGAATAAAACATAGTTTTTTCTTTGTATGAATCAGATTGTTTTGAACTATCGACAATTATTTCAAATTTTCATTCAATTTGGTAGTATTATATATGTATATATTTATATATATGAAAATTGTGTAAAAATGTTTATACATTAAATTATTTAAATGTTACTTTGCTTGTGCCATTTATAACTATTATATAAAATATAAAATCATTAAATAAGTTTTAGAGGGGCAATTTGTCTAATTTGGTCTTATCCAGTCCTAGTCGTACCAAATATTAGACTTACATTTGTTCCGTCATGTCCCATCATTTCTACGTACCAAACCCTACCTAAATGTGCAACCTTTAGTTTTCTTTGTGAATACATAAACATAAAGACTTCATATGAAAAGTTATGAAATAAAACTTTAGGTCCTTATGTTATTTATTTTGTGATACCAATTCGAAAAATACTTGGATTCAGCTCTGCTTAAGATCATTGGAGATTTGTATGTCTGCTAACTTAAGGTTCCTATGGAATAATCAAGAGGGACACCCATGGTTATAAAAAGTGATTAAAACACTTGAGGCAGTGGAAAACACAAACAAAGTGGGTTAACAAATGATCAACCCTAACAATAAACTAAAAAAATATGATTAATAATGATGAATTCATGACACCCATAACACCTTAAGGGTGTTTAAAGAGGGGAAAACTAAATACCTAGGGCAAGTAACAAGCACGCTTATGGCCCAGTGGTCGAAAATAAAACAAGCTTAAAAAGAATATATAAACGAATCTTATTGAAAACATAAAACCATATTTTGAGGTTCGAAACGAGCCTAAATGATTGAAAAAGCTCATATGTCATGACAAATGAGTTTGATCTGCTCGCCCATTTTATTGCCGAAGGATGTGTTTGGTACATGGGAGAGGACATGAAGGACAAGACAGGACAAAACGCACTGTGTTTGGTGCGACATGGGACAAGACAAGCACGTTTGGTACGACATAGGACAGGGACAAGAACTGCGACAAGGTGGGACAGCGCGGGATAAGAAAAACATTTTCTTGTTCCACCAAAATAGGTGGAACAAGATGGGATAAGAATGAGAGAGAAATTAAAATATACTATAACTAACCCTCGTGTGTTATATAACCTTAACATGGTATTTGTTGTAGTGATCACAACTTCTAGTCGGCGACCTCCCCCTCCTTCACCACCGCACAACCACCATTGACCATCAACTACCACCGTCTATCACCACCTCCACAACCACCATCAGCCACCTACCACCACCATCCATTTCCACTACCACTGTTGGCCACTTCCACATTCTCTTCTACTACAACAACCTCCTCCACCACCTCTACAGCCATCGTCGTCCACTAACCACCACCGTCCATTGCCACCACCACTATCACCGTTGGCCACCTCCACCTTTTCCTCTACTACAACCTCCTCCTCCACCTCCACAACCATCGTCGACCACCGACCAAGGCCGTTCATCGCCACCACCATGGGCTACCTCACCTCCACCATTGCCTACCACTACCACTGCCCACCACCACCACCGGCTACCACTACCACTGTCTGCCACCACTACCGGCTACCAACACTATCTACCATATTCATGCCCTCCATAACCATAACTGTCCATTTCCACCACCACTGTATCATCAGCCACCACCACCTCCACCATAACCACCACCACTGCCTACCATCACACCTACCTCCACCACATGGGCCACGACTACCTCCTCCACCACTATCAACCTCCACCACCACCGCTATCCACCATCTTGACGTCCTCCACAACCACTATCGTCCACCAATTACCAGTGTTTCTACCTCCACAACCATTGTTGTTGCAACAATCTTTACCATGCCTTCACCCATTGATAAGGATCTTCCAAACCGAATAAAATATAATTTATCCTTTGTATGAATCAAGTTTTATAAAAATACCATCAACTATATAAAAGTTATCATTCAAATTTGGTACTATTTTATATTTATGTATATGAAAATTGTGTTAAAATGTTTATAAATTAAATTATTTACTTTATTTGTGTTGGTTATAACTATTATATGATATATAAAATCATAAATTAACTTTTGGAGACAACTTATCTAG
The DNA here is from genome assembly GCF_001531365.2 of Cynara cardunculus var. scolymus. NCBI lineage: Eukaryota > Viridiplantae > Streptophyta > Magnoliopsida > Asterales > Asteraceae > Cynara > Cynara cardunculus. Next base: position 8,176,213 of record NC_037530.1, read on the forward strand.
TTCTGACATGTCCAATCCTAGTCGTACCAAACACGAGACAGACACTTGTTTTGTCCAATTCTATTATGTCAAGTCCTATCCTTTTGTCCTATCAAGTCCTGTCTGCATGTCAAACACTAGCTAAAAAAATATTTTAATAGTCAATCAAACAACCAACACCAAATCTAGAGCAAACTAGGTTAGTCCAACAACGCTTGATCTTCTCTTCTATCTTTCCGTCATTTGCCCTACATCAACCCTAATGAAGAAGAACGATTAAATGAGGAGAGAAAAAATAGAAAAATATGAAGTCATTGTTAAAAGACAAATACAACGTTGAGTCATAATCAGCAAATTGAATTACTAAGATTTATTAATTATTGAGAGATAAATTATCTTCACGAAAAGATATTTAAATAAACTAAATAAACTAGAAGGGTATTCGCACAATGCAGCGATATACATCTTGATTTTAATATTTCATTTTATTTTTTATCTCAGTCGATGTTATAATATGGTCTTATGTGATTTTGAAAAAGCGATGATGTTTTTGTTTTTGAATAAAATATAAACTTGAAAATATCATAAAAAATTGACAAAAATATATCGATATTAGTATCAAATTAACTATTTAGAATTCCTATTTTTTTTGTTTAATAATATAATTTTCTTATAAAAATAATAATTAATTATTTTGTTATAACTCGATAATTATCCTAATTATATTTTAGATTTTTTATATTTTAAAATGAGATATTTATCTTTTATTTGATTATGTTTATCCGCAATTAGTTACACGAATTCAAATATGAAGCTTTAATAAGTTGTACTTATACATAATTTACTTGTAATTTTGAACTTTAAGTAATATGTATCAATATACAGTACTTCATGCATAAAAAATAGTTTTTATCAAATATTTTATAATATAATATAGATATAGACAAATAGTCTTACATGATTAATATTTTGTAGTGATTACCAATTGCTAAATATATAACTTTGTGAGTTCAATTAATTAAGCGTTTTTTGGATCAATTAGAAAAAAGTGTCACATTTTGCTAGGATGGTGAAATTTCGTTTTCTAAAATCTTTTGATAGGAATAATACAACGGTAAATAACAAATGTGGAATAAACTTTCGTTAAACAAAAACATTCTAAACTTGGTTAAATATTTGAGGATGCAAATAATAAACGTAAATATAACTAAATCCCAAATCAGAAACAAAATATATAATTAAATTCACTACCACCGATAAAATAACGACACATCAAGGGCCCCTTCGATCTGCAAAAATATTTGAATTATGTGGAAAGATTTGGAAGTGGAAGAATATGGAATTAGAATGATTTAAAATTCTCTGGAGGTGCTCGAGATTTCACTGGATGTGGTAAGATTGTATGCAGTAAGGTTCTAAAAAATGTTAAAGACATTTGTTTTGCAATAATCGAAAAATAGAAATGTAATCTAATTATTTTTATATAAATTATTTATAAATAATATAATTTAATTCCCTTACAAATCCTACAAACCAAACACACAAATAATTTCAAATCCATTCCAATCCAAATACCTACATATGTTGTATTTATTTTACAACCTTACAAACCAATTTTTAAGTATCGTTCCTTTTAATGTCTATTTAGTAATTTATCAAACAACATGTAAATGCATGATAAAAACCGTGATTGTTTTAAAATAACTGTAAACAAGTTTAACCCCTCGATGTGTACCCTCAAAGTGGTTCCAAATTCATATTCCCACTTAGGCTAATATAAATCACGTTAGAAGAACCTTTAACTACTACATGAGAAGGTGAACCATCAAATTATCATGAACCGGGCCACCATATATAAACCCACCACCACCATCAAACAACTAATCCACCAAACCTACAGTGGCAATGGATGGCCGGAGAAAGAATATCATCACCGCCAGTGGTGGTTCTAATTTCCAAATGCCACTTCATTACCCGAGGTACACAAAGGAGGAGTACAAGGAGCTTCCGGAGTGGATGCTGGACCGATTACTTGCTCAATACGGTCTCTCTGCCAGTGGCCACCGTGATTTAGAGTCCAAGAGAGAGTTTGCAATGGGGGCCTTCCTTTGGCCACCACAACACCAACCACCGCAGTCTACTAATTACCATGCCCACCGCCTCAACGGAAAGATTTGCTCTGGCTCCCCGGCTGTTTGGTCCTTCCTGCGCAAGAAGAAAGTCTGAATAACAACTTCTTGGAATCTTTTAGGAATAATATCAAAAGGGCATAAAAGTTAATTTCAATTTCGTAAGACAAAAATAAATAGACCCTCCTCTCTTTATCTGTCTATTTTCATCTTCTGAGTCATTATCTACGGACCTCCCCGTCGTCCATCGTCAGACTAAGGTTTGGTCTGATGATAGACGAGAGAAGGGACTGACGGTCTTAAAATTTATATGAATTAACATGAAAAGTTGAAACATTTGTCTGCCTAACAGACCATGAGTGCTTCTATTTGTTATCAAATCTTTGTATCAAGCATTTCGATCTTAAGTGCAAGTTTGTTGAAAAGTTGTTCTTTACCATTTATTGTATTCTTCAATTGTAGATCAAAATACATGTCATTATAATACACCGATAGAGTTTAGACCAAAAAGGTGAAAGCAACCAGAAATTTTAGTCTCTTGTGAAGACAAAAATGGTCAAAAGCTTTTAAAGAATTCAAAACAAGCATACAATACTTGTGAAGATAATATAAATACGATTTATGTCAAAGACCTTCCAGCCTAGTGGTAAAGGCTTGGGCATGGCATAGTCATGAACCCGAGTTCGAGCCCTGGGAATGGAGTGTTGACGACATTTAAGTGGGGCCATGTTTAGCCTCCAAAATTGCCGGGGATTAGTCGGGCTTTGGCCCAGACACCCTTACAAAAAAAAAAATATGACCTATAAATTGAAAATGCTAACGCTCCTACTAATTATGGTTTCTTGGAACAATCAAGTAAATGACAATTAAAGAATCATTATTTAATTTTACTTTTTTTTTGGAAAGGGTTATAATTTTCATTTTACATTTTTTAAGTTTTAATAATCGATAATTTAGAGTCTGTTTACAGATAAACGCTTTCCTGCGTCACTTATCTTTCGGATGAATATTGCAAGGACCTAGAATCTTACCATGTAAAAGGCATTAGAAAGGGCCAAGAATCTTGCGTGGTAAATAAGGGTGAAGACTCTTGCCCGATAAGTACGCCAAAGAAATATTTGAAATACCTGGAATGACATATTGAGCACCTAATCCCGTTTATACCAAAACCAAGTTAAGCATCTCATCTGGACCTCCATATGTCGATCCTTCTCATTATCACGGTCTTGCGGGCACATTACAATATCTCACCTTTACGAGACCCAACATTTATTATGTCATCCAACAGGTATACTTACATATGCATGATCGGAAGATGACCATATGACTTCTCTTAAACACATCTTGCAATACATACAAGGCACACTTGATTATGGATTACATCTATACAAATCTTTTCTTACTAGCCTTGTGTCTTATACCGATGCTGAGTGAGGTGGTTGTCCTGACATTAAATGATCTACATATTACTATTTTGTGTATTTTTTGTGGACAACTTCATCTCATGGTCCTCAAAGTGCCAACCCACTCTATCTCGTTCCAGTGCTGAAGCTGAATACCGGGGAGTTGCCACGTCTCTGAATCATGTTGGCTACACAACCCACTTCTAGAATTACATTATCACATTTCAAAAGCGACACTAGTTTACTGCGATAATGTAAGTGCCATCTATCTCCCCGGTGATCCCGTGCAACATCAGCGCATTAATCACATAGAAATGGATATCCATTTTGTTCGAGAAAAAGTAGCCTATAGGGTCAAGTTCGAGTCCTATATGTGCCATCTCATTACCAAATTGTGGACATATTCACTAAAGGCTTATCGCATGTTTTCTTTGATAATTTTCAAGATAATCTCAGCATTCGACAGCCTCCCGCTTCGATTGCGGGGGTATGTTAAAGATATGTACCATAAATTCATATTTATCTTCTACATTTAGATTGTATATTTCCTAGTCAGTTAACGTGATTATTTCTAATCACCAATCCTAACCTAATTTATATCAATGTGATATTTTATACTTGGCACATATGAATGAGAGAAAGCAAGGATTCTCCAATTGATTATAAGTTTGTTTTCTTTATGTGCCGGTTGAAACTGTCTACCATGTATTTATCTTTTATATTTCCATACAATTTTGCTTTATAAAATATTATATTTATCGAATATTATCACATTAATAACTAAACAGGACTAGCTCAAGAGTATTTTGATCCGACTTTACAAGAAAGATCCGTTTGTTAGTGCTTTGTGGTACCGAGCAAATGTTTGATCTTAGATTGAGCTGTCGACTTGTCGCCTAAGCATCTAATGCTTATATTGTTAGAATCTCAAGACTACTTACCCACCAGATAAATAAGCAGCATAAGCATATGTTCTCTCGAAGATTCTGTTATCATTTATCTGCATTGACGTGATTATCATTTTCAATCATTACAAAGAATCTATTTGAAAATTGTGGAGAAGAAAAAAACACAACTTCATATCTACTTTCTAATTGAATATCACTAACAGAACTTGGTCCAAAATACTCGACAAAAGAAAAAAATAAATGACCCCAAGATAACAAACGATCAAATGAATTCCAAGAATATAATCTTCTATGATGTTGTGATATTATCAAAATGAACCCCTTCGACATGTTAAAACATTTATCTCTCCTGCTTATTTAAACAATCTTGGACGAGACTAATTGCACCCTTATACGTTGTAAATGCACCCTTGCTTAGTACTTTCCTCATCATCGCATCAACATCAGAAACTCATTTTTTACATTTTCAATACATGAATTGACCCGATTTTGACGTTAAATGAGTATAAATAGCAATACCCACCTTTTACATGGTATATCCTTAGCCTCAAGAGCATCCCTCTGAATCCTCATTTGAGGTGACGTTTGTTTTTTAAGATGTGTTGAAGTCTGAAGTCTTATTTTACTTCTGATTTATAAGAGTTGGTGTTGAAGTCTGAAATCTGAATCAAGAAGACTATTTATTTTTGTAAATTGATAAATGTCTGAATTTGTTGACCCATTAAAAATTATAGTATTGAATTTATAGATAAATTTATAAAATTTCACATATTTATTCATCATCATTATGAAATTTACATTTAAATTATATAATTAACATTCATTTAAATGAAAAGATGTCATTAACGGTGTTTAACGCATTTACATCCTATTAAAATACATTAATTGAGAGAAGTGATGATTATTTGGTAAATGATCGATTCAGAGAAATTATAGATTAAGGTTAATCGATTGAAAAACGTTGTTGTTGAATATTTGAAGAACAATAAAAGACAAATAAAAGGTCAGTTTACCTCTTATCAGATAAGAGGAAAATAAGACATAAGTTCCACTTAAAAATTAGAAAAAACAAATAGTCTGAATGACTTTGCCTCTTAACAAATCAGACATAAAGAACTGATAAAAACTTTTTTATGAAAAAGAAACAAGGCCTAAAACACATTTATAATCAACTAGAAGGGTATTCGCGCAATGCAGCAAGATACATATTCGTTCTAATGTTTCATTTTATCTTTTTTCTCTGTTGATATAATACAGTTTATGTGGTTTTGAGAAAGACAATGTTTTTACTTTTGAATAAAAATAAATCTGAAGAAATCATAAAAATTTAAAAAAGTACATCGATATTAATGTTAAATTAACAATTTAAAAGCTCCCTTTTTTGTACAATTTCTTCAATTCAATTTTTTATTATAATTTAATTTAGGTCTAATAGTGAAATAATTTATTTTTTGACTTAATAATATAATTTTAATGAAGATAATAATTCTGTTAGAACTCAATGATTATTCTATTTATATTTTAGATTTTTTATATTTAAAATGAGATGTTTATCATATATTTGATTATGTTTATCTGCAGTTAGTTATACGAATTTAAAAATATAATATTAATAAATTGTACTTACACACAATTTACTTGCAATCTTAAATTTTAAGTAATATGCATTATAAACAGTACTTAAAACATAAAAAATGATTTTTAAAATTTTTTATCAAATGCTTTATAATATAATATATAGATATTGTATAAACATTCACACCATTTCCATCAATCAAAATTATGACAATTATTTCAAATAAAGATTTTCACTACAAAATATTTTGTATTTTGTAGTTGATATTAATTTAGAGTCCATTTATCAAATATTTATTTGGGTAAATATATTATCAAATTAATATAGTAAGGATCAAAAATCTTACTTAATATAAACGAGACAAGGATCAAGAGTTTTATCCGTTAATTAAGAACAACAACTCTTATTACAATTAGAGCTTATTAGGTAAATCATTACATATAATATTATTTTTATTAACTAAAAACTTATCCAATAAATAAATAATAGTATTAAATTTTAACGTTTAAACAACCAAACCAAAAAACGGTTAAAAGAAACTTATGCATGCAAAGTTAAAGAGGAACAAATATCTAAAACAATTTTTTATTATTCAAATATAATTCGTTATTTTCCCTCCATTTTCTATTTTCTTTGTATATTCAATGAAATTAATATATTAAACTTATTTTTTTATTAAGAACCAAAAACTACTAAAACCATGTCTCTTATGCCCTCACGAATATCAACACGTGTCAAGTTCTCCATTGTTTTTAACAAGGCTTGTAAACGTTGACAGTCAACGAAATTACAGTTTTCATAAGTGTAATAACTTGACATTTGGGTGGAATCCAGCATATAGTTTGGACCAAATGCACATACAAAAAGGGTAGACGTGGCTGCACCTGCCGCTGACTTCTGCCGCCCTCCTCATCATGTCAAAGGATTCGAATCCATCTACCCACCACCTGCACCACTTCCCATGGTTTCTACGAATTTCATTCGATTCAAAACTCCAAATTCAACTGCAATTCATGATATTAATTTTCTTTATAGACTTATATACGTATATTTGATCGGATCAAGATCATATCTCAACAATCAATCGATGTTAATTGGTAAAGATCTCATGAAATTTCCCTAACTCGGATGTTTGTTATAGATTTTTTCTCAGATCGACCACAACGACGCTCACGTTATCTGAGCTCCGTCTAGCCAAAGCTAGTTTCGTCAAAAGTATCGACGCATCTGAACAGGCCTTGTCAGAATATTCGCCGCCGGCGACGTTGACTTCGTTTCCCGGCGACCGCAGTGGCGATGGAGGCTTCTGCGAGTTCAAGCACATGCGTGCGACGCTACATGCTACTTCGTTGGACACTACGTCCCACAGCCCGTCGCTGGCTAAAATTAGGCATTCGTCCTCCGCCGTCCGTTCCGTTACGGTTACCTCCGGTTCCGGTATCACGTACGGCTTCAAATAATTATCGCCTGAAAAGATAATGAAGACAGAATAGTCAGCTTCGTGTGTAAAATCGCGGATCCAAAGGTTGTAGCTCTTGGATTAACAATATACCTATTGCTCGGGACATGGCTAGCACACCGAGAACTCGAGCGCCGTCCCAGTAAATCACACGTCCGCCGGCCTCTTCTATTCGAGTGAGTTCATCTGGTCGATCAGGCTATACACAAATGGAAAGGAAATCCTAAATCAGCGATGCATTCTGCCAGATCCAGATCGAGGAAATTATTAGAATACTCGTAAAGATCATATACCTTGTGATCGGAGGAGAGAGGAATCGCAACGCCGTTCCGGCAAAGTACGGCACGGGAATCACCGCAGTTTGAGACAACGATCTCGTTGGGAGTCACCACGGCGACAACGGCCGTGGATCCAACGGCGTCGCATTGGGGAGTTTGAAGCTCGCAACGACAATTCGAGCTTGAAGCACCTTCACTCCACTCCGTCACCTCCTTATCCATTTGTGAGAAGCTCTTCGCCATCGTCTCTTTCCATTCCAATGATTCCCCGCTATTCTCCACCTCCTCCTTCACTATCTCGTGCATTCGATCTTTGCACTTCATCGCCACCTGCACAAGTTAACAAATAATCCAGTATTTAGAAAGTAGTTTCTTAGAAACCTATTCTCATGCTAGAAGAATTTATGACACAAGTCTTACATGTGAGCATCCATGTCCGTCGTAAACACCGTAGAAGTGTAGATCACTAGAGAACGACGGTTTCACAGCAACGGCGTCTTCCATATCTCTCCTCCTTCCACACACCGTCGTGATCCCAAATCTAGATGATTCCTCATCCCGAACAGTCTCGCCAACAGTCTCCGACAACAACTTGCATGGGTTCAACACAGTCTCCGTCTCCGACGAACTTCCAAGATGACCCTCTTCCTTCAGCTTCATATGACACGGCTGAACTACCTTCTCGCACTCTAGCGGCGTAGTTAGTGCCTTGGCATCAACGTTATTGCCAATCATCTCTAGACTTTCTACCTTCCTTCGCTTCCTACCGCTCCCCGGCAGCGGCGCCACCACGTCGGAGGCAAGGAATTTAAGCTGATGAATATCCACCCTCCGACGCCTCGCTTGACGACCACCACTCGGTTCAACCGTGGATGGAGTCTCTGTCTCACCAACAACCCCACAACACATACCGGCCATGTGCAAATCAAGTGAAATTCACCGGAAAATCAAGAAATTGCTTTCCAAATCCTCCCAAGAGTAGGAACAATTCCCAGTTACAATCTGTTGCCAAGAATATAAATATAAACTTAAACAGTGAGATAGAAGAAATCTTGGATGGAGGGAGAGAACTTATTATTATCGAAAATGAAGTTTTTGGGAAGAAGGGGAAAGACCATTACCAATAATACCTGCTGGAGGAGTGGTGGGGACGGGCAGCTGCCCGTCACCGACCTGGGCAGGACCTATAGTTGGTATGACGTAGATATCTGACACGAGGACCAAATCTTGGCCGTTGATTTAGAAATAAAATCTTTTTGGTGGTGATACGATAGAGTGCCACGTGGAAAGTAGTTTGGTGAAGGGCACGTGGCCCAATAAGAAGTGGACACTGCAGGGTTCAGGGAACAAGCTTCCTTTTCTGACACGGGTGTGGTCCCAATGAGGGACGGCCCGACCCGAACTTCCTTCCGTTTTTTATTGGATTATTATAAAACCTGGACGGTAAAAACGTTTCGCAATTAAAGAGTTTAAATTTTTGAGGGATTAATTCTATATATCTTTTTAAAAAAATCTAGAAGTGTACTGTGTCATTATTTTGATTTTGATTTTTATTTTTGATTTTTATTTTTACTTTTTCTATTTTGATTTTAATATTTTTTTGTCTGATTTTATAATTGATTTTACATAATTTTGAGAAAAATAAATTTTTTATATATAAATAAAATATAACTTAAAAATACATTAAATTTTGAAAAAACATATTGATGTTAATATCAAATTAATAATTTAAAAGTTTTTAATTTATATAATTTATTTGATTTAATTTTTATTATAATTTAATTTATATTTATATGATTTTTTTTACAAATATAATATTATGTATTATTAGAGGATCTACAACAGATTCTCTATACTTTCTCTAAAATGGATAACTAAAATTCAAAATCTTTTAAAATAAATTAGGATCAACTCCAATAACTTATCTATTTTAAAAATTTTATCATTGATTATATTATTTAAATATTTTATAATCCTAATACATTTTTTTAAAATATATATAAAATGATATTAATTCAACACTCATTGATGAGATGAATAAAAAGAACTCATTTCTCTATTTCTTTTATTTGGATTTTTAGAAAATTCTCTATATTTGGAGTTTTATTTATGATTTTTTATTTTAAAGAATGATATATGAAAGTTATTGGAGCATTATAAAAAGTTGATTTTCTTTATTATAGAGAATTTGTCAGAGATGTTATTAGGACTCAATGATTGTAGTATTTCTATTTAAAAAATGAGATGTTTATCATGTATTTTATTATATTTATCTGTTAATTATATGAATTCAAACAAACAACTTTAAAATATTGTATTCATTCATCTTTTATTTGTAATCCTTGAATTTTAAATAATAATTCATAAATAAAGCATTTGATGCATAAAAAGTAGTTTTTAAAACTATATCTTACATGTTTTATGATATGGTATAAATTATGTTGAATATATGATAAAAAAAAAACATAATTTTAAAAAAAATATAATATAAAATTTTATAAGTATATATTAATCTTTGTATAAAGGAGACTATATTCTCTTTGTAATGATAAACTGATAATCATGGTGAATAAACATCAATTTTCAAGGTCATGAAATACAAAATTTCGTATTCTATTTATTGTGAGTCACGTTTTCTATTTTATATTTGGTTAAATATCTCAAGAGTAATTACGATTTTAGTCCCTGTAGTTTGTCAAAAATGCAAATTTCATCCCTATAGTTTAGAAATTACAGTTTTCATTTCTATGATTTGAAGTTCATTGCTTTTTCCGTTCTTATGATCTACAATCTATTGTTGTTTCAGCCCTTGTGTTACAATTATTTACTCTTTTGCTTTGTTGTACTTAAAGGTAGGAATGATTTTAAGGACAAAAATAACAATAAATTGCAAACCATACGAACGAAAACTGCAACTTATAAACTACAAGGACAAAAATCAAAATTATTAATAAACCCACAGGGACGATAATAATAATAAAAGTCATATCTCTTATTAATTTGGTGGAGTAGTTTTCTTACGGGTCGTTTACTAAACATTTACTTGGTAACTATTTACCGAATAAATTTTCTTATCGGATGAACATGAGAAGGGCCAAGAATGTTACTAGATAAGAGCAATGAAAAGGATAGAGAATCTTATCTGGTAAGTAAGGATGACGACTCTTACCCAATTAAGTACTTACCCAGTAACTTGTTACATTCGATATGTTTTGATGTACCAAAATCTTACGTATCAAAATAAATTATAATGTTGAATCCTATCAGTAAGCACTTACCGGGTAAGCATTTAGGTAATGTTGAATATATATTCACTTGATCGATCGTTGGCTTATGTATCCTTATCCTATTTGATTCCTTTCTCTTATTGCTCTACATGGGTTAAAACTTAACCATTGTAAGGTTTACACCTATATTGTTCGAGATTTATGGTTTCTCAAGTTATATGTTATCCAGTATTCTCGTTTTGTTTATAAAGCTCCATTTTTAAACTCATATATATTATGTTGTTACCGAAATTTGCTTGTGCCAAATCTTCTTCTTGTTTGTGTGATTAGAGGAGGCATCGTTATGCATCAAAAAGTGACATGAAATATGATCGTCCAAGAAAAAAATCGATGCAAAGCACTTCATTTACGAACTTAACATGGCGTGTCAAAATGTTTGTTCAATGATCATTGATGGATGCTTTTGACTGTTAGTTTCATATACTTTTATGTTTGAAAACAGATATAGTAATCGATTCATCTTTTAATAGTCAACTTATGTGATATCTATGAAATTGCGCTTGGTATAGGATTTTGCTAAAGATTGGAACAACGAGATTTACGTATTTGAATACATCTCATTTAATGATCGCCAGATGGTTTTATGGATTTTGAGTGTGATAAAAGAAATTATGCAAAACGTTGTAATCGGTGTCCTTTTCAAAGTCGCTTTCTACTTTTTACTCATGAGAACATGCTTTGTTTTTTCGAGTTTTTTACAGTTGTCATCCAAACTTGTATGAACCACCAACTTGTTACATGGTGTACGTGTGGAAATTGATTTATCTGTTTCTATTCCTTTTGAATACAAAAAGACGTATAGTTTGGATTTAATACAAGAATCGAACTTTTATAAAAACAATCAATTCTCTAACTATTGAAGATTAAGGGGGTGTTTGGGATTGCTTCTTTGAAACAACTTATGTTTTTCTACAAAAAGAACTTATCAACTTATTATAAGTTAGAAATGTTTAACTTTTTCAAAAACTTCTTATTACCGGTTTGACACCGGTTTTATCCAAACACTTGAAAGTGCTTATTGCCGGTGTCACACCGGAATAAGTCAATAAGTTGTTTTTATAAGCAATCCCAAACACCCCCTAATTGAAAGAAGGATAGGTAAACAATATCTATTTGTGCCATGTCTTTAAATTAGCTAAGGCTAGTGTTTATGCTATTTTTGGTCGATTAAAGGATATTAAAGATGATGTTCAACAAACACTGATACCAGTAAACAATGGGAGTTTATTTACAAGAATTTGATTTTTTTAATATTTTCTAGTCAATTTGAAGTTTTACAAAAGTATTTATAAATACGTCAGTTTAAAATATCATTGTATGTCAAACGACTAGATATGGGGGCGGGATTCCCGGCTCTGGTAGGTAATGGAGTGGGGGCGGTGGTCGATTTCTATACTAAAGAAAGCGACGTGGACTTGGGTAATATTTAAAAGTAATAATAAATTCCTTTTATAAAAAAGGTATGATTACTATCTTTTTTAGAGCATTTTGATAAAGACTATTAAAAACAGTTTATTAAGAATTATATGCTACACATTAATGAATATGTCTTTAAATTCAAGTTTACAATTTATACTATATGCCTATAACTTTTTAAAGTTCTACATTTGAACTTCATTATAACTAATTGATAAACAAGTTTAAATCTATGATAAACATTGAACCTAATATGAGAGAATATTCAATCATCAAAACTAAAATAAATTGCATCTTTATTTTGAAGTATATATTATCTAAATTGTAACAAAATTTGAATTCAATAAATGTACTAAATGTAACACCCATATTTTCCTTATAGCCATTAAAATATAAATTTGTGAAAAACGGTCGGTAAACGGCCGAGAAAACAATCGGTGAACAGCCAAAAAAACAGCTGACATGCGGCGCACACTGCATGACCCCACCCTGACATGCGGTATGAGTCATGGTACTTTCTGTTTTGGGCATGGGCGACCTGGCCCGCGGCATAGTTCGCCGCCAAGGTCGCAGGAACGGTCTGAAATGTTGTTTAAGGTTGATTTTCGGCGCGGGGGGGGGGGTTTCGTTTGGTCATATCTCACTCATTTCTCATCTATTTTGGGTGATTTTGGTGGCTGTGGTTTCTTTTTTTGAAGTTCTTTAAGGGAAGAACAAAGAGGAATAAAGTTATGTTGATGATTTTTGGCTCCTATAAGTTGAAAGGTAAGTTCCAAGCCATTTCTTGACGTAGGGTTTGGCTACTTTGCATCCCCAACCTTCTTCTCCATTTTGTGGTGTCTTGTTAGGGTTTTGAAATTCAAAGGAGTGTTTTGAGAGCTTTGCAACTTAGATCTAAAGTTCTAACTTGAGGATTTCAAGTATTCACCAAAGGAAGCTCAAGATTTGGGGTAAAACCTAGATTTAGCCTAAATCTAGTAAGGTGAATTCAAGTTGTTTCGTGAAAATTTTGTACATGCCAAAAACATTTATTTTGAGCTCTTAAGATATTTTACTCGATGTTTATCAAATGTGTGATTTATTTGTATTATGGTACATTTGAATTTATAAATTCTGTAAAATGTCTACATTTTGGGTTTAGGACATTTTGATAAATAAATCATAAGGATGTATCGTTTTGATGATTTATTGCATAAATGAAGATTATTTGACATTAATGCACTTTTAGTTTATAAACCATTTAGGAAATGCACATCATTGTGATATGAGGCATTTTGGAAATTTAAATATGTATTTTCACTTGGAAAATGATTCATCCCAACAAAGAAGGGGTTTTTGTGTCAACTGTATTTTTAGAGTAGGGATGGCAATGGGGCGGGGACCTCAATACCCGTCCCCGTCCCCGATCCCCCCTATGTGTCCCCGTCCCCGTCCCCATCCCCGCCGGGGATTATGATCACATCCCCATCCCCGTCC
>NC_037530.1:8190853-8195992 GCF_001531365.2 Cynara cardunculus var. scolymus
GATTTTTCGGGGAATCCCCGTCCCCGACCGGGGCGGGTGGACCGGGTTACCCGACGGGTCGGGGTCCATTCCCATCCCTATTTTAGAGCATGAGTTTGTATAAACGTGAGTTAAAATGTGTTTTATAGTTTATGATTGACTTTTATTTGTGTAGTCAAATAAGTGTGGTGTTATTGGCTTGAATTTAGGCCATTTGAGTTTTGGGGGACATTTGTCTGGTTTAAATTGCTTATTGACTGAGCTTAGGCTTGATTTACATTAATTGCACCTTTTGTTAAGAATTGCATGCTTTGAGTGTGTTGGTCGTTTGATTGGGGGTCATGTAATTTAGACTGTAACATATTGAATCCATAAACATGTGAGTCAGCCTTTTTGTTAAGTGAGGAATTTTGATTCTCACTTGGAGACCAGAGCTTAAGTAAGTTATGTGGTCGTCGTTGTATTGCAGAAAGGAGCTCTTATGAATTAGACTCCGAGATCGTGGTCGATATTGCGGAGATGAACTCATGTGGGTTGGACTCGGGACTGTAGTTAGTATTGTGGAGAGAAACCTTGTGGATTGGACTCTGGGACCGTGTCAGTATTGCGAAGATGAACTCTTATGATTCTTGCTCTAGGACCCTGGATATTGCATAGATGATATCTTGTTGAGTCGGACCTTGGGTATTACAGTGATGAACTCGTGAGGAGTCGAGCACCAGGAACCTTGTTTTGAGGCTTTCGCCAAGTAAAGTTAACACCAAGTCATCGAAGGTTTTTTTGGGGATGAACTCATGTAGAGTCGGACCCCATGACCATTAGCTTGTAGATGTATCTCTATAGTGTGTAAGTAGACACTAAGGTCTGGGGTATTGTATAGATAAACTTGTATGAGGTTAGACTCTTGGACCTTAGGTATTGCGGTGGAAACTTGAGAGTAGTAAGACACCAGGACTATGACCTTAGGGTGCTACTTAATAACGTTCATGACTGGCTTACTTTGTGTTTCACCATAATCGATGGAAATAGGCCTCCCCTATCACCGAAATATGTTTTTTAGTATTGAGTTTTATCTATGTTCTCAGTGACGTTTTGAGTATAGAGCATTATCCGTAATTTGTGATTTAGGTATAGAGTCTACCCATGTTTTGGTGTTTGGATAATAGACTTTTATCCAAGTTTCAGTATTTAAACATTAAGCTTTATTCACGTTTTGAGTAAGTATTGAGTTTTGAGTTCATATTTGAATGAGTGCTTTGATCTAAAGTTTTCATCATGAAATTGGTAGTTTAGGAAAGATGTCGATTTTATGATAAAAACATTTTATTTGATAAACTATGATTTAAATAAGCAGTCTTTCAGTTTTACTATTTTATAATTATGATGAAAACTGTTTAAAATCATTAGGCGTTAAGCGTAACCTTTTTATTTTTCGTCATGTACATCGGGTCCTCGTTGGGGAATGATACTAACAACACTGTAATGAGATGACTGCTAGTTAGAGGCACAGGTAGGATTTAGTCACTCAGGTTCGTCTTCCGTATATTGGAAGTAACGACTGTTGTTGGGTTTTAGTAACATTCATCCCTAATATAGACCTTGTGTAAGGTTTGATTTGTGATCCATTGATGTTAAACTTAAAATTGTCAGTTTAATTAATTTGAATATTGTTCACTAGAAATGAATTTATCTTTCAATTGATGTATTTCAAAAAAAAAAAATTAATGAATTGTTTTTCTAGACTGGAGGGTATTACACTAAAAACATGAGAACTTTACAATTTATAATATGACACCATATCGATAACATTTAGTTCAACTACCACCTGTAATTTCTATTTTGCTCAAAAAAATCCGGATTTTTTTAATGAAAAGTTGTATTGATTATTTATTCTCAGTTTACCATAAAAATTTGCATCTCATTCCGTCACATGATTACATAATAACTATTTTAAAATTGGAATTAAACATATTATAACGTAAAACAATGATTTTTTTCATTTAACACATTAATATATTTTTTAATCTATTTTTTAATCGAGTATAAATTGATGGGTAATTCACTACATATCCATACACAATTACATTTGATTGTGTATATGATCTGCTAACATCACATATTTGTTTTGTTTATGGATGTAAGCAATCCTATCGTGTTTAAAACACAAGGATAGATAAGTTTATAAAGTTTTGTTCATGACATATCTGATATGATACTAACTGTAGACATGCTACTATCATCATACATGTTCATATTCCAATTTTTTTTAGTTTTATTTGTAATAAACTGATCATATGTGGAATTAGTCGATGATAATGCATATATTAAAATACTATCTTTCATAACCTAATCTGAAATTTTTATTTAGGTCAACTGTTTTTCGTATATAGAATTCCGTTGATTATGTTTTATTCATTAGTGATTATATGAACTAAAACAAAAAGGTGGGTAGGGCTTGATTGCAATACACGTCATGGATACACGTTCATGATGCTAATCTAGGAAGTGGCCATCATCTGTTCAGAAAAAGAAACTTTAAGATTGAAGCTCATGTTTTTATGTTTGTTACTTATGATTTAGAAACCACCGAGAGATAGAATTACATGAAGATACTGAAAATAGTTTCACATCTTATACAATTGAACTTATTGGAATAAGACCATGCCGATACTAATGATATATCTAGCAGATTGGAGCAATCTTATTTCAATAAGCCAAAACTTCGTTTTCGTACTAAAGGACACACCTCCTATTTACCACCGTGATAACTTGTTTGAGAACACATGTATACACGAGCTCGAGTAGTTGTAGGTCGTGTACTCATAATCATAACCTTGCTTTAGCAGTTTCCTTAACTCAACCCTCTTACATCATTATTATACTTTCTTTTTCAGAGTAATTGGTTGTTTGTTTACCTCTTAATAGTTCCATTAAAGGGCAAGCTCTGAATCGTTAAAAGATAAATCTTGTTTGGCAAAAAAAGAGTCTATCTCTTAATGATTCCAAAACCTTCTGAATGATTTTGTATCGTAGGTTTTCCTTAACCATTCAGCGCTCTAATTTCATTGTAAACAGTTATCAAACAATTATATTTCATTTTGAACTATATCATAAGAGCCTTTTAAGCATTTTAATCACTTAATCATTTTGCATCAAATCATTCAGCAACTACCAAACAGGCCCTTAAATGGTCAAAAAGAGGACATGATGATTCTTTAGATGCTATAATACAATTTGAATGGTTCAAAACAATTTATGGAAGGGCTGGAAATGGTCATTCAACAATCATCGAGGGGTAAAAATGAAAACAACGGGTGAGAAACAAGAACATGAAGCTGCAACCAATGAAAACAACACACGAACTGTGCGAAGTCTTGAGGGCCTCTAAGCATCGACACGTGTCCTAGAAACTGACGTGGATCTGGATCTGCCGATCATTCAGCTGGCAACACGTGGCCAAATATCGTTTTGTTTAATTTAATATAAAATAAAAATAATATGCCATCCGAGGTGTGTGCATCCCCCCTTTATTTACCTGTTGCTGCTGCCTACCCTAAAATTAGATCTGTCGGCCCACCCTACTCAGGATCTTTCCACGTCATATCTTTGGCCACCACCCAACCCCCTTTTTTTAGTTTCAGTTTCATAAAACTAAAAATATACCGACCAAAATATATGATATCGATGTTTAATAATATTAAATATATAGATTTTAAATAATTTTTTTATACATTTTACTTAAACGATCTTTTATGCCCATCGTGATATTATTCTTTTACTTGATATATTTAATAAGATATATTTTGATTTTAATGTTTTTTTGTCTCGATCGATGTTATAATATGATTTCATGTAATTTTGAGAAAAACGATAATATTTTTATTTTTTTAATAAAATATAAATATGAATATATATCATAAAAAAATTGAAAAAGAATATTGATATTGGTACGAAACTGATTATTTAATTTTTTCTTTTTGTGTATTTCTTTAATTCATTTTTTTTAGTTTAATAATATAATTTTTCATAAAGATAATAATTAAGTATTTTGTTAGAATGCAATGATTATCTTAATTATATTTTAGATTTTTTATATTTAAATGAGATGTTTATCTTATATTTGATTATGTTTATCTGTAGTTAGTTACACGAGTTCAAACATGAAGCTTTAATAAGTTGTATTTACGCACAATTTATTTGTAATTTTGAATTTTAAGTAATATGCATCAATAAACAATATTTCATACATAAAAACGGTTTTTAAGAGTTTTTATCAAATGTTTTATAATATAGTATAGATAAGAAATAAGGGTCCAACTTTTTTCATATATACTATATGGTACTAAAAAGGTATTCACGAATACAGTAAGATAACTCTTGATTTTAATATTTTATTTTGTTCTATCTCTATCAATATAATACGGTTTATTTGGTTTAACAAAAGAAATAATGTTTCTATTTTTAAATAAAAGATATTTTAATTTTTTTTTATATTTAAAGTGAAATATTTATCATGTATTTGATTATATTTGTCTGTTGCATGAATTCAAACATGAAGTTTTAATAAGTTGTACTTACATATAATTTACTTATAATATTAAATTTTAAGTAATATGCATCAATAAACAGTACTTCATATACAAAAAAAAAATACTTTTTTAAGAGTTTTGTTAAATGTTTTATAACATAACTAGAAGCGTACTCGCGCAATGCAGCGAGATACATCGTAATTTTAATATTTCATTTTATTTTTTATCTCAATCGATGATATAATATGGCTTTATGTGATTTTGAGAAAACGATGATGTTTTTATTTTTGAATAAAATATATGTTTGAAAATATCATAAAAATTTAACAAAAATATATCGATATTAGTATCAAATTAATTATTTGAAATTCCTGTAATTTTTTAATTCAATTCTTTTATAATTTAATTTATGTACAATAACGAAGTAATTTATATTTGGTTTAATAATATAATTTTTTTATAAAGATAATAATTGTTTATTTTGTTGGAACTCGATAATTATTGTAATTATATTTTAGATTTTTTATATTTTTAAAATGAGATGTTCATCCTCTATTTGATTGTGTTTATCCACAATTATTTATACGAATTCAAACATCGAGCTTTAATAAGTTGTACTTATGCATAATTA
>NC_037530.1:8196548-8201043 GCF_001531365.2 Cynara cardunculus var. scolymus
TATCCTAATTATATTTTAGATTTTTTATATTTAAAATGAGATGTTTATCCTGTATTTGATTGTGTTTATCTGCAGTTAGTTACACGAATTCAGATATAGTATGAAATCGGATAGGAAAGATTGAGTTTAAGAGTTTTTAAGAGTTTAGCCAAATGCTTTATAAGATAGTATGGATATAGATATAGTAACAATTCAAAAAAATTAATACTAAAAGAGACAATTTTTTTAATTATCTAATATGAAATAGCATGATATTAAGGTCTCAAAGGGTGTTTGGGATTGCTTATTAAAACAACTTATGTTTTTTGCAAAAGTGTTTATTAACTTATGTGGTAAGAAACCGGAGTTAAATAAAAAAAGGTTAAAATTGTAAACTGGTAATAAACAATTTTTCATAAGTCAGAAATGATTAACTTATCAAAAACAGCTTATTACCGATTTGGCACCGATATAAGGAGTTTTTTTTCTTATCCAAACACCAGAAAGCAGTTTATCACCGATGCCAGACTGAAATAAGTTAAAAAACAGCTTTTATAAGTAATCCCAAACACCCCCTCAACCATATATTAAATAATTAAATTGAAGAAAAAAAATATGTAAAAAAATTAATTGGTTGTTCAATTTATAGTATTGTTCATTGTTTTCTTTAAGATATTTATCTACTACTAAAATATAAAACTATCTTATTTAGAAAACATTGATATATTTTTCATCATTCATCTCCCAGTGACTTTTTTGAGTATTATCCCTGCATAAATTACATTTTTATATTAGAATATAGTAGATTTCTTGTTATTAACTAAGAAAACCCCTATCTTTTGGAAAAAAATCATTAACCATATTAGAAGATCCAACTTATATCTATATTCGAGATTCCAAAATTACCATTGTTTTTCCATACATTATTGACTCCTTATTACCTAATATTGATTTCATGAATTTTAAGTACTCCCTTATCTCTAAAATAACAATAAGATATCAAATATAACTATAACCAAGAACGATTTCTGATTCTAGGATTGATGGTTTCCTAAAAAAATTGTTTTAACTCTAAAAGTTTATGATGGTGATGAAAACATTAACATATGAGGTAATATGAAAGCTCAACTGATCTATATTGATATGCATAAAACGTTACTCAGAATAATCAACATTATGATCCCAAACGATGTCAATCTATATGCTAAAGGTATATGTTATGCAATGATCCAAACTCAAACCCGTTAATAGGATATGTTTTAGATGGGGTATTCTCGTATTGTTTACCCTGGAGACTGTTAATAAATAGGGAGTAAGGGGGAGCGAAAGATCATCCAGAAAACTGTCTATCATTTAGTTAAGGAGAGACTAGTCTCTCGAATGCTAGATGTTCCAGTTTACTTTCCTTTAATCACACTACTAAAAAATCTGGTTTTTCCGACGGCATAATCCGTCGGAAAAACAATTTTCCGACGGATTTTGCCATCGGAAAACCCCCCGCCGCTAAATGCATTTTCCGATGGAATTTCCGACGGATTTGTATTTTTCGACGAAAAGATCTGTCGGAAATCCATCGTGCAATTTTATAATATGTTATCCATTGCTCGGGTTAATTAAAAGTAATATAAAATGGGATTAGATTTACCGACGGAATTTCCGTCGGAAATCCGTCGGTAAACTTTTTTCATTTTCTTCCAAAATAATAACCAGTTTTTATTTCAAAAATAAAAATAACATTTTTCCGACGGAAATTATATTTTAAAACTTTTTTTTTTCTATTTTAAAATATGAAAATATTTTTTATTTTTAATGGACGGAAAATATTTACCGACGGATTTTCCGTCGGAAAATCCGCCAGATTTTTTTTAAATAAAACTTATATCTAATTATTTACCGACGGATTTTCCGCCAGAAATCCGTCGAAAATTTAGCTGGTACAGGAAAAAAAACCAAAAAACCAAAAAATAAAATCCTAAAATATAAAGATCATGTAATTAAATACAAATATACAATACACAAATATGTCATAAATACCTAATATGATTATGCGGACGAAATATTATACATATATAAATTTGATTGATTACGCTAGTTCATAAATACACTATATTAAATCTATTGCGGCGGGGTAGGTGGAAACTGTCGAGATTGTGTAAACCTCTTCATCATATCTATCATGTCTGCATGCTCTTTCTTCCGGATCTCATCTTCCCTGTTTCGGATCTCTTCTCGGCGAAGAAGTTCCTCAACCTCCTTCTGTCGGATCTCATTTCGGCGAAGAAGTTCCTCAATCTTCTTCTGTCGGATCTCATCTCGAGTGCGCATTTCTTGAATTTGGGATTGTAAGTTGTTAATTAACTACAAATACAATAAAACGTTAAAATTTCTAATAAAAAGTATAAATGAAAAAAATAAACATCAAAGGATAAAGAGGTACACACCTGACTATCTACATTAGGCGATCCATTCGAGTTTGCTTGTGGTTTAAAAAAAATACCACCAGTCAATTTCGGCAGCTTAACGACTGTAAATGAAACGTTTCCAACTAAAACAATCCTAACGTTTGCCCAACAAATGGCAACCCAAACTATATATATATATATATATATATATATATATATATATATATATATATATATATATATATATATATATATATATATATATATATATATATTAACATTCTAACTTAAACAATCCTAACATTTGCCCAACAAATGGCAACCCAAACTAGATAGAGATATATATCACACACACATATACTAACATTTTAACTTAAATAATCCTAACGTTTCTCCCACATACGACAACCCAATATATAGTTTGAAGTTATATATAGGTATTGTAAACTTACCGCAACCCGGCTACACCTCGAAGTCACGTACTCCCCTCGTGACCCGCAACCCGAAGATGACTCTGTACTCGACCTCTTCTTATGCGTATGATCGAAGAGTTCCACCCATTAAAGATCAATTGAACCGAATATAGTACCCGATAAAGCCCAATATATCCATTAAAATCCACTGAGATCCATGAAAGCTCAATAGTACCCGTTAAAGCTCAATATATTCATTAAAGTCCACTAAGATCCATGATAGCCCAACAGCACCCTTTAAAGCCCAATTGTACCCAGTAAAGCCCAATAATCCTTTAAAGTCCATTAAGATCCATTAAAGCCTATTAATACCCTTTAAAACCCAGTTGAACCGAATAAAACCTACTAATACCCGTTAAAGCCCAATAATATCCGTTAATGCCCACTTGAACCAAATAAGACCTATTAGCTCCATTAAAGCCTAGTTGAACCAAATAGTACATGTTAAAGTCCATTAAACCTATTAAAGGCCAGTTGAACCGAATAAAGCTCAATAGATTCATTAAAGCCCAATTGAACCGAATAAGACCTGTTAGCTCCATTAAAGCCTAGTTGAACCAAATAGTATCTGTTAAAATTCACTAAGATCCATTAAAGCCCAGTTGAACCGAATAAAGCTCAATATACCCGTTAATGCACAATTGAACCGAATAAAACCCAGTAGTACCCGTTAAATCCTAATTGAACCCGTTAATACCCAATTCAACTGAATAAGACCCAATAGCTCCATTAAAACCTAATAGATCTATTAAAGCCTAGTAACACCTTTTAAAACCTAGCTGAGCCGAATAAAACCTAATAAAACTCGTTAATGCCCAATTGAACCAAATAAGATCTATTAGCTCCATTAACGCCTAGTTGAACAAAATAGTACCTGTTAAATTCCATTAAGATCCATTAAAGCTTAATTGAACCGAATAAAGCTTAATAATACCCGTTAAATCCCAATTGAACGAAATCAGACTCAATAGATCTATTAAAGCCCAATGGATTCATTAAAACCCAAATGAACCAAATAAGGCTCAATTAGTACCCGTTAATGCCAAATTGAACCGAATAAGACCCAATAGCTCCATTAAAACTATTTGAACCGAAAAAAATCCACTAAAATCCATTAAATTCCACCAAAACCCAATAATACATATAAAAGTCCAATTGAACCGAATATAGCCAATAGATCCATTAAATGTAACTGAACATACGACTACTCCGTTGGTAATATTTAATAAAAAAAATTATAATCACTTAAACTTGGAAAAAATTAAAATTAACACATTTTTTCTTTTAAAATTTCGGACAGAATTTAATTTTTATTAAAAAAAAATTAATTTCCATCGGAAATTTAAAACCTAACAAAGATATATATATATATATATATATATATATATATATATATATATAAAGATTTAAAATTTCCGACAGATTTCCGACGGAATTTAATTTTTTGTCAATAAAAATTAATTTCCGTCGGAAATTTTAAAAGAAAAAAAATATTTTTTTATTTTTTTCCTAACAAGATATATATATATAGGTTTAAAATTTCCGACGGAATTTACTTTTTTTGAAATAAAAATTAAATTCCGTCGGAAATTTTAAAAGGAAAATTGTTTTATTTTTATTTTTTCTAACAAGATATATATA
>NC_037530.1:8201370-8221178 GCF_001531365.2 Cynara cardunculus var. scolymus
ATGTATATATATATATATATAAAGATTTAAAATTTCCGACGGAATTTAATTTTTTTAAATAAAAATTAAATTCCGTCGAAAATTTTAAAAGAAAAAAATGTTTTTTTTTATCTTTTTTCTAACAAGATATATATAGAGAATAGATATATATAAAGGTTTAAAACTTCCGACGGATTTTCGACGGAATTTATTTATTTTTAAATAAAAATTAAATTCCGTCGGAAATTTTAAAAGAAAAAAATGTTTTATTTTTTATTTTTTTCATAACAAGATATATATATATATATATATATATATAGAGTATAAATATATATAAAGGTTTAATTAGCGTTAATCAAAAACATTTTCCGATGGATTTCCGACGGAATTCGATTTGTTTTTATTAAAAATTAAATTCCGTCGGAAAATGTTTTTAATTAACGCTAATAAATTTTTTAAAATAAATTAGACAAATTTTGCGACGGATTTGTGACGGTTTTGAATAAGTAAAAAATCCGTCGGAAATCCGTCACAAATCCGTTGAAAACCGTTTTAAATAATTTTAATTTTTTTTTCCAAAAAATTCAGTGGGGAATTTGTGGGGGATTTGTGGCGGATATGGATACAAGTTGACTTTTTTTTGACTTTTTTGGGATCCGTCGGAAATCCGTCGGAAATCCGTCAGAAATATTTCCGACGGAAATTCCGCCAGAAAAATCCGTCGGTGATACCCTTTTTTTCAGTAGTGTCATACAACCGATTACTTTCTTCCTTTGATCTTCTTGTTAATCAATTGAGAGCTTGGTTCATAACAGTATATCATAGAATGTGTTTGGCAATGCAACAGATTTACAATGCTATGCAAAAATGATATGGTAGACAATATTAACTTAGAAATAATTATTGATTAATTTTGAGTCTAAGAATACTCGAAAAACCAGTTTTCTATGAATTATTAGTAGTTTATGAATTCAACACTATTTCTGATGATAAAAACAATATATGATTTTTTTTTCCATACTTATTGAGAGACCCATTTTACATCTCGTTGAGGACATATAGACTTGAGAGAGCTAAGTAAAATTACCATTTAATCACTAATCATGTAAAAGTTCAATAACCCACCAACAAAGTTCAAATTATTCGATTTTGAAATTAAACAGTTTTGTTAATGGAATAAGAATATTCTTATTGGTTTTGATTTCGATTACTTTTTACAAATTTGGTTAAACCAAATTAACGGAATAAGTCAACATATAATTATTTTCATAGATAGAAACTCTTAAAAATTATTTTTATGCATAAAGTACTGTTTATTGATACATATTACTTACAATTCAAGATTACAAGTAGATTATGCATAAGTACAACTTATTAAAGCTCCATGTTTAAATTCGTATAACTAACTATGGATAAACATAATTAAGTACATGATAAACATCTCATTTTAAATACAAAAAAATCTAAAATGAATCATTTAGTTCTAACAGAATACTTAATTATTATTTTTATGAAAAATTATATTATTAAACCAAAAATAAATACCTTCATTATTAAGCCTAAGTTAAACTATAATAAAGATTGAATTAAAGAAATTACAMAAAAAAAAAAAAAAAAACGAAAACTTTTAAATAGTTAATTTGATACTAATATCAATATAATATATTCAAAATTTTATGATATCTTCAAATTTATATTTTTTTCAAAAATAAAAACATTATCACTTTCTTAAGACCACATAAAATTGTAGTATATCGATAGAGACAAATAATTAAACGAAACATTAAAATCTAGATGTATTTTACTGCATTGCCTTTCTAATATATTATAAACTCTCTTGAAATTCAAATAATATTAATTTCATAACTTATTCAATAAAATCCTAATCATTTCGTATATAACATTTTTAGAAAGGAAACCAACAAACTTTGTTCAACAATCTTTTTCAAAAATAAAAATCCTTATACGGCTTATCTGGTAACCGGATCGAATATATCAAACCTTATTCCATTTGGTTATCGGATAATTAAATAAACTAAAACAAATAAACCAATTGTATAACACCCCCTATAAATAATCACATATTAATAATTTCATATAATTATGTAACTACAATCTAATAGTACTATGAATGAGACAAAGTATAAGGTTACTGTTTGGAGTTATAAATAGTTACATACTATAAAGATAAATGGGTGTATCTATAGAGGTGGTGAGATTTAGCAGTCAGGGTCATTCCAATTTTTTTGGAGGCTCTGCTACACATATACTAAAAGTATAGATCGTCTGAAACGAGTAATAAATAAAATATAATATAAAATTTTGGATCATATTAAAAATCGTATAAAATAAGGCAACAAAAATGTTTAAAATGAGTGGATGAGGAAAATAACTCTTGCTTGGGCTGTTTCGTCGTGGCTTAGGGGAAAGCCATATATCGGAAGTAAGGGGCACTTTTGAAGTTTCTAGTTAATTCAGTTTCCCCAAGATGACATTCAAGCTTCCAATGTACTGATTCTTTACTCAAAACCATATATACGGTTAGGGTTCTTTAATTCTTGCATTTTACTTCATCGTCTCGTGATTCGATTCTCGATTGTTGCTCTCGTACGGTCAGGGTTCTCTTCTCTTCCACTTTTGCTCAAATCTTTTCTTGGTTAAAGGTTATCATTATGCGTTATTCATCTCGATTTGTCATGGCTCGATTTTGTTTACCTACTTGTTTATCTAAAATTTCTCCATCTCACTTATCTGTTAATCTTCTATTATGGTCAGAGGCCTATTTTGTAGGATCAAAAGAGAACCAAACCGAGGTCTCTATTCTCCATTTTCGGTAGGATTTTATTGGTTTCTTTCTTTCTCATACTTTTGGGAATTTCTCCTGATTTAAGATTTCTTACATAGTTTAGTAATTGTTGATCTTTGATTATACATTAAAGATGGAAACCCTCAAATCTCAGGGTCTGTTTCTTTTTTAGTTTAAGATGTAGAAGATGAAGAGGAGCAAAAATAGTTCAAAAATGTGCACCGTTAGTACCATATTGAGGGAGTTGTTAAGTTGGGTTTCCTCTATTTTTGGTAGATAATAGTCAAGGATTTTGCCAGAGTATTGCATATGTTAACAAAGTCTCAAGATTTAAATTTATAACTATAATGAGTCATTTTTTAGTAGAATTTGTTCTGTAAATCTTTAGTTCGTCCTCTGTTAAAGGATTTGATAAGATATTTTGATTGTTGGGATCAAGATTGCTTAGTCTTTATGCGCTTTCCACTGTTGCCGACATATCTAGATTCATCATGCCAATTGATCTAGTTTGACAATTTCTTTATGCTCTTTCCATTGTAGGCAGTATATCTAGATTCAACATTTTCGCTTGTTTGTTCTCATTTTCTGTTAAGTTTGTTTCATCTACAGAGGTTTTTGAACTTCCTCGAGAAATCTTTTATGTACTACTTCCTGAAGCAAATCCTTTGCATTGAAAACATAATAAATTGCTCTTGATGCATGCTGAATATATCTGTTTGTATCATGTTTCTTGTTTTTTTCCCTTTATATTTCTATTCTACCACTTAATATGTTGCTATAATTTATTATTTCTTGTAGTTTTATCTTTATGGTCATGGACCAAAGACACATCATATTTTCCTCTGGCTTTACAAATGTTCCCTTTGGTTACTTAAAACATCTCCAACAACTTCTTTAAAATGAGGACTTTGAACCAATATTTTGCTTCAATAGTTTCTCCAAAATAGAGAAAGTATGAGAAAGAATGATTTTTTCTCCAAAAAAATGATTACCAAGTAAGACCACCAATAAAAAACTTTGAAATTAAATATTTAGAGAGAGAAATAATATTCTCATGAAATATTTTAATATCATAATCGATGTTGGATTCTTAAAAATGGAGAATCTGTTAGAGATAAATGTAACATTTTATAGACTTCCATTTTTGGTCCCCCATTTTAGGGAATCTGTTGGAGATGCTCTTATTAACAAGTATAAACTAACTAAATTTCAATTTAAAAACTGAAGACTAATTTCTTTTAACAATAAAAGATATAGTAGAGTTAGCTGAAATTTCTAAAGGCTTTCGTGAGCATAGATGTTTTCAGAAACTTTAACGATCTAATTCATATGGAGGAGTTTGTGATGAAATATCTAACTAATTAACTATATTATTAGGAGGTACAAAGTTAAATGAAGCAGGATGAACAAGTTACAAGAGAAAAATCACTTTCTTCCTTGCACTTTATAGATCAACTAGGTCAGAGGCAGAAGGTCATCCTTGGAACTGATTTGCTTTATGTCTATACCACTTTATTTTGAGCAGACCATGGGAAGTGTAACAGTCTTGGATTTTTTTTATATAAATGTTTAGAGAATATGTTAAAGTATTGCCTTGTGTATGAACAGGTTTCTGTTCGTGTTGCTGTATGATTGTTTCTCAGTTATATTCGTTGGCTATTAAAATAGTAGAAAGAGAGAATTTTGTATATCATCCCAACAAATTACAACCCTTTATGCACACAACATTGATTAGGAGCTTTAGCTTTTAAATACTCTTACCAGGGACGGACCCAGATTTGTTTTTCAAACGGTGGCACCATTTAATTATAAGAAAAAAGTATAGGGAAAAATTTCATACAATGGCACCGGTTGACTATAAGAAACAAATATACGGAATTGCTTTCAATCGGTGACACTATTTGACTAAGAAAATGACACTAACAAGATTTGAATTTGGGTCTTGAGTGGAATAAAAATCTTGCAAACCAACACTACCAAATAAAATTTGTTCTCATTGTAATTTCAAAATACATACGGTGACACACAACAGATAAAAACGGTTGCACCTTTCACGAACCTAAATTTTTTTACCCTTCGACGAAGAAATAATACGATGGCACGTGCCATCGTAGCCACCATGGTAGGTTCGCCCATGACTTTTACATAAAAAAAAACTCTCACGTGGATGTATTAAAAATCTCATCTCCCTCAGATTCCAAAACAAGCGTTGTTAAAACGCTTGTGGTCATTGTTGTTTACCTGTGATAGCTTCATGTCATTCATGGTTATACGAATATAGTTAATAAAATTAAAATCAGAAAGTTGATTGAAAATTACATCAATTTCTCTCTCTAAAAAACTCATTGAAAGAAACACATATACACATATGGATATAAATTTTGACTTTAAAAAATTGATGTTGACTTCAATATAAAAAATTGCCGACAAGATTTTTTAAAAATATATAAAATAATTTTTTTAACTTAAAAGAACATAAAACTAATAACATAATTATTAAATTTGAATAAACTGCAATTTATTTTCTGTACTTTTGAAATTATAATATGATATCATGGTTTGTAAAAATGTCTGGATTTAATTCATCTCTAATGATCGTTAAAAATTTCCGTTAAAATAAGACGTTTTTGTTATTTTATTGATTTTTTTATCTTTTACTAATCAAATCAATTTTATGATTTTGGTTAATATAGTTTTTGATTGGTAAAATAATTCTTTTATAAAATACGAAATTTAAAGATATTTTTTAATAATTATTAAAAAAAATTATAATTATCTTGTAATTCAAAAGAGAAATGATTATAAAATTGTTGGAGACCCCACAAAAACAAAGAGGAAGGTCGTTAGGAAGAAATATGACATCTGCTGGTGTGTTGTTAGCTGTCTTTATGAAATGACTATTGTAGCCCTTTGCGTGAATTTATAATGGGACACGTATACTAATTTGGCCGGTCAATCATATTCATGTCCCACTAATACTATCCTTTTTAATGATGAGAAAATTATTTAAATAATTATTATCAGATTTTTTTTATCTATTTTCTTAAACATCAAATGTTAATCTAAATTATTATGTTAATTTTATAAACCTTTTAAATCAATCATAATCCATCTTAGTGTTAGATTCTTTACTATCTAAGAATTCAATATTAAGGATATTACATCGTGTATCTTAGTGTATTTTGGATATTAGATCGTGTATCTTAGTGTATTTTGGGTATTAGATCGTATATCTTAGTGTATTTTGGGTATTAGATCGTGTATCTTAGGGTGCGTTTGGTTTGCAGTAATGGAATGGAATTGGGGGGATTTGGATTTAAAATCCATTCCAATCCTATGTTTAGTTTGTCAAATTGTCAGGATTTGAAAATCCATTAAACATGGGATTTGGAAATCCTTTGCAAAGGGGTGGATTTGAAATTCAAATCCTAGGCGCTTCCTCCCATCGCTTCCTCCCGCTTCACTTCACCTCACTTCCCTCCCATCTCTTCCTCCCGCTTCATTTCAAATCCAATCCAAATCCTGCAAACCAAACACAGGAATGAATTTTAAATCTAATCCAATCCAAATCTCTCCAAATTCAAATCCCTCCAAATCCAAATCCCTCCTGCAAATCCAAATCTCTCAGAAATATTCCTGCAAACTAAACGCTCCCTTAGTGTATTTTGGGTATTAGATCGTGTATCTTAGTGTATTTTGGGTATCACATGGATATGGTGTTTGTTAGAGGCCAGAGGTAGGAGAGAGAAAGGAGAGATAAAAAATTTAAAATATCTAAAATGCTATTTAATTATAATTTTAAGTCAAATTATCAAAAATATTAGTTTCCTAATTTATCCATTGATTTGTGGTTGAGATTGGATCTCACAGTTATCACCAACTAATCAGTTATCCTTTGAATTGTACCCTATATCTATACCACCTTATTAACCAGATTTAAGAAAAGTCTTAAAACAATCTTAAATGCATAAGGTACCATCTTGTGATGCACAAAGTCTTAGGTGCCATTTACCAAATGCTTACCCGAGTAAGCGCTTACCAAGTCACTTTACTTTACTGAATGAATATGGCAAGGACTAAAACTCTTACCCAGTAAGAGCTAAGACAAGAATAGAGAGTCTTACCCGGTAAGTGAGAACGATGACTCTTACTATGGTTAGCGCTTACCGGGATAAATTGTTGCATATGATGCGTTTTAGTGAATAAAATCTTACCCGGTAAGTAAATAATTGTGTTGAATTTTTCCGGTAAGTGCTTACCAGGTAAGTGTTTAGGTAAATGGCCTCTTAAAGTCTTAAACGTCTTAAAATACTACTTATGCTTCATGTACAACTTAAAAATGCTTCATCCTCCCAAAATCAGATGTGCTGCTTCCCAATGTGCCTCTTCATCTATACTACCTTTTAATACATAAAATCTTAAAAGTTTAAAAGCCAATTGCCACTCCTGTCATACGTCCCAAGGCCCAAGACGACTCCTTCATCTTCCCAAGAACGGTCTCCTTATCATTCCTATTAGACGTTCTTCCTAGACCGGTTCATAAATTCATTTTCCCAAGATGACGATTCAAGCTCCTTATACGACGATTTGCGATTCAAGATCATATAATTCAGTTAGGGTTCACTTATAATCCTTCTTTCTTCTCCTCATTCAATTCTCTATCGCTCATCCATCGTGGGATAACGATTCAAGCTCTGAATTCGATCAATTCAAATCCATCATCTCCATCGCTCCTTCTCAGGTAAGTTTTTGTCGATTTCTCAATCTCAATTTTGATATTTACTTTACTGCATCTTGGTTATGGAATCTTGATCTAGGGTTTCATTTGCCTTGCTTGTGAACTATTTGAGGTCCTTCCAAAGGCGTATGGGTTGCTATACAAGGTAGTTTAACCCCTCAAGGGTTCATTGAAACTATTTTTTCTAGAATCTTCATTGAAGTTCTGTTTTTGAGCTCACCATCAATTTGTTTGTTTCTTGTTTTAGGTTTTTGAGGTACTGATGAAGATCTGAAGAGATCATTGATACTACAGATGTATTATTTTTTTCTTCATTGAACTCCATATGAATGTTCATTTCTTAGATAGAAAGTAGGAAATATGCCATGTTGAGCAACGAACTTGCAGAAAAAGCCCTAAATTGAGGTACAAAATGTTGTTTTTCCACTTGTTCTTCCATTAATTTTGAATGTGTGCAAATTTGATTTGATTTATTAAAAACAGTGTATGCTCACTTATGACAGGCAAATGAAAGGAGAAGATCTCCAAGGACTTGACCTCAAAGGGCTCGACAAGCTAGAGGCTGTGATTGAATCTGGATTGGTTGAAGTAGTTAAAACAAATGTAAGGTGTCTATACATGTTGGCATCTTGTTTAGATTAGCAGCTGGTTAGTTGTTATCATTGGGATTTCTACATTTCCTTGTTTGAATGTGCTTGATGTTCAGGGTGAAAGAATGTTGAAAGAGATCAACACTCTAAAGAAGAAGGTCATGGAGTTGAACTTTTATGTTATTCCAATTTAAAGTTTTATTTAAATATATTTTTGAAGGATCACATACATTTACTGTGATCATCGAAACTTAATTTGAAGACTGTTCAATACAACATACTTGAGTAAAGAATGGGAAAAATACTGCAGTTGTAACTGATAAAAGTATCAACAAATTGTCTTGAAGTTTACATGATAATTTGAGAAAACATGTTAAGCCAAATCAATCCTATAATCTGATCTCTTTTTCAGGTTTGTTGTTGAAAATATTGTGTGTTTGTGGCAACATATCGTTATTCTTCACTTCACCTTTCTTAAATTCATATGACATATGTCTCTATTCCGTTCCCTTCCTTTCTATAAATATTACTGTTTCTCTGTAAATGGACAACACATTAATAGAATATGAACGTTTCTCTCAATATTAAGCTTGGTTTTTAGTGTAGCTTTTGATCCGAGCTTTTGTTATTAACTTTTGATTACATCTTTTATTGTACTACATATGCAGGAATGATCTGAGCTACAATTGTATGTCCTTTAGATGTGATCATGAGCATGTTTTAGAGGTGGATGGCCTTCGACAGCTTATTGGTGGAACCTTTAAAGGCATTCAAACCATGTTTGCACTTAAGTCATGTTATCTTATTCCTATTGAGATTGCTATCTTTTGGTGTTCTGGAAACGGTAAAAAACACGATTACTTAAAATTGCAAATGAACCATGTTTCGACTTGCAATCTTTGCTACAATCTATGGATTTCAAGCATCGTTTCTTGGTTATAGCTAACAGTTTTGAATCTACTTTTTAATTCTTAAACCTTTTGGTTTATATGGTCGTGTAGTCGGTACCTGGAAACATATTTTCTCAAGGAAGAAGGCCTACATGGGATGCAACTTAGGCATGCTTCCACTATTCATGTGACTTTGACAGTAAGTTAAATGGTATGACATACCTTCACATTACTAAAATGTATACTTAACCACATCAATTCAATGTCCAAAATCAAACAGTAATGGAACACTGGCTTTCTATAATCACTGTAAAAGAACATTGAAATTATGATGTTTAATGTTTTAATAAGAATTAGGTTTGGTCCTTTGTTTAATGTTTCTCTTGATTTGCTACCTCAGGTAAGTTACATATAAAGATGAATAATTTCTTATTCTTATCTATACTATATTATAAAACATTTGACAAAAACTCTTAAAACCCATTTTTTATGCATGAAATATTGTTTATTGATGCATATTACTTAAAATTCAAGATTACAAATAAATTTTGCATAACTACAACTTATTAAAGCTCTATGTTTGAATTCATATAACTAACTGTGGATAAACATAATCAAATAGAGGATAAACATCACATTTTAAAATATAAAAAATATACAATATAATTAGGATAATTGTTGAGTTCTAACAGAATACTTAATTATTATCTTTATAAAAAATATTATTAAATCTAAATTAAGTTAATTCATTACGATNTGACATACCTTCACATTACTAAAATGTATACTTAACCACATCAATTCAATGTCCAAAATCAAACAGTAATGGAACACTGGCTTTCTATAATCACTATAAAAGAACATTGAAATTATGATGTTTAATGTTTTAATAAGAATTAGGTTAGGTCCTTTGTTTAATGTTTCTCTTGATTTGCTACCTCAGGTAAGTTACATGTAAAGATGAATAATTTCTTATTCTTATCTATACTATATTATAAAGCATTTGACAAAAACTCTTAAAACCCATTTTTTATGCATGAAATATTGTTTATTGATGCATATTACTTAAAATTCAATATTACAAATAAATTTTGCATAAGTATAACTTATTAAAGCTCTATGTTTGAATTCATATAACTAACTGTGGATAAACATAATCAAATAGAGGATAAACATCACATTTTAAAATATAAAAAAATATAAAATATAATTAGAATAATTGTTGAGTTCTAACATAATACTTAATTATTATCTTTATAAAAAATATTATTAAATCTAAATTAAGTTATTTCGTTACGATAAATTAAATTATAATAAAAAATTTGGATTAAAAAAATACTCAAATAAAAACTTTTAAATAGTTAATTTGATACTAATATTGATATATTTTTTTTTTGCAAAAATCATAATATATTTTTAATTTTATATATTTTATTCAAAAATAAAAGCAGTATCGTTTTCTCAAAACCACATAAAATCGTATTATATCGACATAGATAAAAAATAAAACGAAACATTGAAATCAAAATGTGTCTCGATTCATTACACGAGTACCCTTCAAGTAAAGAATAATATACAAGTTTATATAGTTGAACAATGTGGCTAGGAACATGACTTGCTTTTGGGATCAAAATAAGTTGGAACATGGACTGAAAATGTGATTTCGCTTGATGGATTATTTTTATAATCATCACTGATGGTGCACCAATTGGTTTCTTTTTTCCAGAGTTCATGGATTATTTTGGAGTTGGGCTATTGAATTTACATGTTACGGATGACATTAGGTTTCTTATTGAGGGATGAATCTAATTGGTTCTAACATTTTTATTGTGTATGTAGATTGTTGTTATATGCGAGGCTTGTAATTGTTAAAAAATGCATGACAACGGTGATTTGTTAATTTTTCATTTACACTAAAAACATTTATTAATGTTGAGAATAGTTAAAACTCAACTTCTTGTCATAATCTTTACTTGGTAATTTGAATTCGTATGATGTAGGTAAAAAAACATTCGACAAAGGCCCACAATGCATGTTGTGTTGGATCTTCTCTTGGTGACCTCAAAAGCATAACTGCAGTTATATTTGGTGAACTGTAAGTACTATATGGAAGTGGTTGGCTATGGTTTATCCGATCCAACACTATTAAAGTCTTTTTGTTGCCCCTTACCATCAATGTTAATCCTATGGGTATAACAATTTGGTTGTTTTGTGCAAGGCAAATCGAAGAATACACCCGTCTGATTTGAATATGATGTTTTTGGTGTTACTCACAGGTTTTGTGAAGGACAAGAGAGTTGCTACAACTGCCACCGGAGTAATTCTGTCAAGTTATCGAGTCAAAAACAAGAACCCAAACTTTGAAATATGTTTAGATCAGATTTGTCTATCGATCATAAACGATTGTCTTTTAACTGATTATCTTACTGTGGATTCGTGTCTTATTAGATCTTTGAATTTTGTTTATCTTTTTTAAAGCATTCTCAATACGTCTAAATGATTTTGATTTTGAATTGATTTCGAATGATTTTTTATGTTTTTGATTGATTTTGAAGAATTCTTAGATTTTTTGGTTGATTTCTATTGACTTTTCCGGGTTTTTTGGTTTTTTTTTTTTGGAGTGACTTATTTCGTTTATGTTACTTGTATTGATTAATATCCCAGAACACCCTTTCATACTTTGGTTGACCAGGTGCACAAGACCTCCCTTCGACCTTGATAGGTCTATGCCTGCTATAGACCACATCTTGAAGTTTTATTATTGCACTACGAACAAGACAAATAATTGTTTTTGCCATTGGTTGCAATTTGGAACTAGAACTTTTATTTACTCAAAATGTATTAATATGTAAAGTGACAAGCTTCAAATTCGTTTATATTTTCGATTCCCACTGTTTTGTACGGATACACAACTAGTATATAATCATAAATGTTTTGAAAACCGTAAGAACCAATCTCAATCATTTAAGGATTTTGATCCAATATTATTACAAAATCTTCCAATTTTAATTCATTAGGAATATAAGTAGTTGTGCGCCATTATTCACTTAGCCACTTTGCATCTTTTTTTGGTAGGTTTAAATTTAAAATTTAATAAAACGTATTTTAGTTTTTAATGTTTGTTTAAAAAATAATATTATTAAATAATTTTTGACTCAATTATCAAGCCTTTAATAACATCTCTAACAAAATGAAAATAAGACTAACAAAAAGTAAGAAGATGGTATTAATGGAAACCAAGAAAGGATTTATTAAGAAAAAAATATGATTGGTTGAATTTACACAGTTTATACAAATAATTTGATTTATATTTGATCATCCCCTATATATATAAGAAAAAATAATGATTGGTTGAATGAAGTTTACACGGCTTGTACAAAGGACTTGATCAACCGTCCGTTTAATTTGATGAATATGTAATTTATAGAAGTTTTGATTATTTTCTATTATAAAGTATTAATCATAATTAATGAACCGTATTCATATTCCATAAATATTTAAAATATAATAAATGAACTCTCATCATTTCCATAAATATTTCAATTTATTGGGTTGCATTGGTTGTACAAATGTCATAGGTTGTATTTGAAATAATCTCTCTCTCTATATATATATATGTATGTGTATATATTTTTAAAAGACAATCAAAATATACATTAAATAAACATTTTTGATATAATAGAACTTGAAAGGAGGGTTGATGTTCATATGATTGATGCAAGTAAAAGTGGTAGAAACATTTATTTATTTACAGTATAATACATAATAAGGTTTAAATTGACTCCACTTCATCAGAAACCGTTAACCGAAAATCCTCCATCAACCGCAATTATTTGACCAGTGATGTAAGAAGCAGCTGGTAGACAAAGAAAGGCCACCAGGGACGACACTTCATTTGCTTCTCCAACTCGTTTCATAGGAGTTCTTGATACCACTCGCTCCACAAACTCCTCGTTACTTAGCAACTGCACAAAACAATCRAACAAGTGTWAGATCTAAAATTCAAACCTTACTACATTATGGACTACCAAAATAAGCAGATCTATATCGCTCGTTGACTGGTCAATCAAAATCTTCTTCGACATGGTTTCTTTGTTACTTCACCCAAACTTYGGTCRATGTTTTATGTARGTGTTTATCTAACAAAAGATAACACAAAATGTGAAATATGTTTTCTGTAAGATATGTGAAGTCTATGAGAAACAAACGGAGAGGTGATATTAGGGGAATCATATGCCAAATTGGTGAGAGTTTGGAAGTATTAAATGGCACTACAACAAAACTAGTTTTATACGACATCTAAAATGTCTAAGCGTCCTAATAGAATATACTTTATAGGACCAAACCGAAAAACGTCACATCTAAAAGTGTTGCAATAGGTTTACAATTGCAATAGGTTTATAGGATGCTCTAAGTCGTTTACACAATTTTTAGGACGCTTTTAGAATAAAGTGTTCTATTAGCTATTTTATACAACACTATTTGAAAAAGTGTCCTATAAAAAAATGGTTATAGAATAGGTAATACGACACATTATTTTTAAAGCGTCCTATAAACTTATTGTAACACTTTTAGACACGACACTTTATAGTTTGGTCCTATAAAACTTAGTTTCTATAAAGTACTCTATTAGAACGCTTAGGCATTTTAGACATCCCATAAAACTTTCTCCAAATGAAGGTACTATGGCCAATGTTTAAGCTTTCTCCAAATGGTCCTCAGCAGGTTAGAATGCTTTTATCTCATGTGCTCATGTGGGTCTATGGCCAGTACCAAAACTGTAAGGACCAAGGGCAAGCGAATTTTGAAAAACACCTTTAGTTCCCCAACATAAATCTACTTGAATCATATGTGAGGTGTACAAAAGGCTACACAAGTTGCTCACAACCCTTGGGGACATCATGTTTTTCTTGAAAAGTACCTAGTTAGGTAGTGTATGGTGTCAAAGAGGGGGACCCCCCCCCACCCCAAACCCCAACCCAAGCATGATTTTTCCCCTTAAAACCCCATTAGCAAAAATCATTTTTTGCTTCAATTTGAATATAAACTTGGATTAGCATGAGGCTAATAGAACAAAATTAAGTGTGTATGCTTCTAACTAATAAGTCATGCCACATCGGTCTTTCTAGAAAGCTAGAAGTTAATGGGTGAACTACAGATCAATAAGCCTTAGTAGATTTGTACTCACATGCTACTATGCTAGCAAGCACAATCAGCTTGTAACAGCTATATTGCATTTGGTAAGTGAAAAAATCTGGTAAAGTAGAAGAAGAAAAATTCAAGTGATGATAGAGAGAGGAGGAGAGGAGATGAAAGCATATTACATGTTTGACAAGCGAAGTTCTCGTGTACCATGGTGCTACACCATTAGTCCGAATGTTGTCTTTTGCCCATTCACATGCTAAATTCTTTGTAAGCTGATTAATTGCACCTGTGGATGGAGTACGGAAGTTAAGACCCCCTTGCCCTTGGAAACTATACTCTTACATAACACCAAATAGGAAAAAACATACCTTTAGTGGCTCCATAGATAGACATAGAAGAAATGTGGATCGAACCTGCAACAGAGGAAATGAACACAATGCTTCCAACTCCAGAAGCCTTTAGAAGAGGATGTGCAAGTTGACACATATGGTAGCAAGATTCCAAATTGGTAGCCATGAGCATAGAATACTCTTCAGCAGTAAACTCGATAGCAGGTTTCCTAATGTTCGTCCCAACATTGTTTATCTACAGGAAATAACTCTATGGAAGTAAGTCTTCTGGGAAAATGTGATAGTTACTGAAATCATTTTGAGAAACCTAWGAGAACCATAGAACCCAGTCTCCCTCTCCTTCCCCCGCCGCCTTCCGACCCGCGGGAGTATACAATGACAACTTCCGGACACTCATGCCCGATCGTTATTGCATAGACATAACAAGAAAACTTTGGCCGTTGGAAACAAATCTTAGTTAGGTGTTTATATTTGTAAAAAGCAAGTCATCGTGTTTGAAATGCAAAGGTTTTTCCAACATAATATAATAAAAATGGTATAAGTATTAATCAAAGATCTAAAATCTTCCTCAATAAAGCTTAAGGGAATAAAGAAAACTTAACCACAAGAAACAGTGGGGAAAATATATTATTTGTGAACATCCTGCAAAAGAAAATATTGCATTCTTAGSGGCCGTTTACCCAAATGCTCACTCACTAAGCGCTAGTAGGAATCAACATTATAATTTATTTTTATCTAATAMGATTGTAGTACATCAAAAACGGTATCCTATGCAACAATTTACTAGGTAAGCGCTTATTTGGGTAAGAGTCTCCATTCTTACAATCGCTCTTGCAAGGTAAGATTCTTGACCTTTGCCATGTTCATCCGATGAGGAATACTTACCGGATAAGYGTTCAGTAAACTAAACGGCCCCTTAATCTAAAAATAGAAGTGTTTCACAACTTTCTTTGGGAAGGATGGAGTAGTACATACTCGCATAGAAAACAAATAAGTAGTAGAACTACTGGCATAGGAATTAGGACTGGACATTAGCTTCTAAAGGTATAGGTCATAGGTCTGATTTACGTTGCAGAGCACAAGCAATTTGTGTGATAACATTTCACCAAAGTTATATAACGTACATCGACCAATATTCTGATGGAGAACATCCTGTTCAATTCTTCTTTAGAAACACCAACAAACTGGTTTCACTACATTGGGAGTTTCAGCATAATAATTAGCCATATAAAATTTCTTATCATTACTGTACCAATAGCATTAGGGTCCTAAATCACAATTTGGTACCTCAAATCTCAATAAATTACCCAATTTATCAGTTTCTCAGAAAATAATGGAACAACTACTAGAAAGATTAAGCTCGATAAGTCGGGTTTGATTTACAAATGAACTTAGCAAGTAAAAACGTCCTAACAAAATCTGAACAACTTACTAGGATGTTGAGCTTTCCATTGAAGATAGATGAGACTTTTTGTAGAAGCTGCTCGCGTTGAGGACGAGAGGTTGCGTCACAGACGGATCCGGTGATGGTAAGGCCTTTGGCAGACCATTCCAGTAAGCGTTGGTTAAGCTCAGCCTCATTGCGAGAGCAAGTATGAACCGCCGCCCCCATCTCCGCCAATTCCTCCACCACAGCATAGCCGATCCCACGTGTACCACCGGTGACGAGAGCAGTCATTCCAGCTAGAGACCATCTGGAATTTCTAGTTGCAGAACCGGTCTCCGCCGCCGCCGTCGTCGTCATTTTCTGGGGCTCTTTTTGCTACTCTGCCACGACCGCCAAGCAAGTGTTTGTTCCATTGTTAAACTAACAATATATTTAACCACAATCTCACCAAAAATTAGTGTTGCTTTGACATTGTTTGTAAAAACAATTTATTTACTTATTTTGATATGACATCGATAATAAATTATATTTAAATAAATAATTTATACCGTTAATTATCATTTTATCCCCTTTTTCCTGTTAATTATCAAACATAAAAAACTTTTATAAAAGTCAGTTATCTCGAAAATAATTTTGAGAGACGAGTTTTTATTTGATAGAGTTGATGAAAATATGATATGACGAATATAAAAAGTCAATGTATAACTTATACATTTCGAATACGCGAAACAAGAAGATATTTATTTTATTGTTGTCCGCTTTTTTATACCCATCTTTTTCATTTCTTTTTCATTTTTCTATTAATTAACGGGTTAAATACATGAAATAGCAACCTACTTTTATAAATTTTTTTATTATAGTATTCTACTTTTGTATTATTATAGATCTGAAGAGATCATTGATACTATAGATGTATTATTTTTTTCTTCATTGAACTCCATATGAATGTTCATTTCTTAGATAGAAAGTAGGAAATATGCCATGTTGAGCAACGAACTTGCAGAAAAAGCCCTAAATTGAGGTACAAAATGTTGTTTTTCCACTTGTTCTTCCATTAATTTTGAATGTGTGCAAATTTGATTTGATTTATTAAAAACAGTGTATGCTCACTTATGACAGGCAAATGAAAGGAGAAGATCTCCAAGGACTTGACCTCAAAGGGCTCGACAAGCTAGAGGCTGTGATTGAATCTGGATTGGTTGAAGTAGTTAAAACAAAGGTAAGGTGTATGTACATGTTGGCATCCTGTTTAGATTAGCAGCTGGTTAGTTGTTATCATTGGGATTTCTACATTTCCTTGTTTGAATGTGCTTGATGTTCAGGGTGAAAGAATGTTGAAAGAGGTAACACTCTAAAGAAGAAGGTCATGGAGTTGAACTTTTATGTTATTCCAATTTATAGTTTTATTTAAATATATTTTTGAAGGATCACATACATTTACTGTGATCATCGAAACTTAATTTGAAGACTGTTCAATACAACATACTTGAGTAAAGAATGGGAAAAATATTGCAGTTGTAACTGATAAAAGTATCAACAAATTGTCTTGAAGTTTACATGATAATTTGAGAAAACATGTTAAGCCAAATCTATCCTATAATCTGATCTCTTTTTCAAGTTTGTTGTTGAAAATATTGTGTGTTTGTGGCAACATATCGTTATTCTTCACTTCACCTTTCTTAAATTCATATGACCTATGTCTCTATTCCATTCCCTTCCTTTCTATAAATATTACTGTTTCTCTGTAAATGGACAACACATTAATAGAAKATGAACGTTTCTCTCAATWTTAAGCTTGGTTTTTAGTGTAGCTTCTGATCCGAGCTTTTGTTATTAACTTTTGATTACATCTTTTATTGTACTACATATGCAGGAATGATCTGAGCTACAATTGTATGTCCTTTAGATGTGATCATGAGCATGTTTTAGAGGTGGATGACCTTCGACAGCTTATTGGTGGAACCTTTAAAGGTATTCAAACCATGTTTCCACTCAAGTCATTTTATCTTATTCCTATTGAGATTGCTATCTTTTGGTGTTCTGGAAACGATAAAAAACACGATTACTTAAAATTGCAAATGAACCATGTTTCGACTTGCAATCTTTGCTACAATCTATGGATTTCAAGCATCTTTTCTTGGTTATAGCTAACAGTTTTGAATCTACTTGTTAATTCTTAAACCTTTTGGTTTATATGGTCGTGTAGTCGGTACCTGGAAACATATTTTCTCAAGGAAGAAGGCCTACACGGGATGCAACTTAGGCATGCTTCCACTA
This sequence comes from Cynara cardunculus var. scolymus, assembly GCF_001531365.2. Classification (NCBI taxonomy): domain Eukaryota; kingdom Viridiplantae; phylum Streptophyta; class Magnoliopsida; order Asterales; family Asteraceae; genus Cynara; species Cynara cardunculus. The sequence continues at coordinate 8,219,533 of NC_037530.1, forward strand.
TTCATGTGACTTTGATAGTAAGTTAAATGGTATGACATACCTTCACATTACTAAAATGTATACTTAACCACATCAATTCAATGTCCAAAATCAAACAGTAATGGAACACTGGCTTTCTATAATCACTATAAAAGAACATTGAAATTATGATGTTTAATGTTTTAATAAGAATTAGGTTAGGTCCTTTGTTTAATGTTTCTCTTGATTTGCTACCTCAGGTAAGTTACATGTAAAGATGAATAATTTCTTATTCTTATCTATACTATATTATAAAGCATTTGACAAAAACTCTTAAAACCCATTTTTTATGCATGAAATATTGTTTATTGATGCATATTACTTAAAATTCAATATTACAAATAAATTTTGCATAAGTATAACTTATTAAAGCTCTATGTTTGAATTCATATAACTAACTGTGGATAAACATAATCAAATAGAGGATAAACATCACATTTTAAAATATAAAAAAATATAAAATATAATTAGAATAATTGTTGAGTTCTAACATAATACTTAATTATTATCTTTATAAAAAATATTATTAAATCTAAATTAAGTTATTTCGTTACGATAAATTAAATTATAATAAAAAATTTGGATTAAAAAAATACTCAAATAAAAACTTTTAAATAGTTAATTTGATACTAATATTGATATATTTTTTTTGCAAAAATCATAATATATTTTTAATTTTATATATTTTATTCAAAAATAAAAGCAGTATCATTTTCTCAAAACCACATAAAATCGTATTATATCGACATAGATAAAAAATAAAATGAAACATTGAAATCAAAATGTGTCTCGATTCATTACACGAGTACCCTTCTAGTAAAGAATAATATACATGTATATATAGTTGAACAATGTGGCTAGGAAACATGACTTGCTTTTGGGATCAAGAAAAGTAGGAACATGAACTGAAAATGTGATTTCGCTTGATGGATTATTTTTATAATCATCGCTTATGGTGCACCAATTGGTTTCTTTTTTCCTGAGTTCATGGATTATTTTGGAGTTGGGCTATTGAATTTACATGTTACGGATGACATTAGGCTTCTTATTGAGGGATGAATCTAATTGGTTCTAACATTTTTATTGTGTATGTAGATTGTTGCTATATGCGAGGCTTGTAATTGTTAAAAAAATGCATGACAACGGTGATTTGTTAATTTTTCATTTACACTAAAAACGTTTATTAATGTTGAGAATAGTTAAAACTCAACTTCTTGTCATAATCTTTACTTGGTAATTTGAATTCGTATGGTGTAGGTAAAAAAAACATTTGACAAAGGTCCACAATGCATGTTGTGTTGGATCTTCTCTTGGTAACCTTAAAAGCATAATTGCAGTTATATTTGGTAAATTGTAAGTATTATATGGAAGTGGTTGGCTATGATTTATCCGATCCAACACTATTAAAGTCTTTTGTTGCTCCTTACCAACATAAAATTTAAAAAAAAAGTGATCATGTTTTTGAAAAATATCGATATCAGTATTAAATTATTTTTTTTAAAAGTTTTTGTGTTTTGGTGTAATTTCCTTAATTAAATTCTGTTAGTTATCAATGATTATCATAATTATATTTTTGATTTTTTATATTTAAAATGAGATATTTATCCAATATTTGATTATGTTTATCT
>NC_037530.1:8221443-8224737 GCF_001531365.2 Cynara cardunculus var. scolymus
GATATGGAGCTTTAATAAGTTGTACTTACGCACAATTTACTTGTAGTCTTGAGTTTTTAGTAATATGCATTAATAAACAGTACTTTACGCATAAAAAGTAGTTTTTAAGAGTTTTTGTCAAATGCTTTATAATATAATATAGATTTTTTTCTTTTATAATTTAATTTAAGTTTAATAATGAAATAATTTATTTTTGGTTTAATAATATAATATTTTATAAAGATAATAATTAAGTATTCTGTTAGAATTCAATGATTATCCTAATTATATTTTAGATTTTTTATATTTAAAATGGGATGTTTATCCTGTATTTGATTGTGTTTATCTGCAGTTAGTTACACGAATTCAGATATGAGATAAAATCGGTTAGAGATGAACGAGCTTAAGAGTTTTTAAGAGTTTTAAGAATTTTTAAGAGTTTTAGCGAAATGCTTTATAAGATAGTATAGATATAATGATAATTTTAATTTTTTAAGTAGTTGTGCGCCATCATCCACTTAGCCACTTTGCATCTTTTTTTGGTAGGTTTAAAATTGAAATTTAATGAAACTTATTTAAGTTTTTAATTGAAAATAAGACTAACTAAAAGTAAGAAGATGGTATTAATGGAAACCAAGAAGGGATTTATTAAGAAAAAAAATATGATTGATTCAATAAGGTTTACACAGTTTATATAAATGACTTGATTTACATTTGATCATCTCATACACACATATATATATATATATATATATATATATATATATATATATGAGTGGTTGAATGAAATTTACACAGTTTGTATAAATGACTTGATTTACATTTGCATCCCATATATATATATATATAAAAGACACGTCAAAATATACATTTAAATAAACATTTTTGATATAATAGAACTTGAAAGGAGGGTTGATGTTCATATTATTGATGCAATTAAAAGTGGTAGAAATATTTATTTATTTATTTATTTATAGTATAATAATACATAATAAGGTTAAATCGACTTCACTTCATCAGAAACCGTTAACCGAAAATCCTCCATCAACAGCAATTGTTTGACCAGTGATGTAAGAAGCAGCCGGTAGACAAAGAAAGGCCACCAGGGACGACACTTCATTTGCTTCTCCAACTCGTTTCATAGGAGTTCTTGATACCACTCGCTCCACAAACTCCTCGTTACTTAGCAACTGCACAAAACAATCGAACAAGTGTTAGATCTAAAATTCAAACCTTACTACATTATGGACTACCAAAATAAGCAGATCTATATCGCTCGTTGACTGGTCAATCAAAATCTTCTTCGACATGGTTTCTTTGTTACTTCACCCAAACTTYGGTCRATGTTTTATGTARGTGTTTATCTAACAAAAGATAACACAAAATGTGAAATATGTTTTCTGTAAGATATGTGAAGTCTATGAGAAACAAACGGAGAGGTGATATTAGGGGAATCATATGCCAAATTGGTGAGAGTTTTGAAGTATTAAATGGCACTACGACAAAACTAGTTTTATACGACGTCTAAAATGTCTAAGCGTCCTAATAGAATATACTTTATAGGACCAAACCGAAAAACGTCACATCTAAAAGTGTTGCAATAGGTTTACAATTGCAATAGGTTTATAGGATGCTCTAAGTCGTTTACACAATTTTTAGGACGCTTTTAGAATAAAGTGTTCTATTAGCTATTTTATACAACACTATTTGAAAAAATGTCCTATAAAAAAATGGTTATAGAATAGGTAATACGACACATTATTTTTAAAGCGTCCTATAAACTTATTGTAACACTTTTAGACATAACGCTTTATATTTTGGTCCTATGAAACCTAGTTTCTATAAAGTATTCTATTAGAACGCTTAGGCATTTTAGACATCCCATAAAGCTTTCTCCAAATGAAGGTACTATGGCCAATGTTTAAGCTTTCTCCAAATGGTCCTCAGCAGGTTAGAATGCTTTTATCTCATGTGCTCATGTGGGTCTATGGCCAGTACCAAAACTGTAAGGACCAAGGGCAAGCGAATTTTGAAAAACACCTTTAGTTCCCCAACATAAATCTACTTGAATCATATGTGAGGTGTACAAAAGGCTACACAAGTTGCTCACAACCCTTGGGGACATCATGTTTTTCTTGAAAAGTACCTAGTTAGGTAGTGTATGGTGTCAAAGAGGGGGACCCCCCCCCACCCCAAACCCCAACCCAAGCATGATTTTTCCCCTTAAAACCCCATTAGCAAAAATCATTTTTTGCTTCAATTTGAATATAAACTTGGATTAGCATGAGGCTAATAGAACAAAATTAAGTGTGTATGCTTCTAACTAATAAGTCATGCCACATCGGTCTTTCTAGAAAGCTAGAAGTTAATGGGTGAACTACAGATCAATAAGCCTTAGTAGATTTGTACTCACATGCTACTATGCTAGCAAGCACAATCAGCTTGTAACAGCTATATTGCATTTGGTAAGTGAAAAAATCTGGTAAAGTAGAAGAAGAAAAATTCAAGTGATGATAGAGAGAGGAGGAGAGGAGATGAAAGCATATTACATGTTTGACAAGCGAAGTTCTCGTGTACCATGGTGCTACACCATTAGTCCGAATGTTGTCTTTTGCCCATTCACATGCTAAATTCTTTGTAAGCTGATTAATTGCACCTGTGGATGGAGTACGGAAGTTAAGACCCCCTTGCCCTTGGAAACTATACTCTTACATAACACCAAATAGGAAAAAACATACCTTTAGTGGCTCCATAGATAGACATAGAAGAAATGTGGATCGAACCTGCAACAGAGGAAATGAACACAATGCTTCCAACTCCAGAAGCCTTTAGAAGAGGATGTGCAAGTTGACACATATGGTAGCAAGATTCCAAATTGGTAGCCATGAGCATAGAATACTCTTCAGCAGTAAACTCGATAGCAGGTTTCCTAATGTTCGTCCCAACATTGTTTATCTACAGGAAATAACTCTATGGAAGTAAGTCTTCTGGGAAAATGTGATAGTTACTGAAATCATTTTGAGAAACCTATGAGAACCATAGAACCCAGTCTCCCTCTCCTTCCCCCGCCGCCTTCCGACCCGCGGGAGTATACAATGACAACTTCCGGACACTCATGCCCGATCGTTATTGCATAGACATAACAAGAAAACTTTGGCCGTTGGAAACAAATCTTAGTTAGGTGTTTATATTTGTAAAAAGCAAGTCATCGTGTTTGAAATGCAAAGGTTTTTCCAACATAATATAATAAAAATGGTATAAGTATTAATCAAAGATCTAAAATCTTCCTCAATAAAGCTTAAGGGAATAAAGAAA
>NC_037530.1:8228682-8244261 GCF_001531365.2 Cynara cardunculus var. scolymus
AAGGTATAGGTCATAGGTCTGATTTACGTTGCAGAGCACAAGCAATTTGTGTGATAACATTTCACCAAAGTTATATAACGTACATCGACCAATATTCTGATGGAGAACATCCTGTTCAATTCTTCTTTAGAAACACCAACAAACTGGTTTCACTACATTGGGAGTTTCAGCATAATAATTAGCCATATAAAATTTCTTATCATTACTGAACCAATAGCATTAGGGTCCTAAATCACAATTTGGTACCTCAAATCTCAATAAATTMCCCAATTTATCAGTTTCTCAGAAAATAATGGAACAACTACTAGAAAGATTAAGCTCGATAAGTCGGGTTTGATTTACAAATGAACTTAGCAAGTAAAAACGTCCTAACAAAATCTGAACAACTTACTAGGATGTTGAGCTTTCCATTGAAGATAGATGAGACTTTTTGTAGAAGCTGCTCGCGTTGAGGACGAGAGGTTGCGTCACAGACGGATCCGGTGATGGTAAGGCCTTTGGCAGACCATTCCAGTAAGCGTTGGTTAAGCTCAGCCTCATTGCGAGAGCAAGTATGAACCGCCGCCCCCATCTCCGCCAATTCCTCCACCACAGCATAGCCGATCCCACGTGTACCACCGGTGACGAGAGCAGTCATTCCAGCTAGAGACCATCTGGAATTTCTAGTTGCAGAACCGGTCTCCGCCGCCGCCGTCGTCGTCATTTTCTGGGGCTCTTTTTGCTACTCTGCCACGAGCGCCAAGCAAGTGTTTGTTCCATTGTTAAACTAACAATATATAACCACAATCTCACAAAAAATCAGTGTAGCTTTGAGATTGTTTGTGAAAACAATTTATTTACTTATTTCGATGTTACATCCATAATAAATGATGTTTGAATAAATAATTTATACCGTTAATTATCATCTTATCCCCTTTTTCCCGTTAATTATCAAACATAAAAAACTTTTATAAAAGTCAGTTATATTAAAAATGATTTTGAAAGACGAGTTTTTATTTGATAGAATTGATGAAAATATGGTATGACGAATATAAAAAGTCAATGTATAACTTATACATTTCGAATACGCGAAACAAGAAGATATTTATTTTATTGTTGTCCGCTTTTTTATACCCATCTTTCTCATTTTTTTTTTCATTTTTCTATTAATTAACGGGTTAAATACATGAAATAGCAATCTACTTTCATAAAAAAAACTATTATAGTATTCTACTTTTGTTTTTATTTATTACAACAATGTACTTTCAAATTATTTTTTATTAAAACATCGCATTTTAAAAAATCTACCCATTATAGCAATAGGTAACCCGTTTAACCCTTTGATTTTTTTTTCTTGTGTGGCTTTAGTGAGTTAATGTGGATGATACATTATTTTGATCACTTAACAAAATAAAAATAAAAATTTATTTCAAATTATTATTAGTGATTTTTATTTTTCATTGCTATGATTTAAAAAAAACATTTAATTTTTTTGACTTTTTCTTATTAAGTTGAATGCAAATTAAATATTCTAGAGTAAAATATTTCTTAAATAAATATGATACATTATTTTCAAGATATATTTTGTTTGTAAAAAAGTAACACTTCTTATTTTATGTTCAAAAAAATACATATATTTTAAAGTTCTTTTTAAAATGTTAACGAAATAAATTATGATCTACAATTTTTTAATATTGTTATATTAATAAATAATTCAAAAAAATCTAATTAATTTAATATATTTATACGTCAAGTAAAAGTTTTTGAACAAATATAATATATTCTTTAAAAGATAATATTTTTTTTATAAAAAAGAAACAATTCTTATTTTCTTTTTTCAAAAAAACACATTTTTAAAAAACATTAGCGAAATAAGTTGTGTTGTACTAGTTTTATTAATACTCGTATATTAATGAATAATTTAGAATTTTTTAATTCGTTTAATATATTTATTAAATAACATGTAAAATATCTAATCTCTTTTCTTTTTCACAAATAAGAAGTTTCGTATTCAATTCGGATATTAGAGGGATTACCATATATAACACAAATCCTCCACTAGTTGATACTTCAAGGGGGTTTTACCTGGACTACTAAATCACCCCCCCCCCCCTTCAAGTTAAACTGGTGCCTGCTGTATTTTGCATTTTTTTTTCATATTGAAAAAGTATGAAGAACGGGAGGATTTACGTTTTGTAGAGATATAAGGTGCCATTTTAGGAACCATTGATATCGACACATCTGACAAATGTTCGAAAGTGATTGTCTGATAATGAGCAAGGAATATCCGTATGTGGAAAAAAATGTGAATGAAAGATCTCACTTAATTGAATTGGGTCCAGGAATCAGGATCCTAAATTGACGGGTTAGTGTGAGCTTATCCATGCGGGGCAGAGAACCCGTCGCTGTCTCGGCTGTGCTACTGGAGGCTCTGGGGAAGTCGGAATAGGTCTTTTTTTTATATAGATATAGAAAAAAAAATTAAAAGTAGAGTGTTTAATAAGAACTAGTAGATGCTATAATAAAATAATTTTGAAAGTACAATGCTGTAATAAGAAAGTCACATCACTATAGTACATGGGGGCAATTTATGTGGACAATAAGATGACATAGAAACCTAGTATAATGAGTAAATTTAAACCAAAAGCTTACCCAATACTATAATAAATAATTTTTTCAAAATATAATGTCCTAATAATAAAAAAATTTATAAAAATAAATTGTTATTTTATACATTTTACCTATTAATTAATTAATATGTGTGATAAAACTCTCTGTTTTTGTACCCACCACCATTTTTTTTTTATCTTCCATCTCCATGTCATGTGGGATAACCATTCTAACACCACAATTTAGGATTTGAAGATACACACATCCCATTCTGCCAACTCTCTTTTTATAAATAAATAAATCAATTAATCTTTTATAAGATAAATTGTTTGCAAATAATGAATTGACCAAAATGTAATACATTGAACCAACTACAACTAATGTTGCATCCCTTTTCCTTATATAATAATCACCTCCATCTTGTTTGATGATTTACCTAAAACAAAGTCCTCGAGCATTATACAAGATGGCATGTTGCACTCGTTAGAAACCGTTGACTGTAAATCCTCCATCAACAGCAATCGTTTGGCCAGTAATGTATGACGCGGCAGGTAGGCAAAGAAAGGCCACCAGAGATGAAACTTCATTTGCTTCTCCAAGGCGTTTCAGAGGAGTTCTAGATGCCACATTATCTAGAAACTCCTTGTTATCGAGAACCTTCATCAAGCAAACATTTCTCACTGAATTAGAATAAAAAAATTTTGACGTTACCGAAAAAGGGGAAAGAAGAAGGTATATACTTCTTCAATAAGAGAGGTTTTAGTAAACCAGGGTGCTACACAGTTAGCCCGAATGTTGTCTTTTGCCCATTCACATGCTAAATTCTTTGTAAGTTGATTCATTGCACCTGCGGATGTAGAACAGACGTTACAACCCCTTTTTACTTGGTGCTAAACGAGATTATGCAACCATACCTTTGGTGGCACCGTAGATCGACCCAACAAAAACATGAGTAAGACCTGCAACGGAGGAAATGAACACAATGCTTCCTACTCTAGAAGCCTTTAAAAGAGGATGTGCGAGTTGAGACATATGGTAACAAGATTCCAAATTGGTAGCCATGAGAAACGAATAATCATCTGCAGTATACTCGGTAGTTGGTTTACGAATGTTCGTCCCAACATTGTTTATCTACACAAAAGAAGTCTTTGGAATTAAGTTTTTGAAAATAGACAGAAGTTCATAAAATCATTGTAAGAATCTACATATTGTTTACTTGATGCAAAACTAGTGGTGTAGTCAGAGACAGATCCATGATTTTTTGGCAGCGGTATCACAAAATAATTACTCTAATAAATAAAACTTAAAAACAAATTATAAAATGACTACACGGACTCCGTTTTTGGCTATTTTTGGGTCGATTAGATATAAGTTAAATATTTAAGTCCTTAAAAATCGATACACTAGCTTTTTTTCTTCAAAAAACTCTCTCTTAACTATTCAGCACCCTAATTTCATTGTAAACAATTACCAAACAATTATATTTCAGTTTACATTATATCATAAGAGCTTCTTAATCATTCTGATCACTTAATCATTCCACACCAAATCATTCAACAACTGTCAAACATCCCCTAAACACCCTAAAGTCGTCAAATATACACAAAATTACCTTAAAGAGTTGATGTTAGCTTTATTGCATAAGTATAAACAATTTAGCTCAAACCAAAGACTTTAATAATAAATTTGTATTCATGTTAAATGTTATTAAAAAAGTTCCATTTTATTAGAAAAATTCAAAAAGGATCAACAACAAACATCGAGAAAAATGTGTAATTAATATAGATTAAATATTGCATTAATCATACAACGCATATAACTAATGTTAAAGTCATGTTACTTTCTTATTCGTGTTAACAGATATAAATAATTTTAAAGATATTCAACATTGGGTTCGTTTCTAAGGTATTGACAGAACCCTTCCTAATGATGAAATTTGTAAAAAGAATACGTATTTTTAATATATTTTAGCTAATAATTAACTAATTAATATGATCAGGGTATAAAATAAGAAAATGAAAAAGAAATTAAAACCAGTAAAATCTTTCAAAGGTTAAAAGTGTAACTTATTTAGGGTTTAGTTGGGCGAGAGTTAGGTTTATTTCTTAATTTCTCATTTAAATCCCCTAAAGGTTTTAACATTTATAGTTTGAACCTAAAAAATCTTAATGATTCACATTTTTTTTATTAATCTGGATATCCAACCTGCTATGCGAGCCGACTAATCCCAGTACGACCACCTGCTTTGCAGATAGCCCGGAGTCACCGCATTTGACCCTCCGTGGCCACAAGAGAATTTTTATTCCTCCTTGGATTTGAACCTGTGACCTCAAAGTACTTTTGACCTTTAGAAGCAAGTTCAAACCAATCAAGCACCACCCTTGTGGTTAACGATTCACATTTATATACCTTTAAAAAGTTACAGTTTAGACCTACATTTTTATACACCGCAAAAGGTAGGTCCACCCCTGAAACCACAATATTAGAGCTACGCGAAAGAAAAGCGTGCATGGATCGTAGGTAGGTACTCCGTCTATTCGTGTTCCCTGATACGCATAGCAATCATGGATCGTAGGTAGGTACTCCGTCTATTCGTGTTCCCTGATACGCATAGCAATGGGAGCACAGAAGCATCCAAGTAAATAATGTGGATTTGGGACATAAAAGTGGTTTCAAAATTGTGAGCAACTAAAATTTAGTGTCATAATGTACACCAAAGTTGTATGATGCAGGGGCGGACCTGCTTGGTTGGCATGGGTGGCACGTGCCACCGTATTATTTAGCCACCGAAGGGTAAAAGATTTAGGTTTATTAACGGTGCTATCGTATCGTTTTGAAAGGTGCTACCGTATTTTTTCTGAATTTCAAATAGTGCAACTAAATCTAAAACCCAAACAAGATAAAGTCCAAATAAATTAGATAAGTAAGCCCAACAAATTGATTAATCTAATAACACTAGTTGTGTACCCGCGCAATGCGGCGGGARYYATGWATTTTWACGRTTTTGAAGTTCCACTGGTTTTATAAGATAAGATTTAACGATGATATAGGTTACACTTGGTCTTTACATATTAATACAATTTGAATAAATAAGAGTTATGATTCCAATTACAGACTATGAATGAAAAAAATTGTATGACAGTTTAAAATCCAATATATTTAAAATCCAACATATTTAAACGACTCCACAAATGTATTCGATTTACACCAAGAGCAAAGAACCAAGAAACTTGAGTTTTAAGATAAACACTCAAAACCAATAAAGAAAACTACAAATTTGACAGATCATAAGCCATGAAAAGACAAAAAAAGATGGGTTTTAGAATGAAATTTGGGTATATATTGACCGTTTTCAAAAGATGAAGACGCGTCGGGTACAAGTTTAGGAGTTGTTTATCGGTACTATAAAAACCATATTTTTTGTAATTAATTTTTAGATATATACTGGTATGATGTGTATCTTATTGCTAATCTACAATGGGATAGTACAAGTTTCGTTGAAGCAGCCATTATTGAATTCATAAAAGTCACAGTGCTGAATAGAGATGAGAGTTTGACCTGCTGGGTCGGGACACGGATTCCCCGATTTCACAAATAAAGGGGTGTGACGGGGATTTATTTTCATATCTAAAGCGGGATCGAGACGGCATTACCCGTCCCTAATCCGACCTTGATTACTTTTTATTTTATTTTATTTTTGGCTCAACATGAGGAATGGGAATGATAATGATAGAGAATGAATTTTCATTCCCACAATTTAACCAGGAATGAGTTTTTGTGCTTCTAGAAGAATGAACCCGTTATATTATAGAAAAACAAACAATTTTTTTTATATTCATTCACCTCTAACCAAACACCATCTTAATATATGTATATATTGTTAGTTTAAAAAATATAATGGGTTGAGTTTCAGTAAGTAGAGAAGGAGAAGATATCTCCACTCTTGGATCAATCCTAGTTAAATATCAACAATAATAAGGTGCATCAGATTAATTCCTGCACAATTCATGAGTGAGCATGAATTTAAAAGTGATAAGGGTTCAGATTTCTTCTCATGTTTCTCTTTAGATCATTGACCATAAATATATACATACGTATATTTATACATATATTATTAAATGGAAATGGAAATCGAACAGGATCTAGAACATATGAAAATGAAATACAACTTACTAGGATGTTGAGCTTTCCGTTGAAAATTGACGAGACTCTTTCCATTAGCCGTTCACGTTCGGGACGATAAGCTAAGTCACAGATGGATCCGGTGACATTAAAACCCTTGTCGGACCATTCTTGTAACCGCTGGTTAAGTTCAGCCTCATTGCGAGAGCAGGTGTGCACCGCTGCCCCTAACTCCGCGAGTTCCTCCACCACAGCGTAACCGATTCCACGTGTACCACCGGTCACCAGAGCAGTCATTCCCGATGCAGACCATCTAAAATTTCCGCCAAACCTCCCCGGGGCGGCGGTTGCCATGCTATGAATGTGTTTCTTTCCAGATGACTGGTGCGTAGATCTATTGTGTATATAAATAGTTATAAAATCTCCTTTTTATTCTAAGAATAACTTACGTTTTTAATCCTTGGATTTGTTAGAAATTGCTATTTTTGTATTTATGGTTTTCGATTTAAGTCACTGTTAACTAACGGACTTTTTATTTTTTTAAATTTTTTATTAAATAATATATTATATATGTAATAAAATTTTGTAAAGGATACTTGGATGTTTAAACCGAACCGAAATATTACGGTTTGATTTACGGTTACTCGTATTTATAAAAATATTATTTATAATATAAAAACAGTATTAGAATATAACATTTAAACCAATTATATAACAAATAAACAAAAGCAAATCTAAATGTTATAAATTAAAATAAGTTTAATTATAAAAAACATCCATTTTCGGTTATTGTCAACTCTTTAACGACTTTATACCACCAATCATCCATAGTAATGTTTGACATCAAACTGTAAAAGACTTTTTTTCTATTATGTTTGGGTTAGTAACTGATATATATATATATATATATATATATATATATATATATATATATATATATATATATACACACTAGTTTTGATCCTGTGTATTACACGGGGTAATATTAAAAAATAAAATCATGTCAGGAAACTTATCTTACATATATGAATGATCATGGAAAGTACAATGTTACTTCAGACATATACTCTTAAAATAACTCTGAAAATGACTATTCAGACTTGAAGTTAGAAATGAAACTATATCAATAATTAATTAAAATAAAGTTAACCCTAGAATAAAATTCAATTTAGAAATGAAACTATATCAATAAATTGAATTTAAACTTAGAAGTAAATTTAGAATGACTATTCCGACTTGTACTCTTGAAATAACTATGAAATATAACTTTGAAGAATGACTTCATTACTCTTGAAATAACTATGAAATATAACTCTGAAAAATGATTTCAGACTCTTCAGACTTGTACTCTTGTAATAACTCTGAAGTAAAACTCTTTAGACTTCAGAGCTATGTATAGGCAAGTCAGAAGCTTTACATGCACTATGCAAAGGCTCTGCATGGTGCTACGTTTGAAAAAGAAGACTTCAGGATTCGGGTGAGCTAACTATGAAGAATGACTCTTCAGACTTGTACTTTGGAAATAACGCTGAAGTAAAACTCTAAAGAATGACTCTTTAGACTTGTACTCTTGAAATAACTCTGAAATATAAAATCAATCCCACTAAATCAGAGTTTAGACTTATAAGTCTGGAAAAAAAAAGACTTCAGAGTTCGGGTGAGCTAAGTCTGAAAAAGAAGACTTCAGAATTCAGGTGAGCTAACTCTGAAAAATGACTCTTCAGACTTGTAGAAGACTTCAGAGTTCAGACTTCTAAGTCTGAAAAAGAAGACTTCAAACTTCTTTTTCTAAGTCTATAAAAAGACTTCAGAGTTCAGATTTCTAAGTTTGAAAGAGAAGACTTCAGAGTTCAGATTCCCGAGTTCGGGTGAGCTAAGTCTGAATAAAGCAGACTTCAGAGTTCGGGTGAGCTAACTGTTTGGAATGACTCTGCAGACTTGTACTCTTGAAATAACTCTAAAATATAACTCCGAAAAATAACTCTAAAGAATAACTCTGAAGTAAAACTCTCAAGAATAACTTTAAAGAATAACTCTGAAGAATAACTCTGAAGTATAACTCTGAAGTATAACTCTAAAGAATAACTCTGAAGAATAACTCTGAAGTATAACTCTAAAGAATAACTCTGAAATATAATTCTGAAGTATAACTCTGAAGTATAACTCTGAAGTATATCTCTGATGAATAACTAAAAGTATAATTCTGAATAATAACTCTGAAGTATACCTCTGAAGAATAACCAAAAGTATAACTCTGAAGAATAAATCCAATGGTTAAGAATTGGTTTTACGGGTCTCACGAAAAACCTTTGGTCTCACATGATCTCAAGTGTGTGTGTGTGTATATATATATATATATATATATATATATATATATATATATATCAGAGGTACCAATAATTCAAAACAGAAACTAACCCATGAATACCTAATGTTTTGGTTTTCGATTTTTTTTTTCTTTTCATCTTTTTCGATTTTCAATTTCGAATCAAACATCATGGCTCGATTTTTCGATGTTTTTGACCATCCCTACCTCCAGGGCTGTCTCATAAGGAGTGCAGAATGGACGCCTACTCATGGTTCGAAATATTAGGGGCTTAACTTTTTTTAGGATAGTAGTATTCCTAAAAAAATTAGTACATAAAAACCAACAAATTTCAGTATAATAAGAGCAAAAAAAAAATAGTTGATAACAATATATATATATCAACTAATTGCATTGGAGAAGAAAGAAAAAGTTAAATGACAACTCGTTATATGTGTAACATCGGAAATTGGGGATCTCAAAGTAATAAAAGTAAAGTGAAGGGAGGTTATATGTATTTTCTAGAAATTTAGATGATGTTAACGAAATGAGTCTCAACTCCAGGGGATTAGTTTGTAAATTTGGAAAGGAAGTGGAGTAATACGTGGCCTCTTCTTAATTAATTGGAACAAAACGTGTCTTCAATCGGCTGCAAATTTCTGTCCTCCCTATTTCCATTAAAACCGTAAAATTATTTTAAATAACTTATGTTTTTTTATAAAAATATTTATCAATTTATTATAAGTCGGGAGAGTTTAACATTTTAAAAACACTTTATTATCGGTTTGTCAACGGTATAAGTTGTTTATCCAAACACTAAAAAGTGTTTATTACCGATGTCACACCGGAATAAGTCAATAAGTTATTTTGTAAACAGTCCCAATCATATATCATATGTGCTTAGTCCTGTTCATCATTAATCCAATCATTCATTAAATATTGGATTTTACCAATCGATTCAATCGATTAAAATTGGATTTTTGATCTGATTTAATCAAATGAATGATTTGATTAGTTTAGTTCTATCTATAAGATATTTTTATTGAATATCTAATGGATGATTCGGTAGGATTAGATCCATTCAGTGTGTTAATTCAATCTAATTCTCAAACAATGATATAAATTAATTAATTAATCAATTTTAATATGTGTTAAAACCAACATAAGGAAAGTTAAAAATTCTAAACCTCACACAAAACAAATTTCGATTTAAGCAAATTTGAAAACAAATTAATTGAATGATATTTAGATAATGGTGGGATGGATAACTTGGTAGTCAGTGGATGGTTAATTGGATGTTTGTCGGTTCGGTTAAGTTTTAGTCGGTTCTCAGATGGCATTGAATCAAATTGGATGTTGAAATTTTCAATCCAATTACAATATATTAGAGATTCAATCTTGGTCAGTCGATTGTAATTGGATCAGTCGGTTCCAATTTGATCGAGTACACCCCTGAGGATATTCATAAATAATCATGAATTTAAGGTTGAGGAGACAATTTTAAATTCCAAATGAGTAATTGTGGTTTGAGCGTATTAATTTCTATTTCTTATATTTTGTCGATAACTAATCTACTTTTAACATAATGTTTATTTGTATTTTTGTATGTATAATAAAGATGACTAACATTTCTTTCTTCGGTGAATTATTAGTATATCTTGTATTTAATTTTTTTAATAGTAAAAATATTTATTGAATATTTTTTTACTTATATGTTGGTCTCAACTATTAAATTTGTAAATAATACAACTAGAATCTGATTCAACACTTAGAATGAATTTCTTATTACTTGTTTTATAATGCTCATATATATACACACACACACAACATTAATCGGATATGACATAAATGGATTAACATCCGAACCTAAGAAGTTTAATAACTTCGAAAGCTTCGCATTTTAGTCACTATCAGATCTATAACTTAAATGAAATGTGAGGATTTGATCTCACATTTCATTTAAGTTATAGATCTGATGTTAGATTTGATTATCCTCCATCCGAATGGAAGAATCTGATTGACCTATCTTCATGGTCACTCAATCTTGATTTACAAGAACACATATTTTATTCTAAGTTATTCAATCCGATGTTTCAACTTCATAATTATTCACACTAAGTCAAGTATAACCATAGTATTGGGTTGATGCCCTAGACGGCTTGATTTGTTGTTTACAACCCTCATGATTAAACCAAAGCTAATAATATATAAAAACTCGATGCCCCTTGGGGTTTTAATGTCATATACGATTGCACGAGTTGTACGTGGCTAGGGCCGAGTCGGGACTGATTGAAGGTTATTTTTTATATTACATTTTGAAGTGCCCGTTATTAAACCAAACTGACGTGGAAACGCCATTGCCCAAAATCTTTCTCCAGCCCCAACCAACATCACTGCAGATTGGAGCATCACAAAAATTACGATATTTAAGCATGTAAGGATCCATTTAACCCAGAGAGAGTCCATATTAGTAAGGATTTTCCATGAGTGGGAGGCCATAAAGGCAATAGGCTTAGCTACCATTGACAATATCAAAACTAGGAAGTTTAAACTAAAACAGTAACAAAAAGAAAAACGAAAACGGTCAAATCACGTGTAAAAAAACATGTGATTTTACATTAACAGTTAATACAAAGGTACGCAAACGAGTGGCTCGTGACCTCATGTTGCGGTCAAAGTCGCGTAAACCACATGTGATTTTACACTTGATTTTAGTGTAAAATCACATGTGATTCAACTGTTCTCTTATTTAGTTATTGTTCTCGGTTGAATTTGACACACATTCTCTCTATACATACATACATACATACATTATACATACCATGGTACTCCATGCCGTAAAAAATGAATGTTCTCCCTTGTTCTACACGGATCAGGGACTAGCTAACATATGAAACACGCCACCTAGGGAGCAGGTAACACCCTACTCGTATTACCACGGTCTTCCGAGTATATGTAATACATAAGGACGACCTCACACCAGACACCTTGCTTTAACTTCCCCGAACCTAACCTTAACTCAGGTGGAGCGCTTTGTGCGTCCGACCTAGTTGAAGAAAGAGTAGTAGAGGTACCACCTGAAGATAAAGAAAAGACTAATCTTAGGTAGGTCGTCTGGGGGTTCGTCACATTTCATTGTTGTGTGCATATATATTAAGGGTGGTTCATTTTGATTTTAATTATATGACAAATTGACAATTAATGTTTAACTTTTGAAATTCATCTTCGAATGATGTATATGGTTTGGTTATTTTTCTTCCAACATAATTTCATAAAGTTGGATGATAAATTCTTGGAGCTGTGTTGAAATACATTCTCTATCATTATCTGGAATGATATTTTTATGTAAACTATGATTATAAAAAAGGAAGTGTTATCAACAAGAGTAAGCTCCAACAGGGGAATTAACAACAGTAAAAATATATTAAACAAGAATACATATGAATTATAAAAGAGACCGTCATTTTATTATAGTGATGTTTCTCGATGACCAATTAAACTAACTTGCATTAATTCAAAAATGCACTCCAAATCACACTTCCAGATTGAAAACTATTCAATTGCCTAAAATGAAGTCTTGAAACTTAACATCAAGTAAGACGACATGTTGCAATCATGAGAAACCGTTGACCGTAAATCCTCCATCAACAGCAATCGTTTGACCAGTAATGTAAGAAGCAGCAGGTAGGCAAAGAAACGCCACCAGAGATGAAACTTCATTTGCTTCTCCTATGCGTTTCATAGGAGTTCTAGATTCCACATCACCCATATACTTCTTTGTATCATCCATAACCTGCAGAAGCTGAACATTTCCCATAGATCGAGATCGAATTAAAACAAGGGAAGTTGACATTATGATCGTTAGCGAAAAAGGGGAAAGATGAAGGGGCATATAATTACTTGTTCAACAAGAGGGGTTTTAGTAAACCATGGTGCCACAGAATTACTCCGAATGTTGTCTTTAGCCCATTCACATGCTAAATTTTTTGTAAGTTGATTTATTGCCCCTGTAATAAATATGGATACATGCAAAAGACACAATCAATTAAAACCCTTTTTTTCTCGACCCATTCTACCAGATCATCAAAAACCATACCTTTGGCGGCACCATAAAGAGTCCCAACATTAACGTGAACTAATCCTGCAACAGAAGAAATGAACACAATGCTTCCAACTCCAGAAGCCTTTAAAAGAGGATGCGCAAGTTGAGACATATGGTAACAAGATTCCAAATTGGTTGCCATGAGAATGGTATAGTCCTCGGCAGTATACTCTATGGTAGGTTTTGTATAGGTCGTCCCTACATTGTTTATCTACACGAAAGATCCAACGTTAGGGATGTAAGCGTTCTGAATTGCACGTGGAAGTCTGTAAAATCATTAATTGAAATACTCACAAATATAACAACTTACGAGGATGTTGAGCTTGCCATCAAAAAGCGACGACACTTTTTCCATAAGTTGTTCCCGTTGGAGACGAGAAGACATGTCACAGATGGATCCAGTGACTGTGAAGCCTTTGGCAGACCATTCTTGCAAGCGTTGGTTAAGTTCAACCTCATTGCGTGAGCAGGTGTGCACCATAGCCCCTAACTCTGCCAGTTCCTCCACCACAGCGAACCCAATTCCACGTGTACCACCTGTGACGACAGCAGTCATTCCGGCTAGAGACCATCTCGACTTTCCAGTCAGACTCAATCCAGCAAAGCTTAGCGGTGCGTTAGTCGTGGTCATGCTCGACGTTTGGTAATGTGTTGTTTTTCTTTAGATATCACTCAAATGCCTGCTCTTCCATATATATATATATATATATATATATATATATATATATATATATATATTAATAAAATATAAGAGGCACATACATCCTATTTTCTCACACCCAATTAGTCACCCAATTAGTGTTATCGATTGGCAACACTAGTGGAAGATGGCCATCACGTTTTATGATTGAATGATAGCATATATTATATGAATATATGATTTGTGGTGCAGGATGAATTTGTATTTTTCATTGTAAACGTTTTTTTTCCATCATTCCATTTTGTTGTGACGTATTTTTTTTAAATATAATATAAGAAAAACTATTTTTGGAATATTATATTGTGAAACATTTTTAGGGGCTGTTTACATAAATGTTTGCTCAATAAGTGTTTATCGTTAGAAACCAATATTATAATTTATTTTTTTTGGATAATATTGTAGTATATCAAAATGGTAACACATGCAACAATATATATGATAAGCGCTTACCCGGGTAAGAGTCGCCACTCTCACTTAAGGGATAAGACTCTGTTTTCTTATCATCGCTCTCGCTCTTACTAAGTAAGATTCATGGGCCTTGTCATGTTCATCCGGTGAAGAAAATTGCTCGGTAAGCACCTACCGAGTAAGCGTTTAGTAAACGGCCCCTTACATTTGTAACTATTTTCATTCTCTTTATAAAACTTATCACTTGATTAAATCAACAACTTATATTCTTTTTTTATTAATATGGATATCCAACCCACTATGTGAGCCGGCTAATCCCAAGACGACCACCTGTTTTGCAGATAGCTCGTAGTCACCGATTTAAACCTCCATGGCCACAAGGGGATTTTTATTTCTTCTTAGATTTGAACATGAGACCTCTTAGTATTTTTGACCTTTGGAGTCAAACTCAAACCAATCACGCATCACCCTTGTGGTTTATATTCTTATTTTTATGTCATAATTAAAGGTCTAGGTTCTAGCATTAAATTTCCATAGTTTTTTTAATTTTATTTTTTTATAAAATTTACCAAGACAAAAATATAACAACCAATTATTTTATATTGCTATCTTTTCGTGTAAATAATATAGGTTCTAGGAGGGTATCTATCAATACTTGTCGACTTGTATGTATGTGTATGCACATGATAATAAGTCTACAAAATAACATCGAAAACATACACCAATAATTCAAGTATATAATATAATATTATATTTTAACCAACGTCAAAAATTAGACACAAATATTTTATAAACAAATTCATAAAAGGTAAGATATATATGCATAAAGGACAATCTAATATGCAATCCATCTTCAATTTATCGACTATGAGTCGATTATGGTTGCTGGATTCATTCAGCACAATTCTAACACACCCATTAATAAGTACCAATATATTAATAACAAAAATTATCACGTAATAAACAATAGGAGAAAAATCTAAAAAAACCCAATGGATTTTAGTGTTTGAAATGATTAAGTTATTGGATAATTTTTTAGAACAAATAAATCATTGAACATTTCAAAACCTGTTAAACAACTCTCTGGACTTTCTAAAACATGTTATATTCATTATTATGACCTATAAAACTAATTAACGTGGTAAAATAATGAGAAAAACATGGAAAAAAAACCCAATGAACATTCATATTCTGAACGATAAAGTCCCTAAACATTTTTTGAACAAAAAAAATACTTACATTATATAAAATAAAACAATTATATCAAAAAAGTATTTACATTTAAAAGAGATGATAAAATTTATTTTAATTAAAAATAAAAGATATTATGTCAATGATTTTTTAAATTAAAAA
>NC_037530.1:8244436-8248759 GCF_001531365.2 Cynara cardunculus var. scolymus
TAAATTTAATCAGTAATTTTTTTTAATTTGAAAAATTACTGATAGAATATATTTTAATTTTAATTAAAATAAATTTTATCAAAAATCTTTTTTGAATGTAATTATTTTTTTTGTACATGTAAATACTTTTTGTTATATTTCTTTAATTTTATAGATCTAAATATTTTTTGTGTTTAAAAAATATTTAGGGACTTAATCGTTCAAAATATGAATGTTCATTGGTTTTTTTTCCGGACTTTTTCCATTATTTTACCACATTAACCAGTTGTATAGGTCACAAGATTTATCTAACAGGTTTTAGAAAGTCCAATGAGTTATTTAATATGTTTTAAAATGTTCAAGGACTTATTTGTTCCAAAAAATTGTCCAAATATTTAATCATTCCAAACACTAAAGTCCATTGGGTTTTCTTAGACTTTTCCCTAAACAATAATATAAAATAAACGACCAATTAACTTTTTAGTGTTAACATATTTTCTTTTCCAATATAATTAATTAATACATATTTGGACCTTTAATATAATACGAAATTCCTTTTTGTTCTAATTAGATATTAAAAAAATGTGTCCCTTTTATTCATTAAATTTTTTGATCACTACTACAATACTATATTCTAAAAAATTTGGGCTCTTATTTCTAACGGGTCTTCCGTGTATGCCCGACCCGCTTTCCCCAAGAACAGTCCCGACTTAAAGTAAATGTTATCAAGTATAAATTTTAGTTTGGAAACAATGCTATAGATATCTAATTAAACATTATTAAGAAGTTACATAAAACAATATAACACCACATTGTTGATTGTATTTATTCAATTGCCTAAAATGAAGTCCTCTAGCATTATAAAAGATGGCATGTTGCACTCGTTAGAAACCGTTGACCGAAAATCCTCCATCAACAGTAATCGTTTGGCCAGTGATGTAAGAAGCAGCAGGCAGGCAAAGAAACGCCACCAGAGACGACACTTCATTTGCTTCTCCAAGACGTTTCAAAGGAGTTCTAGATTCCACATCACTTGTGAACTTATCTCCGTCAATAATCTGCTTAAGCTGAACATTTCCCACCAATAAAGCTCAAATTAGAACAAGGGAACTCGACATTATCAATGTCGAAATAAGGGAAATTATGACGAAGGCATGTATAATATTACCTTTTCGATAAGGGAGGTTTTAATGACCCATGGTGCTACGGAATTACTCCGAATATTGTCTACAGCCCATTCACATGCTAAATTCTTCGTAAGTTGATTTATTGCACCTGTGGACGCAAAGTAAACACTATTACAACCTTTCTTTCTCGAGACATTGTATACAATCTGAAACGCGATCATGCAACCATATCTACCTTTGGTGGCACTATAAATTGACCCAATTGAAGTATGAACCAGACCCGCAACAGAAGAAATGAAGACAATGCTTCCGACTCCAGAAGCCTTCAGAAGAGGATGTGCAAGTTGACACATATGGTAACAAGATTCCAAATTGGTAGACATGATCATCGAGTAATCTTCGGTGGTATACTCTGTGGTCGGTTTCGGGTAGTTTGTCCCAACATTGTTTACCTAAGTGGTGAAAGTTCGTAAGGTCATCGACTATAAGAATCCCACTGCTAAACTATAGGATGATCCGAACAAGAAATATGCATGATGAACACATAGACTAAAAGAATCAAATCCGAGCTAGGCGTAGATATTTGTTACAAGCAAGTTAGGTCCAACCATTGATGCTGAAAATTTCTACGATAAATTGGGTAGGTCACTAATGGAGTTTCCTATAATACGATAAATAACTCAAATACGCTAATTACTTTTGTTGAGATTTGAACCTTTTAACTTTACGGGAGATTAAGTTACATCGGTAACTAGTTAGTGTTGTCTGAATGACCTTTTTGATGAAATCAGATTATTCCAAGATCAGGTAAAAAGAGTGATGTGCGACTAGTTAAGTCCTTCATATGCAGGGATGCTCAAAAACCCGACCAATCCGATCAACCCAACGCAAAATAACCCAACCCGATGTCTAAACGAGTTGTAAAATTGTCAAACCGTAGGTATTGGGTTAATATTATTTGAACCCAATCCAACCCGATGAACCCGATATTCTTTTATTTCTTGTATTTAATATGATTGTTAAATTTATATTAATATATACATTAGACAATTACACTATCATGTATGCTTTACATATACACATATTTTCAATCTATTCATATCTCTATATAACTCATTCATATATATGTTCAGTAACTGTAAACACATATATATAAATTGAGAAAATTAATTGAATGTGATATACGTAAGAAATATAGATTAAGTTGTATCAAATGGCTGATGATGAAAAAGAAATTATGAGTTGAGAAATAACATATTCAAAGTTAGAAGATATTTTAATATACCAAAGTATCAACCCGATCAACCTGTATGGGTTGGGTTGGGTTGGGTTGGGTTGGGTTACACTTTGGTTTGGATTGGGTTAAGATTTTTCCAAACCGCAAACATTGCGTTGGGTTATTCAAATGTCTTTAACCCGATCAACCAATCCCATGAGCAACCCATTCATATGTATAACCACGTAAAATTGTGGGGTTGCTTATTACATAAAGTCTTGTGTTGACCCAATTGTCTTGATACGAACAAATCAATATACGTTTCAAGGTGGAATCGAAAACGTATGCGATCTCCATAGCTGGTAGGCTCAAATCGGGCTTCTATTAATTGGTTTTTAAGGAATATTGGCTAAAATGCGTGATTCTGTACCAAAGGTCTTAATGGAGCAGAACAATCCAATTGATAACCTAATATTTCTGGTTCGATCAGACATATTTGAATCAAATTTGCAGTTTGTTTTAAGTTTTCTTCAGATTATTCAAAAGTCATAGAGAAAAAAGTACTTCGATATTCAGCAGAATTCAATTGAAGTCTTAAATCGGATCCTTCTGAACTAATAGACTTGAATATTCGACCTGTAAAGTCGGAAATAGAAGAACTTACTAGAATGTTAAGCTTGCCGCCGAAAAGCGAAGAGACTTTCTCCAAAAGTTGTTCCCGTTGGGGACGAGAAGCCATGTCGCAGACGGATCCGGTGACTGTGAAGCCTTTGGCGGACCATTCTTGTAACTGTTGGTTAAGTTCAGCCTCATTGCGCGAGCAGGTGTGCACCACCGCCCCCAACTGCGCCAGTTCCTCCACCACTGCGCACCCGATTCCACGTGTACCACCGGTCACCAGAGCAGTCTTTCCGGCCAGGGACCATCTGGAGTTTCCGGCAATACTTGGCGGTGCGGCGGTCGTCATGCTAGAAGTCTGCTTATTCTTCTTTGTTCAGATGTCACTGGCGCAAAACACCTGAAGCACTGCTCCTCTATAAATACTTCCTCTCTTTCATATGTATAAATATAGGGGTTGATATCCCCACCCTTTACGTCATTTCCCACCCCCCTCATCCTCACATCTTTTCCTCACTTACACCCTTACATTCACCGAATATTTTAAAATTTTAATTTTAAATTTATATTTCATACCCTTGTAATTAGATAATTAATTTATTTTATATCCTTTTATTTTAAAATTTTCATTTTACACCCTTATCAAATTAACACACACAATTATATATCAATTATAACATGTTTAAAAAATACATTTTTATTTTAACAAATTACATCATTATAATCGTCTCGTTAATACCTTCGAAATGAATCCAATATTGAATAGTTTTTGAATTAATTTTATTATTATATATTATATATAATATGAAAAAATATTTTTAATATTTATATTTTATACTTTTATAATTATTTATTTAATTTATAGTACATAATTTATTTTTTCAATTTTCGTCTTACACCATTATCACATTGAAAAACATAATTTTATATTAACTAAAATTAGATCTAACAACGAAATTAACCTCTCAGGAAGCATTCTCATACCATTTATTCATCTTGTTCATCTTAACAAGTTACACTGTTATAATCGTCTCGTTAATACATTCGAAATAAGTCCAATATTGAATAGTTTTGGACTTAATTATATTATTATATATTATATATACTATGAAAAAATACTTTTAATATTTACGATTTATACTCTTATAGTTATTTATTTAATTTATGATACATCATTTATTTTCACACCATTATCACATTTAATTTTCTACTTTGAGTTGGGTTCAAATAATAGTAACCCAATATCAATCCAATACCTACGGTTTGAAAATTTTACAATTCGATTAGACATCGGGTTGCTTCGGGTTATATTAAGTATTTTGTTAAAACTTAATGATTATCCTACTTATATTTTAGATTTTTTATATTTAAAATTAGATGTTT
>NC_037530.1:8248954-8251570 GCF_001531365.2 Cynara cardunculus var. scolymus
TATTAAAAGAATATTAATACTTTATTAATTAATAATAATATAAAGTTAATTAATTTATATAATTATAATCTATATTAAAAATTAAAAACATAAAAAATATAATAACAAAATATTATAAAAGTTGAAGGGTCAAAACTGAAAATATCAAAAGGTTAAAACTGAAAAATAATATATAGGAGGGAGTATAGAAAATATAGGGGGAAGAGTATAGAGGGGGTGGGGTTAGAAAACCCCTAAATATTACATGCTATGTATCATAAATGAATGGTCTTGTCACAATAATATTTATGTCATTGATTGTTGTTTACATTTCAATAGTTTCATTAAGTGATAGATTTAAATTGTTAAGAGATGAATCTTGTTTGACAAAAAAAATCCATCTTTTAATGGTATTAAAACCCTTTGAATGATTTTGTATATTGAGTCTCCCTTAACCATTAAGTGCCCTAATTTCATTGTAAATAATTACCAAACAATTATATTTTATTTTGTACTATATCATGAGAACCTCTTAATCATTCTGACCACTTAATAATTCTGTACCGAACCATTCAACAACTGTCAAACAACTCCTGAGAATTACAAGAATGAAGAATATCTTTTCACCTATTTTTAATACCTTCTATGATATTTGTAATATTAGTTAGGTTTGTAAAATTAACTAAACGACAAAAAAAATCAAATTCAACCAGTTTACCGTCGCAATTGCGAACTTTACCATCGTAATTATGGACCTAACCATCGCAATTGAGATTTGTGCTGAATTTGAATTTTTTTTTTCTTTTAGTTAATATTGCGAATCTAGCTAATATTGTGGATCTAAATACCACGGAAGTAGTGACAAATAGGTAAATTCGAAAGAGAAATGGATAAGAGACGAATTTGGGTGTGAGAAATGGTTATTTGAGTCAATTTCCCTTTTAATTGTCTTCAATTTAATTTTCACGAGTTTTTTTTGCATACATTTGATCATTTTTATATGAAAGAATTTATTAAAGTAAAAATCATGATGATAAAAATAGATAAATGAAAGTAGTTAAACATATAAAGGTTTTGTTCTCACATTCTCATCATAATTCTTATTTTCATCTGAACCGGAACCCAAACTATATAATATATTAACTATTAGCTAGTTTATTAACTAGTTTGCCATACATACTGTAAGAGGCTGTTTGGATCATTGGAATTTGATGGAATTAAAAGGAATTGGAATGTCCAATCTTTTGACTAAATTCCAAATAGAATGTTTGGTTCACATAATTGGTGTGAAGGAATCCTTCCAATTCCAACAAATTCCTTAAGTTACTGATTTCACAATTCCACCACATATACCACAGATTTGAAATCCCAATCCGACAAATTCCTTAGCCCTCATCCATTCATCGAGGCTATATCTCGATTTGCTCTGTTCTGCTATGCTCGATCTCGTTTAAAACTAATAATGGCAACGGGCGAGGTTCGGGCCGGTTATTAGTATCCCCGTTCCCGAAACCAATAACTAAAACCGTCCCCGTGACCGTCCCGATCCCCGTTGGGGATCTTATTGGGGATCCCCATCGGGTCCCTGCGGTTTCCCCGATCCCGGTTGGGGAACCCGTTAAGGTAAAAGTTCTATTTTTCCCTATCTGGTATGCTCGACCTCTCTCTCTCTCTCTTTCTCTCTCTCTCTCTCTCTCTCTCTCTCTCTCTCTCTCTCGTTCTTTCCATCCTAAAAAGGATTTTCTCGAAATGCCATCTATGTAATTTTCTCATTGAATTCCGTGAACGAAACAAAAAAAATTCCAATTCCGTTAAGAATTTCATTCCAATTCCATCCAACCAAACGCAATCAAAAGACATGGTCAAATTCCATCAAATTCCATTATATTCCCTCAAAGTCAAATTCATTTGATGAATTTCAATTCCATCGAATTCCATTCTACGAACCAAACGCCCCCTAAAAGTCCTGAAAAAAAGCTTCGTGGCTTCTACAACCATTTGAAAAATTGTGCTCAGAATCTCGATTGACCTAACGTTTGATAGATTACATTTGCCCAAATCTGACATCCATTTGATAGAGCACATTCCGTATCCTATTAATCAAACATTTGCTCAAATCTGATAACAATACATTCTAATTACTATTTTAGTTCATTTGACAAATTCATAATTTTTTTTTCTTACCAATATGTGCCCAAACTCACACAGAAAGAAGTTCATAAAAAGGAATGAATGTTTAAGTTATAATTTTGTATTAGAGTTTCTCAACTGGTTTATTTATACTATATTATAAAGTATTTAACAAAAACCTTTTAAAAAATATATTATAAACATAAGATATCCATCATTTAAAATTATACTTATTTGAAAATTTAAAGTTACAAGTTATTATTACGTAAATATCTATACTATATTATAAAGCATTTGGCTAAAACTCTTAAAAACTCTTAAACTCTTAAAACTCTTAAAAACTCTTAAACTCTTAAAAACTCTTAAACTCTTAAAACTCTTAAACTCTTAAAAACTCTTAAATCCGTTCATCCCATATCTGAATTCGTGTAAGTAACTGCAGATAAACACAATCAAATACAGGATAAACATCTTATTTTAAATATAAAAAATCTAAAATATAATTAG
>NC_037530.1:8253121-8265501 GCF_001531365.2 Cynara cardunculus var. scolymus
TCAAAATCACATAAAACCATATTATAACATCGACTGAGATAAGGAATAAAATGAAATATTAAAATCACGATGTATCTCGCTGCATTGCGCGAGTACGCTTCTAGTACTTTTTTAATAAATACATAATAACTGATAAATAAAAGTGTTAATAATCCATCATTATCTTTATTTGAAATTATACCAATAAGACAATAAATAATATTTTATTTTAAATTAAAAATACTTAAATTATAAAGTTATCCAAAAATATAGAAAATAATAGACATCCTGTAATATTATATGGACACGCATCTGATGTCAAACGGCGTTGGCACACAAAGTTTGACGGCCTCGCCTCCAAAATAGAATTTGTCAAACCTCCTATTTGGAAATTACCATTTTAGGTCTTTCAAAATATATTAATATACACTCAAGATTTTAAAACCAAAAAATTGAGGTTGTTTATTAAACGTTTATATGGTTAAACATTTATCAAGTTACACAACCTCACGTAATGAATATGGTAAAAACTAAGAATCTTATCCAGTAAGAGCAAAAGAAGGAACAAAAGTCTTACCTGATAAGTGAGGGCAACGACTCTTATCACAGTAAACGTTTATGTGGTAAATTATTGTATATGATGTTGTTTTGATGGACCAATATCTTACCCGATAAGTAAATAATATTGTTAAACTTTACTGATAAACACCTGTCGGGTAAGTTTTTGATAAACGACCCCTTAGAATCAATAATCATACCTTGTTTATTTTTCTCTTCTCTTCTCTTGAATAACTAATTATGTATATCCCAAACAACTTATCCAATTCAACTCAACATTTGAATATATATATATATATATATATATATATATATATAGTCTAATCAAATGAGAACTGTTTTGTTTAGAAAATATCCTTAAATATCTCAAATAAGTTGTTCACATTGGATCTCACGGTTACCACAAACTAATCAGTTCTCTCTTGAATGAACCCCTATATATATATATCAATCAATCAATCAATTGGTATTTCGTATTTTTCTAAAAATAAAAGCTAGAAAAATAAAAAGATTTTAACAATATAGAGTTATAGCCAACAAGGATAAAAAGTATGATTATTTACCATTGTTGTTAAAAATAATAATCTTAAAGAGGCCTGTTAAAAAGCAAATGATGGTCTATTTAAGAACCTTCATAGTGTGACGACCCCAACGACTCTAATTTTGTCTACCTACCTCGTTTAACATGTCTTGTGACTTGGGGTACTATTAATATATATAATCCTCCTTCTCCACGCTCTAATTTAATTAATACCAAAAAAACAGAAAACTCATATTTTTAATGGTATAATCTTTCATTTTTTTAATAAAAAAACCGTTAAATTTTCTCATTTCAAATTATTAAGACCTTAAATTATTTTTAATGTCATCAAACTTTTGTTGGCCGACTACATGCAGTTTTTTTGCGGTTAAAAAGATTTATGTAACCAATTTTAAAAGTGTGATGGTGTATTTATTAAGAAAATGTTCAGTGACTTAATCATTTAAAATAAAAAAGTTTAATGATTTTTCAATTCAAAAAAATAGTTTAAGAATTTAATCATTTAAAATAAAAAAGTTTAATATTTTTTTTTTAAGAATATAACCACTCAAAATTGAATTTATTCAACATCATAGACCAGATTGTAAGAATGGATATGCAAATAAGCTTGGGAGAAAGAGGAAAACCTGTACGGTCTTTGTATTAAATTCAGCACCAATGGTGGATCTAAACTCCAAACAGAACTCATTGTAAACCCATAAAGAATGTTAGATTTTTTTGAGATCCAAATCCCTAATTGAATGTGAATACTAACGAGATGCAATGAAATGTATCAGGTCAATTTTCTTCTAAAATGCAATTCATGGATGTGCATTAGATTAAAAGTGATCAAGAATTCAGATATCTTCTTATACTTCTCACTATAACTTCTTTTCTCATACAATCCTTCACCATTGTCCCATAAACTCATCTTTTCATACTGGGCACTTGTTTTTATGACACTTTTCAAATTGTGTCCTATAAAATTTCTCATAGAACGTTTTATATTAAAAGTGTCATAAAAAACTTGTTATAAACTTGTTAAAATGTATTTAAATATGACGTTTTATTTTTTGGTTCTATAAATTAAATTCTACAAAACGATTTATTAGGGATTGGTAGCGTCCTATGAACTCGATTTCGTTATACTATTTCTAATGATGAGATGAATATGTGAGTTTATTTGTTACATTTTATCGTATATAAAATATATTATTTACTTAAAAAAACTACCCTTCTATAAAATCTTGTAATAAATATTCATTAATAGTTAGAAATTTGAAGTTCATTCATTGAACTTTCCTACCTAATCATCAAAGATTTGACCAAAAAATTGTGGGCTTGAATTTACATTCATATCAATTGATTTTATTTATGTTTTTAAGTTAGAAAAATTAATTAAAATAGCAATTTTTTTATGGTGGATTTCATCTGTTATTTATGTATCACACAAAATAACAAAAATAGTTATAGGTCCGCAATTGACGGGTCCATAATTTGCAAAGGTGTTAAAGTGTGAAAAAAGAAGTTTTTGAACCAGATTCACAATTATAAAGACCAAATATGTAAATTTTGGAATAGATCCCAAAAATATGTCCCCTGTTTTTTCAAATTTACATATTTGGTTCTTATAATTACGGATCTGGTTCAAAAACTTCTTTTATTTTTACACTTTGACCCCTCCACAACTTACGGACTTGCTAATTGTGAATGATTATTCTTGTTATTTTATGAGAGAAATGGTTAAAAGGTGAAACCATGCAGTCAAAATGACTATTTTAATTAATTTCTCTTTTAAATTTAAATTTTCGTTTAAAATTTTAGAAGTTTTAGATTTTTGGGATTGAGAGTTAGATGTCTTGACTTTCACGGGTTTTGTAGGTTTGAGCTTTGGGTTTAAATGAATGTTCAATGATTTTGGGGTCGTTTATTAAACACTTACTTGGTAAGTGTTTAATGCATAAATTTCCTCATTCAACATGAAAAGAGCCAAAAATCTTACCGGATAAGACCGATGAGAAAGATAGAGAGTCTTACCCAGTAAGTGAGAATGACGACTTCTACTCAGGTAAACGCTTACCCAGTAAATTGTTGTAT
This sequence comes from Cynara cardunculus var. scolymus, assembly GCF_001531365.2. Taxonomy (NCBI): domain Eukaryota; kingdom Viridiplantae; phylum Streptophyta; class Magnoliopsida; order Asterales; family Asteraceae; genus Cynara; species Cynara cardunculus. The sequence continues at coordinate 8,256,276 of NC_037530.1, forward strand.
TCGATATGTTTTGATATACTAAAATCTTACACATCAAAATAAATTATTATATTGACTTCTATTGGTAAACATTTACCGAATAATCATTTGGTAAACGTCTCTTTAGTACTTTTGTAGGGTAGTGCTTTGGGACTTTTTAGTTTAGACTTAGAAAGCGATTGATGTTGATGGATGCATGGAAGATGAAGATGATGGGGGAATATGACTTAGACTTTTGGACAAAAACAAGTATTGGTGGAAAAAATGATTTGCAAGTCTATTTTAGATTCAAAAACTAAGTTTGGTCGTACAACGAATACACGACACAAAACCTTAACCAAATTGTTACCGGGTCGTTCTAATTTTTTGGAGGCCTTGTAACACCGGTCTCGATAATAAAATATAAAAATTCACATCATATATTATATTAAAGTTTTATATATTAAAACAACCAAAATGTCTTAAAATGAAAAAATAACTGTTGGGTATTTGGTTTGTCCCACATAGACCAAATCTCAATATTCAAGTGCCTTATATTACCAAGGCTACAACTAGTGTTAAATTGCCTAACCATCTAGTTGGGTCTACGACATATTAAATATCAAAAGGGCCTTGGTAGTGATAAATTGCCTAACTATCTAGTTGGGGTCTCTTGATATCATGAGCAGGTCTTGGTTGGTGACAAGAAACAAAGAGCGGCAACGGCTTTGTCCGACAGTTATAGTTGATTACACCCAACGATTAAGGCATACATATAATACCCTTATTGTCTAGGTTTTTTTTTGGTAGACATATACAAAATTTCCTGGATTCTTTGCTTCTCTCGTTCTTATCAAAATTCATATGGAAGACTAATCGATTCGGCGGGTTCAAGTTCGTATCTTGAAAGGATTGTTGTATCCTCTAGATAGACGTCCAAATTCACCGTACACCGGACAAATTTTTGTCTAAGGACACTGCCATCGCAGGCCTCAATCCCGTATCCGTTCTTCGTTGGATTTTCATCAAGATAATCGAGTCAGTCATCATTTCTTACTTAGCTGATTGTTGTATTTCATATGTAATTATACATACATACATACATACATACATACATACATACATACATACATACATACATACATACATACATACATACATACGTATGTACATACATACATACGTGCATACATACATACATACATACATACATACATACATACATACATATAATTTTTGGATTTTGTTTCAATTCCATATCATTGTACGAACGAAATTCGATTCCTGATCTAAGTTCTAACAGTGACATACACAATTCACTTAAACAAAATCATTCTTCTACCATAAAAATCTTCAAGCGGTTCTTCATAGTCAAATTTCTCCTATAAATTGTTAAATTGGCAGATTATCATATAAAAGTTTATCAACTATTATTTCGCTCAAGTTCTCAAGAAACCCTAGCTCAATTATAAGGCCTAATTGTCTTTGTTTTTGATTAACCCGCTATGCGAGCCGATTAATTCCAGGGCAACCACCCGCTTTTTGGGTAGCCCAGAGTCACCACATTTGAATCTCCATGGCGACAAAGGGATTTTTATTCCTTCTTGGATTCGAACCTGAGACCTCCAGACACTTTTGACCTTTCGAGCCCAAGCTCAAACCAATCGGGCACCACCCTTGTGGCTTAACTCTCAACTTTTTTTACGTGTTATAAAAGGGCTATAGTGCTCTATGAAATTGCAAGTGAGGTTGCTTGTCAAACAATGAAAAGAGAAACAAAGACCAAGAAAGAAGAAGATTATTAAACAGAGTCATACTTGATGTTTCAATCACAAATTTTGCCATGGGGAAAACAAAGATCTGATAATACTGACTAGCCAACTAAGAAAGTTCAATCTTCAAATTATAGACCTAAGAAGAAGGGATTGCAGATTTCCAGCTATAATTGGGAATCGACGAATCAAGAAATTTGGTATATTGAAAGTTCGTAGGATATTTTTAACTATAAGGTCTTGTAGGAACTTGAAATTGATGAGAATTGTTACTGAAAATCGTCTAAAGGTATTAACTAGTAAGAGTAGGTAACTCGGAAGGAGATAACCGTTCATAAGTCTCAAGTCTCTTGTGATCATTTCTAAAACACTTCTAAGGTATGAATATCTACTTTCTTTTAATACATGGATAATCAATTGTAGTGATTATCCATTCCATGAAATCTTGATCATGGTATTCATCCACAAAAGTGGAGGTTATCAAGATGTTATCCAGAATCTTTTGTGTTATGTGATGTCTTGTTTTAAAGACTTTGTGTGCTTGAGACTTCGATCCATTAACGGTGTCTTTTATGATTCTTGCCGATAAATTAATTTGAAAGCTTCATGGTTTTATTATTCTAGTTATCCCATGTTAAATTATTGATAGGATTAATGAATTTGAGTTTAAGGTTATTGAATTTAGTTTTGACTAGGCTCAATACTCAGGGCACGGGTATTGAGATCCTCCATGATGGCTAAAATATTCATGGCATTCTCATAAGGGTTACGACCAAGTCAATAGAGAATGTTGGATGCATCCTTGAACCAAATACCATGTACCATGGTTACCGAAGAGCGGAATATCAGATATTTCTGGTTACCGGGGAATGAGATGGTGTAGTGGTCGACACTTCCATTCCCTTATGATGCCTGATTGGACTGATCATCCATCGGGAATAACGTATCCTAATGATACGGATGACCTTTTTACCTTGAGTTTTTAATTATATAAGCTTCAATTTTAGATATTTACATTAAATCTATTTCTACTTTTATCATAACGTTTTCTTGCATTTACTATTTTATCTTGTATTTATAGTGTTATTATTCGTTTACTGGGCAAATTTTGCTCAGCCGAGGTTTGTTTTGTTTTACCTCGGCAGGTTCAGGATCTAACCCGAGGGTTGGATGAACGGTTGAGATGGCTTAGGATGTAGGATTTAACCTTTATCACGGAGGTCATAACTTACATAGACATTGTTATTGAAATCTTCATGAGCATATCATTATTGTACCAGACAATGTGAAAGTTTGATAATTCACCCAGTTTGTTAAATATACATGAGCTTTCATACCCATATGAGAAGGATTTCCTTGTATGCATATTTAGTTGATATCGATATTGTTTGGATCGAATATAACAATTGGTCACATGTAAATGTTGTTTAAGATCTCTCAGTAGGACTACCGAGTTGGAATGGTGTGGTGTCATGCAACACGAGTTTGTTGCATGGGTTAGGATGGCGGTCAGAAAAAATCTTAGCCCAAACCCAATCCGTTACAAAGAGTAACCCAATCCAACCCTTGTGGGCTGGGTTGCGTTCACGGGTTGTCATCATTATTTCAAATAAATATGTGTATGGATTTTGGTACTTAGAAGCATTGTCTATCGCTCGATTTAATCTTAAATATATAATAAATAAGTAATATTGAATTATTGATAAACAAGTACATACAACAAATGAACAAATTGTGTTTGTAAAAGATGAAAATATGTATACATACTAACGCTCCTATATGTTGCCCTTACTCAAACAATATACATATATATAGGCGAATGATCGTGTGAGAAGTGCAACAAGGGATCTGGACCATTGATCACCTTTAATCTCAAACTCACTCATGAATCGCGCTTGATACATTGATTGATCTGATGCATCTCTTCTCGGTGCATCTCATCCTAATGTGCATTTAAGAGTGGAGATCCCTTCTTACGCTTCTCATCTTAACTCTTATTCTCATCGTAACCCAACCATATATATATGCATGCATACATACATACATACAAACATATACATATTTATATAATTATATATTGCTTAGTTTAAGAAGTTTATATGTATAATTTAATTCAATTCTTTTGTTGCTATCAAATTTACACTATATAGCAACAACATATAAATGTAGAACGTGAATTAAGCAAGAAAAATGGAGAATATTGTACTATAAAAATGACCAAAAGCGAGAATGAGGTTCAAATTAGGTAATATCAATAAAATTTTGTATTGCATATAAATATAAATTAAATTGTATCATAATTATATAACTATTAAAATTGACAAACTCTTTTTTATTTTTTTATAGAAATAAAATGTTCAACATGGTGGTTTGTACCACGCTAATTAATAGGATATCAGGAACTCCTCAAGCAAACTGACAAACTACATTTATTAAAATCCGTTAACTGTGAGTCCCCCATCAACTGCAATGATTTGACCATTAATGTAAGAAGCAGCCGGTAGGCAAAGGAAGGCTACCAGAGATGAAACTTCATTTGCTTCTGCAATTCGTTTCAAAGGAGTTCTAGATATCACAGCATCCATAAACTCCTTATTAGCAAATAACTGCACAAAATAAACATTTTCCATCAAGCTCCATTTTATCAATGAAAAAGGATCAAAATGAAGGTATAACACTATACATCTTCAACAAGCGAGGTTTTCGTGGCCCACGGTGCTACATTGTTGGTCCGAATCTTGTCTTTTGCCCATTCACATGCTAAATTCTTAGTAAGTTGATTTATTGCACCTACACATGTAAAACGAACATTACAAAGACCCATTATATGTATAATTGTATGTGTTATTAAATAGGATTATGCAACTATACCTTTGGTGGCACCATAAATAGACCCAACAGGAACATGAGTTAGACCTGCAACAGAGGAAATGAACACAATGCTTCCAAATCCAGAAGCCTTTAGAAGAGGATGTGCAAGTTGAGAAATATGATAACAAGATTCCAAATTGGTAGCCATGAGAAAAGAATAATCGTCTGCAGTATATTCTGTAGTAGGTTTCATAAAATACGTCCCCACATTGTTTATCTGCAGGAAAGAGTTTTCTGCAAAATTAATTTTTCTAAAAATATGAAAGTACATAAAATCTTTGTAAAAAGTGCAAGTGATAACCTAACAGACCTACATATTCACTAATCAGTAGAAACCACATCTCATAAACCTATTCTACTATGCCCTCCAACTGTTTGATAAAATGCTTCTAAGGACAACCCTTAACCCATTTGCTACGATGTTCTCTAACTATTTTACAAAATATGATGTAATATTTCTACAATCCGTATTTATATCAATTCAAATTGAATCATCGTTTTCATAGAGTTCTTGCTAAGCTTTGCATTATCCCAAAATCATCAAACTGATGCTAAAAAATCAAAGAAATAAGAAATCTAACACCATCATTTTCTTCATCAATCCAAGCAGATATCACCGACGGTATATGATGGCTTCAATACCTTTATAACCAAAATTTTATCTTACTTCCTGGTAATGGTTCTCTTCTTAGCGATCTTGCCTTCTATTGACAACTGGTACTTTAGTCAATCTGACAATTACCCATTCAAATCTTGCATTTGCAGTTCACATTGTCGGTTGGTTTATGGAATGCCTTCGTACCGCTTGTTATATTATTGTTCTAATTAAGAATCTTACGTTATATCAACAATACTATGTTTCATAGTCTACATTTCTTCTTTATTTATGGAAGTTTGAACCTATTCAGATGCGGTTTGGAATGGTAATGTCACTTTTTGAAATCCTACTGCTAGCTTACATCCTTCAGTATTGAATTTGAAGCTAGGTTTAGTGCACTGTTGCTACCACCCAAGAACTAATGTGGCTCTGATGGCTTCTATGTGATATGGGTATTGATCAATCTTCTTCCATGACACTCTCGTTAATTAATAAGTTCAAGAAGTTATTTAACATGTTTTGGATTGTTCAATGACTTATTTGTTCCAAAAATTGTCCAATGAGTTATTTAACATTTTTTGGAATGTCCAAAGACTTATTTGTTCCAAAAAATTGTCCAATGATTTATTTAACATGTTTTGAAATGTCCAATGACTTATTTGTTCCAAAAAAAAGTCTAAGGACTTAATCATTCCAAACAAGAAAGTCCATTGGTTTTTATTGTACTTTTCCCATATATATATATATATATATATATATATATATGAGTGTTGCTATTAGTTTATAATCGTTTTTACTTAACTCTTTTGAGAAGTACTGCCCTATCATATGTATAGTAATAGGGAATATGGGACAAAAAATAAATCCGATTATAGGACAATGGTTTTTATATTAAACGTTTTCACGTAATATCATAAAAAGGTAATAGGAGGTTTATTTCAAAACATGCTCTAAAAACTTATTAAGACACTAAAACACGTTCTACAAAATTAATTTTAATGCTTTTATATAGAACGCATAATTATTTGGTCTTATAAACTTAAGTCGTATAAAGTAGTTTATTATGACTCTTAAAGATTTTTAATTTCCTATAAACTCGATATTGTTGTACTGTGATTACCTTAGTAGCTCTTTACCAAACATTTGCCCGATAAGCGTTTACTGGGTGTCACTTACCTTTTCGGATGAACATGGTAAGAACTGATAATCTTACCCATGAGGGAGAAAACCTTTACCCGATTTGCACATACTAGGTAAAAGATGCTTATGAACAATTCATTTTGATGGTCCAGAATGTTACCACCCAATAAAGTAAATGAAGGTTGCGACTCTTGTAGGTAAATACTTACACAGTAAGTGTTTGGTAAACGACCCTTAATTTACCATCATTTTGATACCTTAAACATCATGTAACGGAACCAATTAGCATCAATTTTAGCCATCACGTTTGAGTGGATACATGATCTAGCGGTACATATGAAAAAAAGGAAAGGAAGTTCCGGGCAACAAATAGAACTTACTAGGATGTTGAGTTTGCCACTAAAAAGCGACGAGACTTTTTCCATAAGTTGTTCACGCTGGGGACGAGAAGCTACGTCACAAACAGATCCAGTAACGCTGAAACCCTTGGCGGACCATTCTTGTAAGCGTTGGTTAAGTTCAACCTCATTGCGAGAGCAGGTGTGCACCACCGCCCCTAACTCCGCCAGTTCCTCCACCACAGCATAACCAATTCCACGTGTACCACCGGTGACGAGAGCTGTCATTCCCGCTAGAGACCATCTGGAATTTCCCTTCAAACCAGCAAAGTTGAGTGGAGCCGACGTCTCCATATCTAAGTGAGGTGTTTTTTTTTATTTAGAACATGCTTCATCATTACTTCTATATATAACTGTTCTATTAGATTCAAATATCAATCATACACCTATATTTATTAAATTAAACAATATTTTGTCAAAGGAATTACGTATTAGTTTTGTCAACCAATAATTTTAGCAGTATATTAACAGTTTAAGTATGTTTAATTAATTAAAAAATTAAGTACTGTTTACTAATGCATATTACTTAAAATTCAAGATTACAAGTAGAATATGCATGAGTACATTTTATTAAAGCTTTATGTTTGAATTCGTGTAACTAACTGCAGATAAACACAATCAAATACATGATAAACATCATTTTAAATTTAAAAAATCTAAAATATAATTAAGATAATTATTGAGTTATAACAAAATACTTAATTATTATCTTAAAAATTATTTTATTAAACCAAAAATAAATTAGTTCGTTATTAAATTTCAACCGAATTAAAGAAATTGCACAAAAACGAAAACTTTTAAATAGTTAATTTGATACTAATGTTGATTATTTTTTTCAAATTTATATTTCATTCAATAATAAAAACATTTACTTTTTCTCAAAACCACATAAGATCGCATTATAACATCGATAGAAACGAAACATTAAAACCAAGATGTATCTCGCTGCATTGCACGAGTACCATTCTAGTCTAAAAAAAACTTATCTACTATTAAAATCTAAAATCATTTTACCTATAAAACATTGATATATTTTCCGTTATTCATCATACACCAACTCTTTTAATTATTTATTCATATAAATTATATATTTGTATTAAAATATAATATAAATCTTATTATAAACGGTTAGACCATGAGCATTACCTTTCTATTACAACAATCTTGGATGCCAAATAAAAGGCTGATATCTATCATACGTGTGTGGTCAGGATTATAGTTTTCCTTTGTCAGCTCCATCATAAATATTCCGATAAAAAAGAGTTTGAAAAAAGAAAATTCTTTCGGTCTCTTTCTCCATTTTGATTTGAGAGCTTTAGCTCAACAGCAAAAAAAACGTGGGAACCTCGTCACTTTATTAAGAAAATCCCTATTTTTTAAAAAATATTATTTTTATATAAGACGATTCAACTTATATTTATATTTAAAAATTTAAAACTATCCTTGTTTTTTTTTTCTTACGTTATTAACTCTTTATTATCTAATATTGAGTGTATTGATTTTTAAGTACTTTCATATCTCTAAAATAAGAATTAGATTTCAAGTTATAACTAAAACAGACTTTTGATTATAAGATTGATGTTTTCTAAAAAAGTTTGTTTTAACCCTAAAAAAGTTTAAAATGATTATGAAAATATTAACATGATGTGACATGAAAACACAACTGATTTATATTGATTTATATAAAGTGCTACTCTGAAACAGTCAGCATTGTGACCTCAAATGATGTTAATTAATATACTAAGAGTATATCATAGAATATGTCTGGTTGTGAAACAGATTTACAATGCTATGTAAAAATATATGGTAGATAATATTAATTTATAAATAATTATTGATTGATTTTACGTCTAGAATTACAAAAAAAAAAAAAAAAAACAGTTTTATGTGAATCATTAGTATTTTTGGAGTTCAATGTTATTTCCTGATCATAAAAACAATAACTAAATTCTTTTTCATAGTTATCGATGACCCAATTTTCACATCTTATCCAAAACCTATAAAAAAGTTGGAATCCAACGGTTTGAGTGGTGTGTGAAATTCTTGGTATAATTAATTTATCTTTAAAAAAAATAATGAGTGAACAATAAGCGTTTGGAGGTGTCAATGGATAGCCCCTCTTGAAATAGTGTTTTGGTAGATTATTGTTATTTTCTTCAATCATAATTATAATCATCATTAATATTAACTAGAAGTGTACTCGCACAATGCAACGAGATACATTGTGATTTTAATATTTCATTTTATTTTTTATCTCAGTCGATGTTATAATATGGCTTTATGTGATTTTGAGAAAACAATGATATTTTTATTTTTGAATAAAATATATGTGTGAAGATATCATAAAAATTTGACAAAAATATATCRATATTAGTATCAAATTAACTATTTGAAATTCCTTATTTTTTGTGTAATTTTTTAATTCAATTTTTTTATAATTTAATTTATATACAATAAAGAAGTAATTTATATTTGGTTTAATAATATAA
>NC_037530.1:8266466-8271202 GCF_001531365.2 Cynara cardunculus var. scolymus
ATAATAATTAAGTATTCTGTTAGAATTTAATGATTATACTAATTATATTTTAGATTTTTCATATTTAAAATGAAATGTGTATCATGTATTTGATTGTGTTTATCTGCAGTTAGTTATACGAATTCATATATAGGATGAAATCGGATAGGGATGAACGGGTTTAAGAGTTTTTAAGAGTTTTAAGAGTTTTTAAGAGTTTTAGCCAAATGCATTATAAGATAGTATAGATATTATTTATTATTATTATTTATAAATAAATAGTAATAAAATTTAAATATCTATTAAAAATATTAATTAATATAAATTGAAAATTAATTATTAATTAATTTTAATTATACATTATTCATTAATATTATTTATTAATTATTTACAATATTATTATTTATTGATTAAATTACACCAAAATAGAACAAACTTTCACCTGATTCCTATTTTGGAAACCAACTTTCAAAATCGTCATTTATGGGTCTCTATCAAACTTTTTGTTTATTTAAGGGTCTGGTTGACCTGTTAACCTGTTAATGCTGATATCATCCAGATTTTTTGCCAACTAAGATATTCCACGTTATATTAATTTTTTATTTTAAAACTAATATTTCACGTCATGTTTAAAATTGCAAAATAAATATAGAAAAATAATTAAAATTCGTTTTTTTCCAAAAATTAGTTCAATAAAATCTATTTTTCATTTCAAAAATTAATTAAAATTAGTTTTTTTGAAGTAAACTGTACTAAATTTGAACCTAATTTTTTTTAAAGGCAAAAAAAGAAGGACAAAGAAGAGAGCTACGACATGACCATCACCCTCATCAAGCCAACCAATATATTAAACAAAAAGATCCAACAAGAAACTAGAAACAAGGAGATACAAAAATCCAACAAAACAAGCGAGAACAACAGAGCAAGACCGAACAGCCCCAAGACCGAGGCAAGACCCAAAAACAAAGACAGACAAAAGAGATTAAACAAGATAAGGAGAGGAAGACCAACTATCCCAATTAAAATGGAACTTACGACTCCTATTACCCATCCAAAGCTTGGATAAATTTGAACCTAATTTTATTCTATAAAATTCATAAAAAGGACGGTTTAGGAGTTTATACTTACTAGGGAAGTACAAATAATTATAACAAAAGGTTGAAATAAATTATTCATATTTTAATTACTGATATCCATTTGAAGATACATATATAAACCCATATTTAAAGATGTATACATAAAAACAAATTATTTATCAATCATTTATTTTCACATTATACCCTATCTTGTATCATTTCATACTTAATAAACACCATGCTTATTTAAACGCTTATTTTATGAGTCAATTGACATTTTATACTTTCTAAAAAACAGCAAAAAAAGGATAATTGTAATAATACACGTTTTTTATAATAATACACGTTTTTTAAGCGAAGGATGACAAAAGTATCATTCAGCGCCAACTTATTTATCCTAATTAATCATTATTAATTACAAAAATATCATTTTCAATCCACACTGTAAATAAATACTTAAAAATGCGTGTTTGACTCTCATTAAAAGACAAACTCTTTTAATCATATACTAAAACACGAAACTTTAAAGATAATTATATATATATTTTTTGGAGGTCCTGAATAGTAGTCCTCTAGATACAAAAGCTTCATTCAGTTTAGGAGCCGTTTACCAAACGCTTATTTGGGTAAGCGCTTACTAAGTTATACAACATTATCGGATGAATATGGTAATGACCAATAATCTTACCCGATAAGAACGAGACAAGGACCAAGAGTCTTACCCGGTAAGTGAGGGCAATGACTCTTACCACGGTAAGCGATTACCGAGTAAATTGTTGCATACGATGTCGTTTTGGTGAACCAAAATCTTACCCGGTAAGTAAATGATAGTGTTAAATTTAACTGATAAACATTTACCAGGTAAGTGTTTGATAAACAGGTCGGAGAAATTTAATGTATAATTGATGGGTTGTAGTTAAACATAATGTCAATTTTAATGTTCTAATGGTAGGTAAAGATAGCCTCACATAAAAAACGATGATTAATAATAATAAATAAATAAAACGAATCAAAATCAAACCTATAATAAAAAACGATGACAAAAGATGAGCGCATCCTCTAAAATTTGTCGATTAATACACACATAGCAATTTGGGGTCTAAATAATTCGAATTTTTAAACTCTTTTTTTTTACTTTGAGTTTTATATTTTTTGAGCTCGAATTGATCTTAAACACAAAATAAAACTTGTTTAACTTTATGAGTCAAGCTACATAACACGAATGTTCGACTCCACTCATTTGAAAGCTCAACTAAACTTTACGAGTCGAGCCAAACCACGTTATTCAAAAATACACTTTTTCAAGCAAAACATATTTATATGTTTATAAACTATGCAACCAAAATATGTAATAATCGAGCTTGAGCAAATAAACAAAAAATAAATCTCGAGTTCGAACTCGTAAACGACTATCGAGTTCAAGCTCAAATATTGAAAATATATTCTAGCTCGAGCCCAACTTAGAAAAAGTTATTCGAGCTTGAACCTGCTATTACTTTTCCGTCTTTTCGAGTCGAGTTTGAATAATCTACTACTTGACTCAACTCGACTCGTTTACACCCCTACATACAATAAATTACCGTCTCTTTGATTCAAATTTCTAAAATAAGGGTATTGAGATTTTTTGTTATTTTATTCAAATAAATTGCTATATTGTTTTCTTACACATAATAAACTTTATGTTTAGGGAACTCCTTAAATTTAATATGCAAATGGATGAATAATTTTTATTTTTCATCACCAATATGATTGAATAATTATTATTTTATATAGTTTTTTCTAAAAAATATAATGATAAATAAAGGTAAAAAGTATTTTAATAAAAGTCAAAATCAGAGAAATTTAGAGACCTCTCTAAAAATTAAAAGATATCAGTTCTAATCTATTTCTAATATATTTAATACTATCAATATCGTCATATCCTTTAGACTATGATACACTTATCCTACAATATTTCCCTTGACCAAAGGGCTTTCGATCTAGCGGTATCGTAGCCCTTGGCTTCCTAGGAGGTCAAGAGTTCAAACCTCACCAAAGGTGAGGAGGGTGTGTGAGTTTATTTGTTGCATTTGCCGTATATAAATATTATATACTTCAAAAAAAAAAAAATTCCCTTGTGCGGAGTCAAATGAGTGATGGTGCATCGGTTTCTTTGCAATACATAGTCTTTTTATTTAGTCTAATATTCTCTAAGATTCGTACATTAATCATGAGAGTTAGGAAAATAGGATGGTATATAAATTATTGTCTCGCTAAAACCTTACATCAAGAAACAAAACCTAATGGAAAAATAAAACCTTGGTGAATGCAATAGCACAATATATCAATGTCACATACATAGTAGACTCCCCCTTTTGTCTACTACCCCTTGATTCGTGCATTAATCAAGTGAGTTTGGAAAAGTCTATGCATTCTGATACTCTCTACATGTTTTTCTAAATGTGGTTTTAGGTAATTATTTCGTAAACGAATATGTTACATTCTCCTTGCATCTTATATGATTCACTTAAATATTGAGGATAGTTTGTTATTGTTGATTGCATAAAAACTTAAGCAGAATATGCTTTGTGTTATTATCCAAGTCCTGGCTAAAACCCAAAAAATTGGTCAAGGTTTTACCCAAATCTCCAATTATTTATTATGACTAAAAAAAAAATTAAAACAATATATAATTTGTGGATATCAATAATAATATTAATGAAAGAGAAATTTATAGAACATATGTAAGATATGCCCCTCATTTTGTTCATGTGTCTCGGCTTTAAACCCAAAATGTAACAAAAATGGATTCAAAAGTTCAATGGTAGGAATATCGAATGTTTCAGATGTAAACACCACTTAATTTAATCACTTAAAGGCTAAAGCCACGAAGAATTACATAGGACTGGAAATGGGTTGTCGTGGCCGAGTTAAAAGCATTTGAACAACTCAACCCAATATTTATGAATTGAAACATCTCAACCTAACCCAACCCAATCAAAATAACAACCCAACCCAAACTATTTGGGTTGGGTTGAGATGGTCGGGTTAATTGGGCTCAAACTTTGGTATATCATTTTACAATCTAGTTAAGCATTTGCATAAATGAAATAAAATCAAAATAAGAACATACAAAAAGGGCTAACAAACTCAAGTTTTTTTTTTGAAGGTTCGTACAAATAAGAAAATAAAATTACGGTTGAAATTGTAATATAATTTTGAATATAGCTAATAACGAGTTGGTCTAATATCTAATGTACATTTATTAATTGTTGTAACCAGGTTATTACAAACATCGTAGTCTAGGGGGTTTAGTGTCTTGTTGGTGTTAGATGAAGCTGAAAAATAAATTGCTTTCATGAAAGCTTCCACCTCCTTTTATAATCCAGCTCATGGTTATATATATATATATATATATATATATAGACTTGGGATCATGTGAGACAAAACTGTTTTCATGAGACACGATTTTTATATCTGAAACATCACGGTAAAACACTGTGACTATGAAGATTCAACTTTTTTTTACCTTCACAACATTTGTTGTGAAATTTCAAGTGTAAAAACTGTCTCACGAAAACAGACTTGTCTCACGTGAACCCTAACCTATATATATATATATATATATATATATATATATATATATATATTCAATGGTTTTTCTATGGAACTTCATTCAATCAAAGGCTTATGTGTGTCTGA
>NC_037530.1:8272237-8273401 GCF_001531365.2 Cynara cardunculus var. scolymus
GCCTAAGGCTCATCCAAAACTCTTTTAAAACTTTTTCACCCAGGCGGCTATTAGACTGGAAAGAAAAGTTGGATAAAGAGAGATATAAGGATTAACATCAAAGAAGGACATGTGCAGATCAAACGTTATATAGAGCAAAATATGTTCATCAAGATTGTTATGTTGATGGTGATATAATTTGTAAGATTATAGATTTTATTTCCGCTGCAATGTAAGTGTTTGATCTTGGGATACTCATTATGATATATTGAAGTATTCAAAATTTTGGGATGTTACAAGTGGTATCAGAGCAAAGTTTAAGTGAATTAGGTTACTGAAACCTAAACTTAAACTGAGAATGAAAGATTTTATTATTGATAGATGTGTGACTAAAGATTGATTTATAGTGATGAGAGTGGTGATTTAAGTTAATTTGGGGTTAGTCTTAAACCAAATTAAAGCAGAGAAGCCGTTAGATGTTTTAATATCCTTGGATATAATGACATTGATAGAAATGTGTTTATGCAAAACACATGGTAAAATGAGATAAAATAGATGTAGAGTGGTGTTGGTGGGTAAAGTTTTGGTGACAAACTCCACTAATTTGCTTTAGCGATGGATAAAAGTTTATTGAGATGCGAATATAAGTTATTCTCAAGGATGAACGGATGTTTAGAACTTCAGACATTAAAACAGTTGGTATGGTGAAATTTATGACATAATGTATCTAATTTAAAGAAGTGTTCAATAGATAAAAAGTAAGTCGTAACTCTTAAGGATGTGAAAAGAAAAAAAAACTAAGAACCAAAGGGATTTCTCTTGTGAATGTTTAATGAAGACGTCATAATGGTTCAGAGGCTACTTGGGAACTTGATAAGGGGACGAGATTGAGATGCCCTCATTTATTTGCATAGGGCAAATTTCGAGGATGAAATTTTGTTAAGGGGGAAAGTTTGTAATAACCAAAGATAAAGGGGAAAGAAATTGAATATAATATTAATGATAGGAAACCCAATGGTCATGAAACCTACGACCATTTATTATGGCGTATCGTTTCATATTCTGTGAAACCGCCGAAGGGGTTTAGTATAAAATGGGAGTTTGTAGCTTTATGTGTAGTTTGGGGGTCAAGAAGGAGAACTATTGTGAGAAAAGGCGACGGTGGACGATGTAATGAGAGTTGAC
>NC_037530.1:8274421-8290779 GCF_001531365.2 Cynara cardunculus var. scolymus
ATGTGTGAAGACTGCTCAAGCTTCAGCGAATGATGATGAGACCTTCAGGTCATTCCAACATTCAGCGATCAAAGGAAACTTGCTTAGCATGATTGTTGTTGTCTTGTCCTTATGCACACAAAGAACAAAACCCATACCCTTACAGAAGTTAGTACGGTACGGAGCCAATTAGTCGACTCTTTGTCCACCAACTTTATGTAAGGATGTCTGCTCAGAAATAGTGCTTCTGTACTATTCACTGTAGCAAAGGACAAGCCTTCTTCTTAAGGCTTGACAAGCACTCTAAACCTACCATATTGCATTAAATGGACATTTAATGCACTGAGTATAAATAGAAGTGTTTCTTTTCCATGCAGAGGGCGCGCATCTCTCTCTAACCTAATTCTTACTTCAAGCATCTTCTAGCTTGAGTAAAGAATATTTCTTTTAGCTACTTCTTTTCTTGTAATTGCTAAAGCTTTGTGTGTAACCAAAGATTGTTTAGATATGTTTTTATTACCTTATCTTTYCACAAACAATCTTGTAAAATATGTATTGATCTTCTCTATCAATATATATTTTAAATTTGAAAATACTGTGTTTGTATTCATCCCCCCTTCTACAAACTGTTTCTCTTCTTGTATACCCTTACGGGACCAACAAAGTCGCGTGGGGGGTTG
Organism: Cynara cardunculus var. scolymus; assembly: GCF_001531365.2. Lineage (NCBI taxonomy): Eukaryota > Viridiplantae > Streptophyta > Magnoliopsida > Asterales > Asteraceae > Cynara > Cynara cardunculus. The sequence goes on from NC_037530.1 coordinate 8,275,081, forward strand.
CAGGATCCACTATTTTCTCGTTTTTTCATTTTTCTTTCATATTGTTTTGGGGTCTTTCGGGTTATTGTTTAGGTGTCCTAGAGTGTCTTAAGAGTTATGGTAAGGTTTAATACATAGATTTTGACCCATGCTTATATGATTTAGATTCACATGTTCGGTATCAAAGTTCGTTACTAGTTAAGAGTTTAATGTATAAACGTGGGTGAGTTTTCTTACATACCTTTGAACTAAATACATATGTTATGAAATGATGTTAGGGGCCGTTTACCAATTTTTTTGGTTAAGTGCTGATTCCAGTAAGAGGTCTGACTGGAATAAATGCATATTCGATTTTCTTATTTACCAAACATTTTGTATTAAGTATTGATTGAGTAAAATACAAATCGAAGAGAAAATGAAGCCAACGATACCTGAAGCAAGCTGCTGCACCAATTTGTATGAAGAAAAGCGCACCGATTTAGGGTTTTTTTAGATGGAGAGGGTAGATAAGGAATGCATGCCTCTTACCATGGTAAGATTGATTTGTTTTGCTGACCCCAATAAGAGGACGGTCAGAGACAGATTGATTTTGTTTTTAAGTAAACACTTTTACCTCTTACCCATGTAAGCATCTCTTAATAGGTAAGAGGTGGTAAGAGATTAGTAAACGGGGCCTTAGTCAGATTATCAATCTTATATGTAGTAGATATACATCTTTTGAAAGTCATTATCTATTTAATATTTTGAAAGATTGATACTTACTGATTTTATACGATGTTGTATTAATAGGTATTTCTTCACTAAACTTTATGGTCGAAAATATGCATTTCAGGGTAGTCTCATCCCGAGGATAAAATAAAAGGAAAGATGTGATGTTTATTTGCGTGATCAAAGTTCTTGTATGAAACTTGTTTGATATGTGAGCTTATGGAACTATCATATACAAGCTATAAAAACAAAATTTTATAGTAGACTTATGGTAGTTTTATCATTGTATATACACTTAGGACCAATATGTAATATCATTGTGAGTTGTTATATGCAATTATGTGTCATATGTAATATGTTTTGGCGGGTCGTTACATTAATCAATGACTTAACAATCATATTAAATCCATAATATAGAAAGACATCGGGTTCATTGAGTACCCTAACCCAATTCCAACCCAATAGATACGGTTTGGCTTAATTATGTATCAACTATGTGTCGGGCTTACCTTGGGTTGAAGATTTTTTGGGTTGGGTTGGGTTGGCCGGTTGGTTTGGTGGGTCAATTTTTTGAGCATCCCTAATATACATGCCCCCAACCCTCTTGTCAATTAATGTTTGGACCGCAATAGGTTTTCATGTCTAAAATAGACTTGGGGGCTGTTCGGTAACGACTTAATGAGTTGTATGGCATGTATGGCTTATTGGTTAAGCCATACATACATGTTCGAAAGTGGCTTAATGGGTCAGAAAATGTCTTATTCCCTCAACCCATAGAAGGAAGTCATATGCTTTCAGCCAAATAATTTACATCCTCCCCCTTTTGTGAAACACACCCAAATCAAACAAAAAGGCACATATCACGCTCTCTCTCATGGATCATGTCTCTCAAAACACTATCCTCTTGTTCTCTCACCAGATCCCTCAAAAACTTTCCTAGTTCGCTGACAATCGATCTTGATCTCTCCCGTCACTCTCATTCTTTGACGGTCTCATTCTCTCCCATCACTTCTATTCACCGGCGTTCTCTTTCTCTCCCTTCACTATCTGCGGTCTCATTCTCTTCTGTCACTCTCCAACTGTCCCTGCTTGCTTTTCCATCTCTCCATTATGTCTTCTTCATATCTTCGACTAGATCTCTCGATTTGGATCTAAAATGGGCTTACTTTTTTTTTCTTTGCTTCTTGTTTCTTAAGAGTTATAATATAGAGAAGAAACAAGAAGATTATTCTCTTGCAATACCACTTGTGGATGGCAATGGAGAGAGAGGAGTGGGATGAATGCACGAGCATCGATTCCTTCTTCAGTCTTGTTTCAATTGTCTCAAGTTGACCAACAATGTGGATTGTATTTGTTTATTGTTTCTTCGTTTTTTTGGTTTGCTTCTCAATCTGAGATTTCGTAACTGATTTTGTATTTGGGTTTGGGTTATAAATCTTTTATAGGTTTTGGTTACAGGCTACAGAGAAATATGTCTTGTAATTGGGATCAATCAAACACAAAAAGCAAAAATAAAGGGTAAAATTAAAACTTATATCATTCAGACAACTTATGCAACACAACAAACGAACACCCATTAAGTATAATCTATATAGACAATCTAATTCATATGGATAACTTAATCTATATCATAATTGACGATCACAAATTACATATTGTCTTAATATTGTATAAATTTTTTAACCATAGCAAATAATTTGGGTAAAACCTTGACTTATTTTTTGAGATTTTGTCGGTTTTTTCTTGCGAAAGGACCGACTCTCGATCAACCAAGGATCAATTTTCAGACTTTGTTCATGATTTTTTTAACCAATTAAGTATTGCTCTTTGTCACACCCGAAAATTCGAGGTTGTGATGACTTAACAATGAAAATATATCTCAATCAAAAAGTAACTTAAAATTCAAAACCTAGGAGCGGAAGTATTTAAATCAATACCAAAAGTACTAAATGGATAATAACGTCTAAAGAAGCTTAATATCAAAAGAATAAAACGAACAATGACTACATCTTCTTCTTCTTTCCTTTAGAGCTATCAGCCTCACGATACATGTACTATTTCAAATCAATCGACTCGGCATAGAGGTAATTCGCAACATGTGTCGATTGAAACATCGTCAATAATGTCGAATCTCCAGGTAGAGAGGTATACCTCATGGTGCATGTACCGAATAACATCTATCGACACGGTACAAAGGTACTTTGCAACATATATCGGTCAAAACATCATTCCGGTTTCCTACCATCTCTACCAACCCAAAAATACATAAAAACATTTCATGCATTTCAAAAATACTTCATTCAAGCTAAAAAAAGTAATAACACTCGAAAATACATTTGCATAAAACATCGTAAACAAATAAATCATTCATAAAACATCTTTTCATATAAGCATGTGTCCCAACTTTAAAATCATATGAAACTCAACTGGACACTCCCTTCAAATCCTACATACATATCAACTTTATGCTCTATGTACTTCTACTACATTCATACCACTTATATCCATTTTGTGATTAGCATTCAAGATTATTCCTTTTGTGATTCTTTCATGTCAACTTAACAAAATATATATATATATATATATATATGTATGGGGAAAGATTCATTTGAGAAATAATAAATATTTGAGAAGTAAAGACGTCATCTCATTTGGTCAACATTTACGGCATTGATCATGAAACACCAGATACTTCCTATGGGTATGCAAAAGATGGAGGAGTAGTTTCGTAACTTTTACAAATAAGCCGCAAACGGGTTTATATGTGAACCCATATGATTCACATATAAACCAAATGTTCATATGTAAACCCGTTAATTAGTTCATATGTAATATCCAAGGTTTTAGTTCGGGTTAAGTTTGAAAGTTCAGGGGCTGATTGTCTTAATTCTCTTTTATAGAGGGTTTTAACTTAAAATGGCACCATATAAAAGAATCGCTTCTCTTTGTTTCCTTCCAGTTCCAGATAAGGTAAATTAATTTATAGTATTTTCTTTTTGATAAATTCAAATGGTTAGAATCTTCTTAAAGTTTCTTAGGATTATTATGAATTTTTTTTATTAACCTGGATATCCACCCGCTACGCGAGCCGACTAATCCCAAGACGGAACCTTTCTTTTGGAGATAGTCTAGAGTCACCGTATTTGAACCTATGTGGCCACAAGGGGAATTACTTTTTAGTATAAAGAGGTTTTAATTACTCCTCTATGCTGGTGCTATTTATTTATTTTTGGTTAATAATTTCTTTGTGCAAATGAGTTTTAAGCATTGATTTTTTATACTTTGATGGGACTAAAGAGTTTGGAATTTGCTTATCTTTGTTGCCATGAGTAAATTTATTGGTTGAAAGTTTTATTTTTGGTCAATAAAGTTTGGAAATCTTGGATTTAAGTATGGTTAAAACTAGGTTATGCAAGCCTTTATTTACGGTTTTTTTTTTCGTTTTTTGTCTCATGTCGTTTTGTGGTATTTCGGGGTACTGTTTAGAGCTTAATAAGTTTATTAAGATTAGAGTTAAGTTTAATTGCTTAGTTGTGATTTGTGCCACTTTGATTCAGATTCACGTTCAACTTTGTTAACTCATATCGGTTAAAACTTTTATCGTGATCAAGGTGAGTTTTTTTCCTCCACCATTTTCCAACTGAAATGCATATATTATCAAATGATTATTATATTGGTTTTATGTTTGATTGACATGTTTGGATTATTACTATTAATTGTGTTACGGTAATTTTACAAGTTAGAAATTAACATCTATGATGTGAATTTTGATTCTTGGGTTTGGAAGGGGCTTACACAACAGGAGCAGGGTGTGTTAGGAATATAATGATCCATGCAGGGATTTATATATAAATATTGTGCCAACGAACTCGTTTTGAGTGGCAAGGCCACAACCAATACCATTGCAATCTTGTCGGGATGTGTGTGCAGTTTTGAGTAGCGACTGTTGTGATAAGTTACCTGAAAGGGTTGTTGAATCTGAGTGCCAACTCTGACTACTTGATTTAACTGTTTTGCAGTAATTGGTCTTTATTGGATTAATAAACTGTTAGGGAATTTCCTCATTAAACTGTATGGTCTAACTCTCATTTTTATTTAAAAAAAATGCATTTCAGGACAGATGCGTCTTAACGATAAAAGCAGGGGCGGAGGGCCTGCAGGCCCTTAATAAGGGCCTTGGCCCCTGGGCTTTTTGTAGTAAATACAACATATTGATCAGTCCACTAAAGGGTGTTAGGTATAAATATATTTGGGCCCCTTCACTTGTTGATCCAGTCCTCCAATGGTAGTGGCACCAGCCTGTCTCCAGCGGCAATCCTATAGTGGCAGTGGCAGTGGCAGTGGCAATTTAAAACTCCTCGACGTCAACGGTAAGTTATTTGGGCGCCCCTCCACTCAATGGTAAATCATTCACCGGCACGCCTCCAGTCTGCAGTCCTGCTCGGCTGCTCTCTTCTTCTCGTCTTCTCTCCATCAAATCTGTTTAGCAAGTATGTATAAATTCTAATTGCCTAAATTTGTTTGATTAATGATTTATGATTAGGTGATTTAGGTCTAAATTTGTTTGATATTTTAATTGATTGGGTTTAAAATGTTATTACTTGAGCCTTGATTTGATGAGTTTTAAATTGTTTGATTTCTGATGATTAGGTTTAAATTTGATAGAACATTTAGGGGATGTTTACAAACGTTTACCAAGTAACATTACCTCACCGAATAAATATGGCAAAGACCAATAATCTTACCCGGTAAGAGCGAGACAAGGACCAAGAGTATTACCCGGTAAGTGAGGGCGAAGACTCTTACCACGCAAATTGTTGCATATGATGTTGTTTTAGTGGACTAAAATCTTACCCGCCAAAAAAATAATAGTTGTTAAATTTTACCAGTAAGCACTTACCGAGTAAGTGTTTGGTAAACGACCCCTAAGTTAAGTAGTTAACCGTGGATATTTATACATACATCTTTATGAGTTCTTCAAGGGTATTTGTGGTATGATATGAATAAATTTTCAAACTTTATGAACTTATTTATCTGATATTTGTGATGTCTCATTAACCATTCCATCTTTCAAAGATAAAACCCCAAAATCCACACCATTTTGCTACGTGCATATATAACATATTTATCTTTGTGGACTTCAAATTTAGGACAAAACCCCAAAATTCACAACATTTTTGCTACCTACAAGCATTAAAACTAAAATTGCATACCTTCAGCTGGTTCCATACCCATGAATCTGTCTTTGTGGTCTGTGGACTTTAAATTCATGGACTTTAAATACCCAAAATCCACACCATTATGCTATTGATGTCGTTCAACATATAGATTATAAGCAGTTGACATCTATTGCAGAATTGAGTTAATGGTTGATAAGGACTAGAAGAGAAACCACTTTTGATCTTATTTATCGATTAATAAGTCTATTACTTACTCTCCCAGTTTCTACCGTGACAACCGAGAGATCATTTTCAACAATGAATATTGTGAAAACAAGAATACAGAATAAAATGGATAATGAGTTTCTAAACGACTCATTGCTTTTGTTTATTGAAAGGGAAGTAGCTGAAAAGATTAGTTTAGAGGAAATTGTGGAAGACTTCAAGGTCGCGAAAGATCGACGGGTTCCACTTTGATTAGCGATGTTTGACATGTTCATATTTAATGTCTAATTTTAGAGTTTTACTACGTTATAACTTTGGACATTGTATTTTTGGTACCTTTAAATATATAATATATTCAGTCCGGCCCCTACGGTTGGAAAGTTCGTGTTCTGCCTCTGGATAAAAGGAAAGGAAAATTGTGATTTTATTTGTATGGATGTTAACTATGGAGGTGGTCAAGGATTATTGCTATATAGGAACCTGTTGTATCAAGATTATAATAGCAAAAAGTTTGTTCAATATTTTAGATGATGTATAGTTTTGATATGCTAGGACCAAATGTGCAAACCTTATATGGTTGATCTATGTACATTATGTGTTTCTTGTTACGTGAATATGCGGGTTGTTACAGTTGGTATCAGAGTATGAGTTTAAGGAATTTAGGTATTCAGTTTGACACCTAGACTTAAACTAACTAGGTAGTTTTATTGCATGATAAGATGTCCTTAACATGTTTAGAACCCGTGGGATATTAAATATAATGGATTAAAAGAACGAATTATGCTGTAAATTCAAAGTAAATCCAGTTAATGTATTCATGAGTTTACAGGTGCATGTTTGTACTTGATTGCCTTATTATATTTGGGTATGTGATTAAATGTATATTATTTTGTTTATCAACCGAAAATTACAACAGTCAGGGGTCGGGGCAAGAGTTACAAATTGAACCAGAAGTCTCAGTACAGGCAAGTTCAACCCATGGGCGAGGCAGAGGTGAAGCTAGAGGTCGGGGTCAGTTACAGAATCCTGAATACATTACAAAAGAAGATTTGGCTATTGAATTAGGTAAGCTTTAGGATACCTTATTAAAGTCTTTGTGAGGTCACTCTCAAAATAATGAAACTCCTGAACGTATTGAGGGAACTAAAGCGATAGCTACACCTTCAGGTACTCAACTTATTCCTTTGCTGCAAATGACCCAAAAACAGAAGAAGAGACAGTTAGGAGAGAAGGTGATTGAAAAGAGAAAGTGGGATGGACCGCCACATGATTTCAAAATGCCAAAACTTGGTAGATTTGATAACCGTCCTAATCATAAGGGTTACTGAATGACCATGTCTCAGATGTCACCGAGTACATCGCGGTGAGTGTAATAAGAATCCGAGATATTGTTTTAGATGTGGGAAACCGCGACATGTTGTTGTTGATTCTCGAGCAACCCGAGTTTGTTATCACTATAATTCTCCGGACCATATTAGATCGGACTGTCCACAATTGAGGGGTTCGGGAATGAATTATACCGAGGGTAATCGAGGAAATCAAAGTGAAGCTAGAAAGGTCGATCAGTCAAAAGCTAAGGGGCGTGCAATTCAGATGACCAAGGGAGAACCCGAAGAGACACCAGATATGGTGACATGTATGTTTTTGGTGAACTTCGCATGTGCTAAAGTGTTATTTGATTCTGTTGTCAATTGTTCTTTTGTTTATCCTTCATTCGTTGATTGTCTACATGTGGAACCCAAACTGTTAGATTATGTTTTAGTAGTAGAGACTGATAATGATGATCGGGTTTCAGTGAATAAAGTTTGATGACTGTAACATAGAGGTGGATGCGTGTGTTGTGCCAATTCAATTTTTTCCTATGTCCCTGAGAGAGTTTGATGTAGTGGTAGGAACGGAGAACGGATTGGTTATCGAAAAATTAGGCCAAAGTTGTGTCCAACAATAAAATGATTCATATTGACTTACTTGGTAAGGGACCTGTTGTAATTCATGATGACCGACGAGACCATCACACTAAGTTTGATTTCAGTGTTAAAGGCCCGAAAGTGTGTTAAGAAAGGTTGTCAAAGTTTCTTGGGTTATGTAATTGACTCCAAGAAAGAAAAAGGTAAAGTTGAGGGTATACTTATAGTAAGTGATTTCCCGAAAGTATTTCCAGATGATTTGACCAATCTTCCACCAAACCGTTCGATAGAATTTAGAATTGATTTGATACCAGGGGCCTCACCGGTGGCTCGTGATTGGCTCCTTCTGAGATGAAAAAAATGATGTCACAACTGAAAGAACTACTCGATAAAGATTTTATTAAACCTATTACATTTGCGTGTGGGTGTACCAGTGTTATTTGTTAAAAACAAAGACCCACAAGTGGAGGGACTATGGTTGTTATGAAAATGAAAAGTTGACCACTAATATAGATAATTTATTTTAGGGATTAAATCCAAATTTTGAGCAAACCACAAGGACCCTAGCGCAATTCACTCTTATTTCTATCTCCTTCATAGAGTTCTAGAGATTTCTCAACATTTGGAGATTTTCATCTTATTTTTTCTTTATTCTTTATTTTAGCATACACTCTAGCATAAGTATTGCAACAACAAAAAATCGTTAAATCTCCAAAATCTCCATTTTAGCATAGTTGATGGAGATGCTTTTATATTATTTAATTTTTTTTTTACTATCTTGTTTCTATAATTAACATATTATATTATTAAGGGCTTGTTTTAATTATAGTATGAAATATTTTAATTAACTAATTTTTAGAATGTCTTTTTTGGTTATTTTACATTTATCATCTAGCTTATTAGTTAGTTTTATCTCACATGATTTGTTCATATGTTAGCTTATTAGCTCCCAGCTAGCTTATCAGATAATAGTTGGCTTATCAATTAATTTATCAGCTAATTTGCTAAATATAGGATAAGTGATCCCTTCATACTAACGAACTAATACTCAATAGTTCTGTAACCTAGTTTACACATTTGGAAAAAAAAATGAGAAGTTCCAATCACTTGTCGGTGCAAATTACTATGTTTTGAAGAAATAGGTTTAGTGGTAGACTCAGAAATTTCTAAGGAAAATGTTAATATAAAGTTCACAGGGAGATTAAAATTTGTTGATGTGTAAATTGTGAATTTGATTTTATTCGTATTTACGTTTTACACTCTCTTGAGTTCTTATGATTGATTAACTGCTCTCTTCATACTAATTAACAAGCTTGTATTTCAAGCCTTTTTTTTTTACTTTTAGTTTATATGTTTAAGTAGTGGTGTTATTCGGTCAATTAAATTGGTTTTCTGTTTATTTAATCTAAAAGTAGGGGCGTTTGGTTCTCATAATGGAATTTGGTTGAATTGGAATTTGAAAAAATATAAAATTAAATTATATGAAGTTTGACCATGCATGCATTTGGTTGACAAGAATTAGAATGGAATTTCGAAATGGAATTGAAATTTCCATGTTTGGTTGGGGTAAATTGGAATGTACTAATGAAAAGTGACCAAAATACTCCTTTATGACATTTTCATATTTTCTTGCTTAAATTAAAAATACCATTTAATGTTAAAGTTGATGATAATACTAATTAGTGATAGTGGTGGTGGTGGCCGAAGGGGCAATGGTGGTTGTGGGGGCAAAGTTATGGTGGTAATGCGACGACAGTGGTGGTAGCAACAACGACGATGGTGGTGATGGCAACAATGGCGGTGGGGGCGACGAAGGGGTGGTGAGAATGGTGATTGGTCATATATATAGTAGATTAGATTGTTTTGGTATTTTTGTCTTTTGAGAAAAAATAGATAGGAATGGAATGGAATTGAATTGCATTACACATGTGATGGAATGATGAAATCTCTGAATGGTTCAATCTATGAAACTCAATTCCATTTCATTTGTAAGCCAAATAGCTGAATAGAATTTGATAAACATAAATGACAATTTCAATGCCTTCAAATTTGATGAGAATCTTGCGAATCAAACGTTGGTTAAACTATATTGGAGTTAAACCAAACACATGGGTGTTTAGTATTTTAATCAGATCTCTTGATCTCCAAGTTGAATTGAAGATTTTAAGAAATAAGTAGAAGCCAATCATGTCTCATTCCTAACTTGACCAAAATATTTAAGTAAACAAAGTGTAGTGGATTGTGTTTTTCGTTGTCCAAAATATAAACAAAACAAAAGTTATAGCATGTCAATTTCAGCTGGTTTGGCAACATGGTACCAGAAAATAGAAATGGAAATAAAGTATCTTCCTCTATTTGGGATTTTGAAAGTATTATGTTTAAAACACAAGTGAGGAAAGTATTGTATATCTCACTATAATTAACCCAAACTTAAATCGGTACAATTATGAAGATATAAAATGGCAACATGATCACATTATGGACATAAAGTTGTAGTGTCGATAATGTGTTGTCATTTTGAAATACAAAATGGTAGACTGATATCTTCAAACACACCAAAAACAAGATTTTTGCCTTTTTCAAGATATATTAATGTCAAAATATGTGTTTTTTTAGACACAAATGGTGTATAACTTAAATGTTATATACTACACAATACAATTTATTTTAGATTTTTTTGAGAAATATAATATATATATATATATATATATATATATATATATATATATATNGTCTTACAACAATTCTTTTACTTTATATAACTTTAATTTGTTCTACGATACCATTCACAACAATATATATGTATATATAATATACTTTAATCATTATAATTTTTATTATTATAGTTTTTTATTATATAAATCATGAACCAGTTCATGATTTGGATGAAAGGTTTATGAAATGTTTAGAAAATAAAAAACTAAAGTGGTTAAAAGAGAAAGATGATATGACAAAGTCATTAACCTCTTAAAAAGTCCATGACTATGGACGCTCTTAGAAATTAGGAAAGAATTAGTCTTGTGTTTCAGACATGTTAAATTAAGACATGTTATTCGTTATGAATAGTTTTTGTAACATGATATTTGATTTTACTTATCTTTTTAATATCTTATTTGTTAGTTTTTAATATATAACTTAACTTAACTTAAATTGTTTATTATTATTGAATAATAGTAGAAAATATTTGTTTATGTATATAATATCATATATGATATAGAGATTTGTTGTTATAAGTCACACCTTGACTTTGGCATGGTTTCCAAGGCTTGAGGTGTGGCATCACCTGTCATGTCACACCTCACACTATATAGAACCTCGTGAGAACCAATATAAGAATATTTTTTACATTATTTTTCCATCAAAGGCTATGATTTTAGTTATTATTTCACACACACACACACACACACACACACACATATATATATATATATATATATATATATATATATATATATATATACCCTACATTATAATGTATTTGAATAAAAACTTTTAGTTACCACTTTCTATGCATGATGTATTGTTGTTTAAAGCATAAAATCTAAAAATTTCTCAACTATAACTCACAAAGCACATTCTACAAGTTCCTAAAGCCTACATTTTATCTTTTTAATACTTTTAACTAAAACACATTGTTCAGAGTTTTGGGTTTTTTTTTTTCTTTCTGTTGAGACTTTTCTTACACCATTTTCAAGCTCCAACCTGCAAAAATCTCTTAATTACATCTTAAGAAGCAGAATGTACAAGTTTATAGTGCACGAGCTTTATATTTATGGATTTATCTTCCCGATATGATTTTTCATATATGACTTCGTATTTGGGTTTTCAAGAGCGGCCTTTTCCAAATCCAAGGTCGTAATTCAAAATTTGAAATTTTCAGATCTTGCTATTCGCCAGTTTCTACACGCTTTTGGTCGCTCATTCTCTATCTCATTCACGCTATATTGCTCATTTTGAAAAAAACATTATATTTCTCATTCTAAAAAATCCATCTGCTATTTCTCTCATATACAATCGATTTCAGTTTCTCTTAAAGCCCACACATTTTCAACTTTACTGTTTCCATTTCTTGTTTGGTTGCTTTAGGATTCGAAGGATTGTCGAGAAGGAGATTTGATTAACTCAAAAAAGGTTTGTGATTCACCTTTCTTAGCCGGTACACGATTCAGATTTCTGAGTATCCAACACTATACTCCACGGTTTTAGTTCTCATTTTCTTAAGTATCGTTTGTTTAAACCTTTTAGCTTTCTTACTTTAAGTGTTTGCTAGGTCTTTCTAATATTAATTGCTCACCGGATTCATTTTTCAAGTTTTTTTTTGGTTATCTATTATGAAAATTTTCACCTGTTTACCTAAAATGTTTGTTATTTTCTTTGACTTACAACCCTTTCATATTATTTTATTGTTAAGCATCATTTTTCAGGTTTGACTGGAGGGTTACTGACAAGTCTTATCTGTGATGTCTTAACTCCTCCATGATATTGAAATGTCTTACTTGTGTCTTTGATTATCACACGATTTTATTTCTCTCAATTTGTTTGTCAATACTCTACTTCAATTTGGAAGTTAACTCTTTTTTTTAATTGAAATTGGGCATGGATCTTAATTTTGATCAGATATCTATAGTGTTATGACTTAACCTAACTCCCATGTCAGATACCAGGCTTAGAACATCTGCAACGATAAGGTTTTTGCCATCTCATCACAATAAAGGACCCATCATTCTAATTTATTACCATTGAGAGTCTTGAGGTTTTTGTTCACCTCATTGGAGCGGTCCTCACATAGGAACCGTTCCTTGATGTTAAAGTGAGGGCCCCGCCAATTTTTTATGATCGAACCCAGTAAAATGTGTGTTTATCCGTTTCTTTTGAACATATAATCAATTGAAATAATTTAGTAAAATAATTTATTAATTATCAAAATGTACCTATACAAATTAATATATAATTAATTCAAAAATATTAAGTTGATTTTTAGTTATTGTAATTGTAGGGTCTTACAACAATTCTTTTACTTTATATAACTTTAATTTGTTCTACGATACCATTCACAACAATATATATGTATATATAATATACTTTAATCATTATAATTTTTATTATTATAGTTTTTTATTATATAAATCATGAACCAGTTCATGATTTGGATGAAAGGTTTATGAAATGTTTAGAAAATAAAAAACTAAAGTGGTTAAAAGAGAAAGATGATATGACAAAGTCATTAACCTCTTAAAAAGTCCATGACTATGGACGCTCTTAGAAATTAGGAAAGAATTAGTCTTGTGTTTCAGACATGTTAAATTAAGACATGTTATTCGTTATGAATAGTTTTTGTAACATGATATTTGATTTTACTTATCTTTTTAATATCTTATTTGTTAGTTTTTAATATATAACTTAACTTAACTTAAATTGTTTATTATTATTGAATAATAGTAGAAAATATTTGTTTATGTATATAATATCATATATGATATAGAGATTTGTTGTTATAAGTCACACCTTGACTTTGGCATGGTTTCCAAGGCTTGAGGTGTGGCATCACCTGTCATGTCACACCTCACACTATATAGAACCTCGTGAGAACCAATATAAGAATATTTTTTACATTATTTTTCCATCAAAGGCTATGATTTTAGTTATTATTTCACACACACACACACACACACACACACACACATATATATATATATATATAAGCAATTTTCTAGTATGCACACGTGCATAAAACCAAAAAATAACTTCAATTACGTGTTTGCACATGTACATACCATCTACATCAACGGTTACTAGGGTGTTACTCGATTTTTATTTATTATGAGATTTTCCCCTAAACCCTTCCTCTCTCTGTGTGTGTATATATATATATATATATGTGTGTGTGTGTGTGAATTAACATATAACAAAACATGGTATTCAAATAGTAATAACTTATTCAAACGTTTTAATTGTTATTGTTTTACCAACCAAACATATGTTATCTAATACTCAAATTGACAAACTTTATTGCATTTCCTAAAAAGGAACTCTTCAAGCAAAATGACAGGTTGCATTTACTAAAACCCGTGAACTGTAAATCCTCCATCAACGGCAATCGTTTGGCCAGTAATGTAAGAAGCAGCAGGTAGGCAAAGAAAGGCTACCAGAGATGAAACTTCATTCGCTTCTCCAGGACGTTTTAGAGGCGTTCTATGTGCCACCTCATCCATAATCTTCTTATTATCAAGTAACTGCACAAATAAACATTTCCCATCAACCTCAATTGTATCATAACAAAGAAATTTCAACATTATCAATAGAAATACGAGAAAAATGGAGGCATAATACATCTTGGATAAGCGGAGTTTTAGTGGCCCATGGTGCTACAGAGTTGGTGCGGATGTTGTCTTTTGCCCATTCACATGCTAAATTCTTTGTAAGTTGATTTATTGCACCTACGAAAGTAAAAAATGTACGTTACAACCCCCTTTCCAGAGCAATTATATAGTTCTATGTAGTACTAAATAGGATTATTCAACCATACCTTTGGTAGCACTGTAAATTGATCCAGAAAGAATATGAACCAAACCTGCAACTGAGGAAATGAACACAATGCTTCCAACTCCAGAAGCCTTTAAAAGAGGATGTGCGAGTTGACACAGATGGAAAGAAGATTCGAAATTGGTAGCCATGTGCATCGAGAAGTCATCAGCGGTATACTCTATGGTAGGTTTCATAACGTACGTCCCAACATTGTTTATCTACACAAAGAATACGGTGAAATTAAATCTTCTAAAAATGTTGAATATCGTTTCATCATTGTAAGAATCCAATTGGTCAGCCAACAGATCTATGGAAGAAAATAGCATTTCTGGAGCCAAAAATATCAAGAAAACATTGCTATCATTCAAGGGCAACTTGGTCATTGTAGCAGTTTTGTCTTATCATGTTCAATTTAATAAACACAGAACAACTTGTCCAATCTTGTCCTAGTAGTACTAAACAATATACATGCCAATTTTGTTTACATACCCGAGACTACCTAAAGGGTATGATACACAAAAAGAGATGAAACTGATTTGCACCAAAAGGAACCATGATAATAAACCAAAAAACACAACAAAGAAGGCCTAAATATAGAATCACAAGAGTCTAGAATGTCAATGGACAATGGACGGCAAACTTGAAGGAATGGTGTATGATTATCTCGTCGACTTTCCTGTTTAGAAACAGAGGACTTGGTCCTGTCTAAAATTGTAATATGCAAGAGGATCTTTCATAAAAATGATACCTATTTTTATATTATTTTTGTAATATATTAAAATAATGTTATAATAATAGAATACCAAATTTAATGTGATATTATCGTTGACATTTTATTTGATAAATAAATTAAAGTTTCCACGTTGTAAAAAATGTATTTATTAAAATTTATTTTGTTTTATAGTATAACGATATCTTGTTATTGTTTTAATATATATTATATTATAAATTTGATTTATATTCATTTAAAAGTTTTGATAAATTTAATTTTTATGTATTCAATTTATATAAATTCATGATTTTTTTTTAACAATTTACATCCAAATAACATATTAAATAAGTACTAGAAGCGTACTCGCGCAATGCAGCGAGATACATCGTGTTTTTAATATTTCATTTTATTCTTTATCTCAGTCGATGTTATAATATGGCTTTATGTGATTTTGAGAAAGCAATGATGTTTTTATTTTTTAATA
>NC_037530.1:8293551-8299534 GCF_001531365.2 Cynara cardunculus var. scolymus
TTAATGCATTTAGTTTTCATTTAAATAAATCATTTTTTTCATTTAAAGCAATATATTTAGTTTTCGTTAAAATCATATGTGATTCATATTAAATAAAAAAATTAAATGTTTTCCTGATCGTATATGATTTCCTAATCATATGTAAATTAAAAAATCTGAAGTTATTCAAATTAAATATTGAAAAAGAAAAATAATGAAAAAATAGAGTCACATTTGATGTGTAACAAAACATGTTTAAAATGTATCACATGTACTTCAAAATGTAATCCATAGTTTACACATATCACATGTAATGTTGTAAATAATTTACATTTCTTTTCTATTATAACCAATGTCATATATGATACATTGACGAAAACTAACGATTTGGTTTTAGGAAGAAAAAAAAAAGTCGATTAATTGTGTATATCACATATGATTTTTGACGAAAATTATAAAAAAAAAATCATAAATAAACTACTTCAATAAAACTAAATTGTACTTATTTTAAATATTGTAAAAATAAGAAATTAACCATGCTTAAATCACGATTTTTTTATTATTAAAAATGCCTTAATTAAGTTTATTAAATAATCTTTATATAAATAAATCAATTTTCATATATAATCTGTAACAAAAATGTCACATATGCTCTTTTGAGTGATTTTTAATAAATTTTTATTTAAGTTATTATTTAATGAAATGATTGTCCCAACGTTATTCTCTTATTCTTTTTAGTAGGTATTATTATGATTTGATGCTCCCTCATGTAAAACCTGATATAAAAACATCTCCAACAAATTCTTTAAAATTGAGAAAATAAAGATTTCGAGTATTTTTGTCGAAAATTTTGCTCCCAAAACTTCCTTCAAATGGGGAAAGTAGTAAAAAGAATGCGAAATTCTAAAATTTTGAAAAAAAATAATTATAATGAAAGAGAAATAAATTTTAATTATATTTCATCAAAACTTTAAAATTAAATATTTATCAGAAAGAAATAATATTTCATTAAATATGTAAAATATTTTTAAAATATAATTAATGTTGTAATCTTTAAAATCCAATAACTATTTTTTTTTTTTAAATTTTGAATTTACATTTTAAAGATATTTTAAAACTTCTATTGAAGATGCTCTTGTATATCAAGAGATGATCTCTCATCCTTTACTCACAAAAAATTGAACCACTTGGTATCAACCTTTCAACTAGTAAAGCAATCACATGCAAGTCTTAACATGATATGATACATGAAGAGAAAGAAGGAAGTTCCATACAACAAATAGAACTTACTAGAATGTTGAGTTTGCCACCGAAAAATGACGAGACTTTTTCCATAAGTTGTTCACGTTGGGGGCGAGAAGATACGTCGCAGACGGATCCAGTGACGCAAAAACCCTTGGCAGACCATTCTTGTAAGCACCGGTTAAGCTCAGCCTCATTACGAGAGCAAGTGTGCACCACCGCCCCTAGCTCCGCTAGTTCCTCCACCACGGCATAACCGATTCCACGTGTACCACCGGTGACGAGAGCAGTCATTCCGGCTAGAGACCATCGGGATTTTCCCATTGGACCTGCAAAGTTGAGGGGAGTTGTGGTTGTCATGCTGGAGTTTGGTTTTCTTTTATGATTTTGAGATAGTGGGGCGTAAACCATGCTCCAGCCAATTGCTCCTATATATAGACATATATAGAGCATGTTACATATTTGGTCCCTATATTTTATTGAAGATTACATCTTGGTCTTTATAATTCATTTATTATAGTGACGATAACCATAGTTTGTATTTTGTTATGTAATAGGTCTTTCTAACTAAAGGGTTGTTTGGCAGTTGCTGAATAGTTTGGTGCAGAATGATTAAGTGATCATAATGATTAAGAGACTCTCATGATATAGTCCAAAATGAAATATAATTGTTTGTTAATTGTTTATGATGAAATTAGGCACTTAATGGTTAAGAGAGGCCCATGATACAAAATCATTTAGAGGGTGTTAGAACCGTTAAGAGGCACATTTTTTTTTTGTCAAACAAGATTCACCTCTTAACGATTTAGAGATTGTCTCTGTAAACAAACAACCCCTAATTTCTTTAAAAATATTGCATTAAATACCCTCACCTTAATGTCATTAGGGTCAGGAATGGTAGGTGTGAAAACATGGGGGGTGCTCATGTAATTTTGAAACTGAAATAACAATGAATAGAGTTTGCATAAACACATGGACGATTTATGTAATTTACTATTTTTATTTAGAAAGCTATAATAATAATATTGCTCTTCAATTCTTTTTCCTAGATTTTATTTATTTGTATATAATTATTATTTTATATTATAACCTTTTTAATACAACGTTGTTGTTGTTTGTTGTATTTTTTATTTATTTTAAATAGACACAAACTTTGATGTATGAACCAATCCAAATTATAAGATTATGAATTTTCCAATTTATACACAATATTTTAGTTAGAATTTAAATTTACTTTTCTTATTATAAAATATTTAACACAAATTTTTTAAAGAAGTTGTTAAGCATTAGGTACAATTTGTTAATGAAGAATATCATAAGATTGCATCTTGCAGATACATTTATAGTGTGTATATATATATATATATATATATATATATATATATATATATATATGTACCGCGGGTGTTTACTTTATAAATCATGTTATTTGTACAAACCGTACAAACCTTATTCAAGCAATTATAATTTTTTATTTTTTCTAATTTTTTTTAATTATGCGAGGTTGATTAATCATTTTTATTGTGGAGAGTGTTAATCATGGATATTATCATCTTCATTATATTAATTTTAAAGAAATATACATGAAACAGTTTCATTAAAATTTCATAAGTATTACATGAAACAATTTCATAACGATATATAAAATAATTTCATAACCATGTATGAAACAACTTCAACTTAACTTTAACCTCCTAAACTATTCAACTTCTTGATGGACACTTTTTTTATTTTTATTTATTGCAATTGATTAACCATCTTTATCTCTTCATCTCTTTATTTCTCAATCTCTTGCTCTTGATTTAGTTTTGGCATAAATTGCTATCAATAAACAATTGATTATGTTCTTAAAAATCAGTCATCAATATATATATATATATATATATATATTTATATATTTATATATATATTTATTAAAGGAGAAACCAAACATAATTAGGTGTCACCTTCTATGCTTAGAACTTAGAAATCCTCCTATCTTTTTTTCTTATTTTTTTGATTTTTTTAAATGTTGAATATGTTAAAGACTTTTTTGCCCTTGGATGAAAAATGTATAGCTCATAATTAACCCAAGTTATTTTTGTAATTTTGTATACCCAAGTTTAACCTCCAACTCTTGATTTGCTCTTCCATTTACTTTCTTTTATTTCTTAATGAAATTTGTTTTTCAATGTTTCAATAATAAACAAAATAAATCCTAGAAAATCCTTTGGTGATGGATGAAGAAGGTGAGAGTTGAAGAAGGATTCAAAAAATTTAAAAGGTATGTAGAAATTATATTCATTAAAAAATGTGATTTGTTATTACATATTTCTTTTTCAATATTATTGGATTTGTTGTTATCATATGATATGATTGTGCTTACGATTGGATCATATAAATTGTGTTTACGATTTGATCATATAAATTCGAATAAAAGTTTGATATTTTGTATCACATGATATGATAAACTTTTTTCGAATTTAAGCTTCATTAACAATAACTATTTATACGTGATTGATAATTACGTTAAATTTTGACTAATTCAAGATTTTTTCATTTGACAGAAATCTTTTGGTGAGTAATGAAGAAATAAGAGTTGAAAAAAATTTAAAAGATTTTAAAAGGTATCTAAAAATTTTATTATTTACAAAATGTGATTTGTTATTACATATTTCTTCTTTTCAATATTGTTGGATTTGTTGTTATTGTAGGACATGATTGTGTTTACGATTTGATCACACACACACACACACACACACATATATATATATAAGGAGAAACCAAATATAATGAGGTGACACCTTCTAGTGCTTAGAACTCCTCCTATTTTTTTTCTTATTTTTTTGATTTTTCTAAATGTTGAATATGTTAAAGACTTTTTTGCCCCTGGATGAAAAATGTATAATGCATAATTAACCTGGGTTATTTTTGTAATTTTGTATACCCAAGTTTAACCTCCAATTCTTGATTTGCTCTTACATTTACTTTCTTTTATTTCTTAATGAAATTTGTTTTTCAAAGTTTCAATAATAAACAAAATGAATCCTAGAAAATATTTTGGTGATGGATGAAAAAGGTGAAAGTTGAAGAAGAATTCAAAGATTTTAAAAGGTATGTAGAAATTATATTCATTAAAAAATATGATTTGTTGTTACATATTTTTTTTTTCAATATTGTTGGATTTGTTGTTATCATATGATATGATTATGTTTACGATTTGATCATATAAATCGTGTTTACGATTTGATCATATAAATTCGAATAAGATTTTGATATTTTGTAATCACAGGATACGATAAACTTTTTTCGAATTTAAGTTTTATTAACAATAACTATTTATACATGATTGATAATTACGTTAAATTTTGACTACTTCAATATTTTTTCAATTGACAGAAATCTTTTGGTGGGTAATGAAGAAATAAGAGTTGAAGAAAATTTAAAAGATTTTAAAAGATGTCTAATAATTATATTATTTACAAAAATGTGATTTGTTATTACATATTTTCTTCTTTTCAATATTGTTGGATTTGCTGTTATCCTAGGACATGATTGTGTTTACGATTTGATCATATAAATTCGAATAAAATTTTGATATTTTATGATTTACAAGATTTTATAAAAAAACGAATTGTTACTCCGTTCACAATAATTGTTTACCAAAATAAAATGAATATAATTTATGCATACCTTTTAAAATTTTGATATTTTATTATTACAAGATATTACTTAACAAGTTCTTGTACTTGGTATATATATGGAAAAAGTTTGTAGCTATTTTTGAGTGTAAGATTTTGTATATAATGGGACCAATGTGTAAATTTGTATTTCATATTAAATGAAACACTACAACAAAATTGGGTTTGTAGGACACTTCCAATTTTTAAGCGTCCCAATAGACTTCTTTATAGTATTTAATTTATAAGACCACAAAAATAAAGTGTCATATCTAAAGGCGTTGTAATAAGTTTATATGACGTTTTTCGACGTCGTAATAAGTTTTTTAGGACACTTTTAATATAAAGCGTTTTATATAGGACACTTGTTTATATATGACAGTTTTTTGAATAATGTCTTATAAAGTTGCTAATGCGACACTTTATATTAAAAATGTCATAAAAAACTTGTTAAGACGCCCAAAAACGTCATATAAACTTATTACAACACCTTTAGATAGGACGCTTTATATTTTGGTCCTATAAATTAAGTCTTATAAAACGGTCTATTGGGACGCTTAGAGATTGGGGGTGTCCTATAAACTCAATTTTGTTGTAGTGAAATATGTGGTTATATGCAAATGTGAAATGAGGTGTTATATATGAGCACATTCTTATAAATATGTTATTGTTATGAACATATTCTTATAAACTTCATTAAATAACATAAAAGTAACTTGCACATAAAAAATTGTAACATATCATTAAATACAATAAAAAGTAACTTACATATAAAATTTACATATTTGTTCTTCATTATTAAATCAAACATTTGAAATAACATGTACTAAATAATGAATCTTATTGGTACAATAAGTTTAAAAAGTTAACACCATATTCTTGGTTAACAAAAGATCTTATATATATATATATATATAGGAGCGATCAAATGAAAACCACCCTCATTTGTAAAAACCGTACAAACCACCCTCGTACGTCGATTTCATTATTTAATCTTATGAAATTTTTTCATTAAATTGTTTAATCTTGTGAAATTGTTTCATATAATACTTTTTTTGATGAATTTGTTTCATATATGATTATGAAATTGTTTCATTTAATAT
>NC_037530.1:8302614-8327775 GCF_001531365.2 Cynara cardunculus var. scolymus
TATATATATATATATATATATATATATATATATATATATATATATATATATTGAACGGGGTTCAAAGAAGAACTAGTTTGTTTTACCAAAATGTGAGAACAATCTTGGACCTCCAAATTAGTTAATCCATAATTAAAATTATAATAAATGAAAATAAAGCATTAAGTGTAGTAATGTAATTATGTAATTTTCATCAATTTTATGTTATTTTAATTATTTGTATTTATCCCTTATTTTTCATCAATATCCTATAGCTTCTCCCCAGGTCCTATCCACATCTTATCATGTTTATCACACACCTATCACATATGAATACATTTATCACTCATTTGAAAACATTATTCACATTTATCACTCATTTGAATACATTTAATTTTTAGCTATCACATTTGAATACATTTATCACTCTTATCACATTTCAATAAACCAATCATTGTATGGTTGTCCCAAAAACAAATCGATAGGAAGATTTTTTGCTTTTTGAAGTTAGTTTTCACACAACCATAAATTTTCAGAATCACTTACTCAGTTTTCATTCGATTTGAAAACCAATGCTTAGCTTACATATTTTTTCGCATTTTCATAAATCACATATGTTCTCGTTTGAACTCCTCCTACTGTTTGGTTTGTGATTTAGGGGGTTAAACTGCACAAACCGGATCACGAACACCCCTTTTAAAAATGTTTTACCTTTCCTTTTCTTTCACAATCTAAACTCCTTTTAAATGTGTGTGTCCCTGGTAAAGACGCAGCAAGGGAAAAAGAATGAATTGGATGAAGGCCTAATTTGAAGTTCTATTCTCTTGAACCTCATTTGAGGTATTTAGTGGTATCGGCTATGTAACTTAAGGGTTGTTTAGAGCTAAGGTTAAGCCTATTTGTTCAAATTTGCGATATGTGCTTAACTTATTCAGATTCACGTTTGGTTTCGATAATTCGTGTCGGTTAAACTTATTAGCATTGTGTATACGATCGATGTGAGTTTTCTTATAACCTTTTCGAATTAAAATGCATATGTTATCAAATGATATTATTTCAGTTGTTACACCTTATTCCCATGTTTGGATTGTAACCTTATTCCCATGTTTGGATTATTACCGTTAATTGTGATAAGATATTTGTATACATGTTGCAAATTAGCACATATGATTTGTTAAATGGTTTTTGGGTTAAAAGAAACTTACACAACGGAAGCCTGTGTGCGCTATAACTGTGATGGTTCATGAGAGGGGATATGTGTGTGTGTGTGTAACACCCTAAGATCACATTTACGTATAAACATATATTTCCATATCAAGTAATATAACTTTACACATTTGGTCCTAATATTTACAAAAGCTATATTTCTAGATAACTACTAAATTTTTCCACAAAATCCCTATAAAAAATTTGTTCACATAACAAGTATTCAAATACAGAAGATAACATGTTATCCTAACATCCCATGCAAGTATGTATAAATTTCTCACAACTTTTCTTTCCTCTTATCATCTAACTGTGTCCGACCTGTAATATACATTTTCAAATCCCTTGGTTTTTATTACAGGGTAAATAATCACCAAATCATATTTATAATCTCGTATTTGTATAAATAACAAATAAACCTCTTTAATCGCATATAAAAGATGAGACATCATCAATTTATCGCATCAAATAACCAAACAATTCATTTATCACAATCTGGTAAAAACTCATTGCATCATATAGATGAATACATAATTTCCTCGCATCATTTGAGTGAGACAACCCCATCTCCTCGCATCACACTGTGTGAGGACCCCATCTCATCGCATCACGTGGGTGTGATAAATCAAATTGTCGTATTAATAGGATGCGATATAAGTTCACTCGCATCACAATGATACGATAAGCACACTTTATCGCATCACAAGGATGCGATAAACTCAAGTCATCGCATCATACTACGACAACTTCATGTCATCGCATCTCAAGGGTGCGACAAACAGATAACACTTTGGTCAAAAACCCAGATTTTACATTTTGTTTGATTATGCCACCCTTATTCTGGTATACACATTTTCTTGATATGTCATCTTTATCTCAAAATACATATCTTCTTGATATGTCACTCATATAATCAAAATACCCATCACCTTGATATGTCACCCTTATTTCAAACACTTGATAACTATAACAAAAACCAATTCATGTTAATTATAGCATCAAAACGGGTTTTATAACGTTCCCTTATAAAGAACCATATAATTCTAATTCCAATACCATAAAAGAAAATTTGTAAAATAACACACCTTATCAATCACAAAAATGAAGGTTCACATAACTCAACTTATTTCTTTCCTCCTTACGGTTCTGTTTTTCTTCCTACAAGAGATCACACACAAAGCTTATTGCCTTTTTACTTCTTAGCCATCATCCCAATAAGATAATGAAACTATCTTATATATTAAACAAATAAAGAACGAAGCGGTGGGGCTTTTAAATGATTTAAGCGCATTACCAAAATAATCCCTTTAACTTATCATCAAAAATAAAAAAGCAACTCTAAATTTTTTAACCGATAACTCGGTTATCACAAAATATATATATATATATATATATATATATATATATATATATATAGGGTTGGGTTCACGTGAGACCAGGTTATTTTTGTGAGACCCGAGAGACCACTTTTTTACACTTGAGACTTCACAACAAAAGGTTGTGAAGGTAAAATAAAATCTGAATCTTCACAGCAAAAATATTGTAAAGGTTACTTTCACAATGTTTTGCTATAAAGTTTCAGGTGTAAAAAGTTGGTCTCACAAAAACAGGTTGGTCTCTCTCTCTCCCTCTCTCTCTCTCTCTATATATATATATATATATAGAGAGAGAGAGAGAGAGAGAGAGAGAGTCAAATGAGAACATCCATGTTTTACGATAATGCGAGAACACGTTTGGACCTCCAAATTAATTAACATATAATAAAAATTAGAATAAATGAAAATTGATTAGTATTTATCCATTATTTTCTGTTATCCTAGATTTATCTTTATCTCTTAAATTTTGTTATTATCATCAGACTTTTTATGTCGATGCATCCGTTGTCGATAATGGTGTGATAATATTGTGATAATTATTTGATGTTGCCATGATAATAATGTGATAATGATTTGATGTTGCCATGATAATAATGTGATAATGATTTGATAAGTTTAATACTTTTTATGATATGATTTTGATGTGATAATCATCGAATTATTATGTGATTTTTGTTGTGATAGCATTGTGATAATCGAAAATCAATGATGATCACATCTACATTTATCGCTTTGTCAATTCATTATGTGATTTTACTATCATAATAATATGATAACTATTTAATACTTGTTAACATATTATATGTATGTAATTTTAGAGATAAGGTTTTCACCAAAATTACAAATAAATACGAAATCACATGATTATCTTTAATTAAGTAGTTTATTTTCTTTTAATTTAAATTATGAGTTAAATAATTTTGAGGCCCATAAATGTTTCCGCATTCTCGTAAAATAGGAGTGTTTTCATTTGAAACTCCACTTTTATATATATATATATATATATATATATATGTTATTAATCCAATTTATGTTATTAACTTTATAAATCCATCACAGTCATTCATCTTGTGAATCAATGAATGACAATTATGATGACAATTTTATAATAATTAATAATATAATAGATTATCATCTAAGATGAACATACATTAACAAGGGTATTATTGGAAAAAAAAATTCACAAAGTTTGTATCTGTCCATAATTGACATTAATTAATGTTCATATGAACATTAATTCATTGTCATTAATAAAAAAATCTTCATTATTATGAACATTAATATACACATGGACATCTCCCCCTATATGAACATTTGTAAACAAAATTGATTATGTTCATTAATATGAACAATGTTGGCATAGTTACAAAAGTTCACTTGACTATTTCAACTTTCATATATTAACCAATACAACATGTATATATATAATTTACGCTTATGTCCTCCATCTAATAATCAATACCTTATTAAAACCAACATCAAACAATCAATCTTATTAATCTACTAAATTAACATAATTAATACTAAAAATTGAATTAACAAAATAACCTACTACATCTGTATATAAACTCCATCGAGACAAGGCTTGCATATCACTTGCAAAAGGAATTGCAAATCAAATTTTGGTGCCACGTTGACATGGCACTTGCAAATGTTGCAAGCCATGTCACCACCCTTTTTTATAAATACATTATTTTTTTATATAAAAACAATATTTCTATAAATAAATCAATGTCAGTTTATTTATTAAGTTAGATAATGTTGTTATAGTTCGCACCTGGACATGTCGGAAAACATTTAAATTTGTTAGTCATAAAATGACATCCAAGCACAACATCTTATATTAGGAAACTAGTCACAACAACCGCCTTCCTAAAATAGCGCACCTCTCGATAAGACCACAATCAATATCTACAGTGACCACTATAAAAAACACATTCGTGAGCAATATTATATATATATATATATATATATATGTATATATATGTGTGTAGGGGCCTAATCAAATGAGAATTGATTAGTTTGTGTTAACTGTGAGATCCAATCTCAACCACAAATCAACGAATAAATTAGAAAATTAATAATTATGGTAGTTTGAGTTAAAATTATAATTAGAGGGCATATTAGGTATTTTTTAAAAACTCCTCTCTCCAACCTCCAATCTCCGGTGAAATCGGTATCACAGTATATCACAATGAGTATCACATTGTGTATCTTTGTTTTTAAGGTTTGTGTTGGTATCATAGTTGGTATCACAATGGTATCACAGTTTATATCACAATGAGTATCACATTGTGTATCTTTGTGATTACTTGGTACCTGCCGGATTAATATTCACATTCACCGGAGGCCGGAGATTGGAGGTCAGAGAGATGCGAGAGGAGAGAGGAGTTTTTTTTAAAAAAATACTTAAAATGCCCTCTAATTATAATTTTAACTCAAACTACCATAATTATTAATTTCCTAATTTATCCGTTGATTTGTGGTTGAGATTGGATCTTACGGTTACCACAAACTAATCAGTTTTCCCTTGAATGAGCCCCTGTGTGTGTATATGTGTATGTATGTATGTATGTATATATATATGTAGACTTGGGATCATGTGAGACCAATAGTTTCTCGTGAGACCCGTAAGACCAATTCTCAACCCTTGGATTATATTTACAATCGTCAGATCTGAACATTTATAAACGCCACGAGACTTCTCACTAATTTCGAAATTGCCACCTTGCAACTTTGCAACCATTAGATCATTAATTCATAAATTTGATCAATGAACATAAATTGGTCTTACGGGTCTCACGAAAAACCCTTGGTCTCACGTGAACCCAACCCTATATATGTATATGTATATATATATATATATATGTGTGTGTGTGTGTGTGTGTTATATATATATATATATAGAGAGAGAGGGGGTGAGTTATTATACACCCTTTTACATTTGTACAATCAATACAACTCAATCTTAACCATCCATTTAATTTGATAAATATGTAATTTCATAAAGTATTTATCATAATTAATGAATCTTATTCATCTTCCATAAATATTTAAATTACAATAAATAAACTCTTATTATTTTTATAAATATTTCAATTTATTACATTAATTATACAAATGTAATGAATTACATTTGAAACCTCCTCTCTCTCTCTCTCTCTCTAATGAAATACAATCCACACAAGACATGCATATCACTTGCAAAACGAGTTACAGATCGAATTCTGGTGCCACACATGGCACTTGAAAATGTTGAAAGCCCACTTGCAAGCCATGTCACCACCCTTTTTTTATAAATAAGTTAATTTTTATGGAAACAGTATATTCTATATCAATTTATTTATTTAATTAAATTGATTAATCTTGTTTGAAAAATATTCTGTATAATATATATTACATTTTAAATAAAATATAAATACAAATACAATATAATCAAACTAGTTTAAACAATAAATTTTATAATTACCTACAACTAAAATTATACATATTAAAACATGTAATATTGATAAAATTAATTATAATAAAATCTATAAAATTATATATAAAATAATCTAATACGTACGATTAATAAAACAACACAAATAAAATTACATCAAATGTAAGCAGGTTTGGTTGAAGATATTTGGAGCCGATTTAAAGGAGAAGAAAACGATGATTAATGTAATATTTTCTTTTTATCTATATGTAATCTTTTTAATTCGATAAATGTTGTGTTTTTATATAATTTAATTAAGTATATACTAAATCAATACAATGAATTATAAAATAAGTAAAATTATTATATTATATTATTTACGACATATATTAATCGTTTCTTTGAAATATTTTAATTAACATTAAACTAAAGTATAGAATTATATATCATGTATTTATTAACTAAAAAAATAATTATAATATATATAATGCTTTATAAAGTAGTTGATAAATGTTGCAGTGGAGACCACTTTTAAAACTGTAGGTGAATTGCATGCGTATAGATGATAGTTGCAAAAACGGATATGGTATGGTTGAAAGTATAAATGAATTGCATTGATGTTCATGGTCTAAGACACTTTAAAGAAGTGTCCTATAAACCCATCTTTTGCAATTTAAATTCTCTTTGAACCAAATTTTGGGTTTTTATTTCAAAACATAGTGTTCAAGAAAGCAATTTGTAAACAATAATAGGAATTAACTAAAGGAAGTTCCTCAAGCATTAAGCAAGATGGTAAGTTGCACTTAAAAACCATTAACCGTAAATCCTCCATCAACAGCAATCGTCTGGCCAGTAATGTAGGAAGCAGCAGGTAGGCAAAGGAAGGCTACTAGAGATGAAACTTCATTCGGTTCTCCAGGACGTTTCAAAGGAGTTCTAAATACCACACCATCCATAAGCTCCTTGTTATCAACTAACTGCATACAATAAACATTTGCCATCAAGCTCAACTATATCAAAGCAAGAAAACTTCAACATTATCAATCGAAAAGGCCAAGACTAAGGTATAATACCGGTTGGACAAGTGGGGTTTTAATGACCCATGGTGCTACACAATTTGTTCGAATGTTGTCATTTGCCCATTCACATGCTAGATTCCTTGTAAGCTGATTCATCGCACCTAGAGAGAGAAAATGGGCATTACCCCTTTGTTTACATAAGCCAAACAAAATTATGCAACCATACCTTTGGTAGCTCCATAAAGTGATCCTGAGAGAGCATTGACCAGACCTGCAACTGATGAAATGAACACAATGCTTCCAGACCCAGAAGCCTTTAAAAGAGGATGTGAAAGTTGACATATGTGGTAAGAGGATTCGAAGTTGGTAGCCATCATAATAGAATAATCTTCAGCTGTAAACTCTGTAGTTGGTTTATATATACATGTTCCAACATTGTTTACCTAAAGAAAGTGGAAGTTGGTAAATAGTTATAAATTTTTCATATTAGTGTCAACTAACTAAAGAAACAAATACATGTTATTTGAACCATTTTTCATAATAAAATTTCTTGCATATATCAATATCAATGTCTCTTTAAATATTTTTAATACTTCGATTTGAACTAAAGGGAGTTCAAATAACAATGCCAAAGAAAAAAGGGACAAATGGTTGACAGATTTATCAAGATGACAAGAACACGGGGAGAATAAAAATCGCTCTTGGTGAAGGTTAGATAGGTAAAAAGCAAACCATCATCTTTGTGTTGTTTAACATTTTGACCATTTATAGGTTGTTTTAACTTTATGCTTTGACTTCACGTTCATGAGTGGAGAAAGTGAAACTAAAGTCATTTATGAATAGGACAAAAGGGTTGTTTCGTTGGTTTTCCATTAATCTTGTATGGATAAAGTTGTCCAAGTATGCAACTCTTTACAAAACGATTGTAAAGAGTTGCATACTTGGAGAACCAGAGACCAGAGTTGAAACTTCATGTGTAAAGAAGACTTACTCCTCATTCACCATGCACGCCTCCCCTCTTTTTGTGTGTGTTTGTATGTGAAGGTTTCTTGGAGATAAAGGCACCACATGTGAGGAGATTGATGGAAGAATTGAAGGAAAAGATTAACTTGGTTGGCTCTTCATTTTTAACTATGGGTCTTCTTCTCTAGTAGAACCTCCATTTCCTAGGGCTTTTATGTTATTATTGGGGATTTGATTTGAAGTGCTTCTTTGTTGTTTAAATGAGGATTTTCTGGTAAACTTTATTTGTATTTGAATTTAGTAATGATTTGAAGTTTTAAATCGGTTTACCTTGTTGATTCATGGAGTTTTTGTTCAATATCTTTCAGTTTGAGATTTTCAAAGTTAAAAGCTTGATTATTAAGTTTTTGGGTTGATCGTAGAATGATCAGGTGGTGTTTGATTGTTTGGATTTGTTTTGGGAATCATCTTGAAGGTTTAAATGTATTGGTTTATGTTGGAAGGACTTTGGATTCGAGTTTAGGATTGAGGAATTGTATTCTCATGTAAGATATCAAGTTCTGGAATGCTGTAGGTTGAACAGAGCTCGGCGCAACCTCAACCACAACTTGAGGTCATGTGTCGGGTCACGTAGACCGCTTTTTTGCTCCTTTTTTTTTTTGACTTTTTTGATTCTCATTGTGGGACTATTTTGGGGGTCCCCTTCTTTTGTTAACCAAAGTATTAGTGTTAACTTAATTAACCAATCTCAACCATCAAACTTTTTATTCAACGGTTAATAAGTAAATTGGTCTATAGCGGGAGATTAGGAAATATATTGCAACTCCCAAAAATTATGCAAACACGAAGGATAAGGCACTAACGAACAAAGGTTAAGTCATGCACACATCTAATTTACATTCTTGTGTTTGACCTTTAATCTGTGGTCATGTTCACCTATTAAAGCATGATTTCACCTATGAACAAATGTATTATGCGTTTGAATCACATGAATTGAATGTAAAAACACGTTTATAAGTAAAAACACGTTTGTAAGTGAAACATGGTCGTAACTGAAACATGGTAATAAGTAAAACATTTCCGTAATTGAAAATGATGTTCATAAGTGAAACAACATGATGGAGCTTATGATCACAAAAAGATATTGAATGAAAACATATTTCAATCATGCACACATCCACTTTTTATCTTATGAACAACCTTCCCATCGACCAATTTGAAAACTGTCTTATTAAAAGAAAAAAATTAAGGAAGTTAAACACAAAACCGTTATATTAAAAAAAATTAAGTTAAACACAAAAAAGACCTCCATAATTATCTAAAAGATAATTAAGGAAGTTAAACACAAAACCATTTTTATTATGTAACTGGTGGGATAAAATCAACTTACATACAAATTTTTGATTGATAAATTAAGGTTAACAAAGTTAACACTAAAAACTTGGTTGATAAAAGTTTGGATATATATATATATATATATATATATATATATATAGGTTGGTTATTATACAACCTTTGGCATTTGTACAACCAATACAACCCGATCTCAACCGTCCATTTCATTTGATTAATATGTGATTTCATAGAGGTTTTGATTGTTTCCCAATATAAAGTATTGATCATAATTAATGAACCATATTCATCTTACATAAATATTCAAATCATAATAAATGAATTCTCATCATTTCCATAAATATCTTAATTTATTGGGTTGCATTGGTTGTACAAATGCGATATGTTGTATTTGAAACAAACTCTCTCTCTCTCTCTCTCTCTCTATATATATATATATATATATATATATGATGTTTACTTTGCAAACCACGTTATTTTGTACAAACCGTACAAACCTCATTCAACCAATCATAATTTTTTTTATTTTGTTCATTTTTTTGTAATTATGAGAGGTTGATTAATCATTTTTATTATGAAGGGTGTTAATCATGGAAATTATCATTTTCATTATTTTAATTTTAGAGAAATACATGAGACAGTTTCATTAAATATTATATAAAGCAATTTCATAACCATATATGAAACAACTTCATAAAAAAAATTATATGAAACAATTTCACAAGATTAAACAATTTTATGAAAAAATTTCATAAGATTAAACAATGAAATCGACGGATGAGGGTGATTCGCATGGTTTGTACAAATTGAGTGATTTGCATTTAATCGTTCCTATATATATATATATATATATATATATATATATATATATAGAGAGAGAGAGAGAGAGAGAGAGAGAGAGAGGACGATAATTAAATGAGAACTACAAATATGTTACAGAACCCGTGAGAACCGATATAAAAATATTTTTTACATGATTTTTTTTCATCACTATGATTTTAGATATTGTTTCACATATGTCTGTGTTCACCTTGTGAAACGATTACACATGGAAAAAAATTTTGGTTCACCTAGTGAAATAAAAAATACGCGTAAAAAATGTGTGTGTGTGTGTATACAGGGTCCATTCAAGGAGAACCGATTAATTTGTGATAATTGTGAGATCCAATATCAACCACAAATCAATTGATATATTAGGAAACTAATATTTTTGGTAATTTGACTGAAAATTATAATTAAAGGGCATTTTAGGTATTTTAAATTTTTATCTCTCCTCTCTTTCTCTCTCTCTCTCTCTCCTACCTATGGTCTCTGACGAACACTATGTGATACCCAAAATACACCAAGATACACAATGTGATAACAAAATACATACAATATAATACCCAAAACACACCAACTTTGGTACCACAGTTGGTACCAACTGTCGTACCACTGCCACAAGTGGGTGTTTAGTGGTCGATCATCGGAGACTACGTCTTGGTCAGACAAGATGACTAGAGGAGGTCACTTGAGTGCTGGTGGGTGCCGGAGAAGGCCACCGGATTTGGTCCCTATGTATCCGTGTGTGTGTGTGGGTGTATATGTACATATATTAAAATAATTAAACTAATTAAAATAAATTGTAATATTAAACTAATTAAAGTAAATTGAATAATCAACACAATTTTGTTTTATATTAGTAAATACATTAATTATCTAAAATGATTGATTCATATTAGACCTCACA
Organism: Cynara cardunculus var. scolymus; assembly: GCF_001531365.2. Taxonomy (NCBI): domain Eukaryota; kingdom Viridiplantae; phylum Streptophyta; class Magnoliopsida; order Asterales; family Asteraceae; genus Cynara; species Cynara cardunculus. Next base: position 8,313,658 of record NC_037530.1, read on the forward strand.
ATTACCACAAATTATCAAGTTCACATTTGATTAGATCCCTATATATATACATACATATATACGTAAATTAAATTATATTATTAAACCAAAAATATGTAGCTATTATCTTTATAAATATTATATTATTAAATCAAAAATAAATTACTTCGTCATTAAACCTAAATTAAATTATAATAAAAAATTTACATTAAAAAAATTAAACAAAAAATAAGAACTTATTTTTTTAATTTGTATCATATCTTCAAATTTATATTTTATTAAGAAAAACATTATTGTTTACTCAAAACCATATAAATTTGTATTATAATATCGACAGAGACCAAAAGAATAAAATGAAACATTGAAATCGAGATATATCTCGTTCCATTGCACGAGTACTCTTTTAGTTATATTATAAATCATTTGATAAAAACTTTTAAAAATCATATTTTATGCATGAAGTATTTTTTGTTGATGTATATTACTTAAAATTCAAGATTACAAGTAAATTGTGCATAAGTACAACTTATTAAAACTCCATTTTTAATTCGTGTAACTAACTACGGATAAACATAATCAAGTACAAGATAAACATTCATTTTGAATATAGAAAATCTAGAATATAATTAAGATAATCATTGAGTTCTAACACAATGTTTTCAAAAATAAATTACTTTGCTATTAAATCTATTAGATTATTGAATTAAAGAAGTTACAGCAAAAAAATGGAAATTATTAAATAGTTAATTTGATACTAATATCGATTTATTTTTCTCAAAATTTTATGTTATATTCAAATTTATATTTTATTCAAAAATAAAACATGATCGCTTTCTTAAGACCACATAAAATCGTACCATATTGATCAAAATAAAATAAAAAACTAAATATTAAAACAAAAATTTATATTTCGTTACATTATACGAGTATCCTTCTATAAACTTTAAATGATTTTATATAATTTCTGATTTTACATTAAAAAAAATTAAGGTTCCCGTAAACACATGGTCAATCCCAAACCGAGGGCAAATTAGTAATCTTGAAAAACAAAAAAGGTTGGCTTTGTTTCTATTAGATCTGTTAGAGAAAAGTCGGTTAAGCTTGACCCGTTTCCGTATTCGACCCAAACATGTAAATAATCAAAATTCCATATTGTTTGGATCTAACTTATTTTCTTTCATAAAAATAATTTAAATAAATTATTAAGAAAAATGTTTAAATTCAATTCTTAAAGGTTAAATAAAAAGTCTCTAACTTTTGACAAGTCCAGAAATTATCTTTTTTTATTAATTACTAACTCTCCATTAAAAATGTTTCTAAGCATCGGAGTATTTTTGTCTTGCTACTTTTTTACTAATTTTCTTTTAAAAAAAGCGTAAATTGTGATTTTCGTTCTTATTGTTTGTGGAAAATTGATATTCTCATTCTTGTGTTTTTAAAATTGTGATTTTCGTCCTTGTTATTTATATTTTATTGTTATTTCCGTCCATATGGTTTATAATTCTTTCTTATTTTAGTACCTCGTACTTAATTGGTGAGAATTACGTTCATGAATGAAAATAACAATAAATTGTAAGTTATGGACGCGAAAACTGTAATTTCAAAATCAAAGTGATGAAATATGTAATTATCAAAAAACCGCAAGGACAAAAAAGTAATTTATTCTTTTTAAAAATTAAATAAAATGCTATAGTTTCTTCCCTTCTTCCTGTGAACCTTAGACCGACCATCACAATTCCCATTTTCATCGGTTGACGTTAGTTAGCATCAATTGGATGTGAAGAGATACAAATCCATTAAATTGTTCATATTGAATTTAATATATTTTTTTAAATTATCGAGACAAACAGCATTGGTTTCTTAAAGGTGATATATGTGTGCCCTACCAAATTAACTTTTTAATATTTTTTTGTATTATCTGATAAAACATGGAGAAGATCGCCTCCCATGGTCAAATCATGCCCCTCCGGGGCGATCCGTATGGTCATTTTGGCAATTTCGAAAAAAAATTGACTATTTCGTTAATACATCAAGTATATTTTGGTCGTTTTGATGATTTTCCCTAATAGAATGGCATAGGAAGAAAAAAAAAAAGACAAAAAAAAAAAAAAATACATGTTACCCATCCTTTTCTCTACTCATTTAAACCATAAAAATGATTTCTAGACTTTTAACTAAACTTCGAACGAAAAAAATTTATCTTTTGAATTGAGTTTATATTCAAATGATCTCGTGGATCTCATCTTAATGTAGAGATCATTTTTTACGCTTCTCATCTTAACTCTCATTTTCATTGGAACTCCACCCTTTAATATAGCTGTTGTGGAAAAACAGCTGTTGAAAATGTTCTTAGATCTCAACTGATTAGCATCAATTTCCAACTCCGAGAGCAAAAGCAAACGTAATTTGAGCTTTAACATAAACAAAATATATAAATTTGGATTAAAATTTAAGAAACTTACTAAAATGTGGAGGTTGCCACCAAAGTGAGACGAGACTTCCTCAAGAAGATGTTGGCGTTGGGAACGAGAAGTTACGTCGCAGACGGAACCAGTCACGGCGAAGCCCTTGGCAGACCATTGTTCCAACACTTGGTTAAGTTCAGCCTCGTTGCGAGAACAGGTGTGCACCACCGCCCCTAACGCCGCTAGCTCTTCCACCACAGCGTATCCGATTCCATGTGAACCACCGGTAACCAAAGCTGTAGTTCCGGCTAGAGACCATCTGGACTTTCCCGGTGACTCTGCTGCTGGGGCCGGTGTCGTCATGGTTTCGCTGGCTAATTGTTAAGTTGTCTACTTAATTTCGGAATCATTTGCAAAATGCACCTCTGCATACATCCTTGCCTTTTTTTATTGTTATAAGACAAATGGGTTACAGTTTTATGGAAGAAGACACGAAAAATTATATATTTTTAATACCATCGAATAATTAAAGTGTAAATTATAAAAATATTGACAACGTTTAAGAAGCGATAATGATGTGTTTTGTTTTGTATCATGAAATAATGCAAATGAAATTACATTGTTGTTTTATCTTATGATTATTTTTAATGTATATATTTTGTTTTATGTTGTAAAAGAATAATTTAGGGGTCGTTTATCAAACAATTATCCGGTAAGCGCTTACCGGTACAATTTAACACTATCATTTACTTATCGGATAAGATTTTAGTCCACAAAAACGGTATTGTATGCAAAAATTTACTCGGTAAGCGCTTACCGTGGTAAGAGTTGCCACCTTCACTTATCGGGTAAGACTCTTGGTTCTTGTCTCGCTCTTATTGGATAAGATTTTTGGTCCTTGCCATATTCATCCGGTAAGATAATGTGACTTGGTGTTCATATACCCGAGTAAGCGTTTGGTAAACGACCTCTTACATTTACATGGATAGTTTCATAACACATGTTAAAGTGGTTCTCATCCATTCTCAATCAAATGTTACCATAAAATGTCAAGGGACGGACTCAAAAAAAAAATTCAAACGGTGGCATTATTTGATTATAAGAAAAAAAATATAAGGGATTTTTTTTTCAAATGGTGGACCGATTGACTATAAGAAATAAATATACTAAATTTTTTTCAAATTGTGGCACCATTTGACTAAGAAAATGACCCTAATAGGATTTGCACTTGAGTCTGGGGTGGAATAAAAGTCTTGCAAACCAACTCTACCAAATAAAACTTGTTTCCATTGTAGTTTCAAAATACATACGATGGCACACAACAAACTAATACGGTTACACTTTTCACAAACCTAAATTTTTTATCCTTCAACGGAGGAATAATACAGTGGCATGGGGCATCATATGCACCACGATAGGTCTGTCATTGAAAATGTTAGCTCATAGGAATATGAAAGTGTTATCATAAGTTAAAATTTTGATATTGTGTTAACGTGTGAACTATTATCATAAGTTATTATTTTATATGATTTTTTCTATCTAAGACTAAAATTTAATATATTGATGTGCATATATTTGTTTTACAATGTGTTTGTTTCAACTGTATTCAGTGAAAGTTTTTAGTTGGAATTTTTGTTTTACAAACACAAAAAATGTTCACATAGTGAAACAAGTATATATGAAACAAATATAAATCAATAAATACACTAAATTGAAGCCGTAGATGGAAAACAAATCATCTGAAATAACATATGAGACACATGTTTTGAAGGTTATCACAATTTTATACTTTCTCAAATGAAGATGACACACATACACACACACATATGCACACATATAGGGGTTCAATCAAACGAGGACTACAAAAAGATTGAGAACCATGAGGACCGATCTAAACCTTAATTTGGTTTTGGTCCTATGGTTTTAATTGAAACCCGTTTTTAATTATAAAAGGGCATAATCATCATTTTGGTAACAGAGGTTCACCAAATGAAACACACGGAGATTCACCAAATGAAACACATGGAGATTCATCAAATAAAACACATAGATTCATTAGATGAAACACATACTCAACATGTTATTTCACCTCATGAAACAAAACACGATTTTCATAAATATGTTATTTCACCTCATGAAATCCAAATATAATATATATATATATATATATATATACATATGTGTGTGTCATTATATATATATATATATATATATATATCATTTCATCACATGAAATCAAACACAATTTTCATAATTTTCGGGAAAAAAAATCTTAAAACACATAGAGATTTACCAGAGAATTGCATACTCGCCATGCTATTCATCTCATGAAATAAAACACAACTTTCATATATATATATATATATGGTATTTCACCTCATGAAATCCAAAAATAATGTTAATATATAACCTAATGAACATGAAATTAATTTTGGTAGAATAGTGACGGCAGATTGCAGCTGCATTGGAGTTTTCCAGTGAGCCACGGTAAGAGTGGCAGGGACTTCAAAATCAGATTGTGTCTGCTTCTGCCTAAATATACGCTCTTTCTATTAGCATGAAAACCATTGTTTATCGTGCAAAATCGAATTACGTCTGCTTTTGCCTCTTCATTCTAGATTACAGAGTAGTTGAATACATAAACAAAGAGGAGTCCAAGGCCACCATCACACTTGTCTCTATGGACCAATTCCAAAGTTCATAGAGGACATGGTAAAGCTAAATAAATACGCCTTGATCCCGTTTGGAGCTTCATCCAACTACCTAACGGGAGGGAGATGGTCATGCTTGGTGACAAGATCTTATAGGAGGTCTCTGTTTTCACCTCTGAGTTTAACTCCAAAGCAAAGAAAACAGCTGAAGAGATGCGCATGTCACTGGCTACATTCAAGTTTCGAGCAGATGTAGAGATCAATAAAGCCACCCTTGTAGCACTACATATGGTGGAGTTGTTCGATGAAAAGGTAAAGAGGATGTCGCCTGCAGATCTTAAGAAGAAGAAGAAAAAGAGGAAGGTTGACTCTCCATGCACAGAAAGCTCGAAGAAGAGGAGGTTTGATGACTAAGAGGACCCAAATTCCTCTGGTTCTCAAGATCATCAAAAGGGGGAGAGCACTCACCACTTTGCCATTGCAGCTGCCCCATTTCCTCTGTACCTATACAAAGATCCAATCCAGTGCCTGCGGCCACTTCACAAAAACCCTAAGCTTAACCAGATGGCACTTCTGCCTTTGCATCAGTCTTTAGTGAAAATATGGACACATCTAATTCTCTTCCAAAAATGATCGTTGGTGCAACATCTTCATCTTCATCTACGGAGCCATTCATGGAAGAAATAAGTGGAGACGACGCAGTCCAAGATAAAGAGGTGGTGATAAACGTACTAGACAACTCAGAGTCTGAGAAAGAAACTCCTCTGATCTCAAAATGAATATCCATCTCTATCTTTGTCTCTATCTCTCTACATCAACTTCAGCTCCAACATATTAGGTCCACCCTCTGCATCAAAAACCTGCTCAAGCTCCAACTCAAATTACTCAAGTTCTAATCATAAATCCAGAGTCCAACAACATACTTTCAAGCTCTGCACCCCCTCGAGATAAAGTCCAATAGATCTGAAACCAGATGGATGCAATGAGAAGATTCATGCCAAAGGGAAAAGCGCCAATAGATCATGTCTTTAATGAGAAGATCTACCAATTCCTCTACAAAGAACGGGAAGAGGTGTCACAAGAAGCCTACTTTGCATGCTATGCTTCAAGAGAACATCATACTAAGGTTCCTCAGACAATACACATTTCCCTAGAGCAAAATTTTCTTCAACGATGGAATCAAGCAAGTGTTAGACGTCAAAAAAAGGACCTTTTCTCACAATAAGATAATCTTTCACGAGTACACGGTGGAAAGATCTATGGGTTAGATAAATGTGTTCACAGACTATGATCTCATAGATCTGAACCCATGGGATATTCTTAATCTTTATTTCCACACGAACCAAAGGAGGGACAAAAGGATTAAATATGTTGTGGCCAACTCTGCAATCAGAAAGACAATGAGAAGTCTACTAGAATACATAAGCAAGGTGGACTTTCAAATTGCGCTCGAGATGGGAGTGGATCAATTGTCTTCACTACACCAAATGAATAACTAGAAGGCATTCAACACATCCCTACAGGTACCATCTTGGTAGAGCCAGAACCGGGCTTCATTTTCAAGAACGAGCACAAAGAAAAGGTCTTCTATTGAGCCCAAGAAAGGTACAAGTATTATAATGCAACTCTCTTCTAGGTAAGGGAGAAATTCATTGAAAAAAATGAAGACCCCACAACAAGTGAAGGAACAGAAGGTCTAATCTGAACTATAGATGGTTTGTTAGATTTCGTGACCTTCTTAAAAGGTTCATGAAACTACAACAAATATATAGCCCTTATCTTGTATTTTGAAATCCTGTAATTTTTGTTCTTAATCAATGAATCGTACTTACAGAGGACGATGTTGGCCTCTTGCTTTTTAGACTAGTTTATAAATTCATAAAGTTTTTTTTATTACAGTTAAAGGGAGATTGTTAGCATTTTGAAAGTTTAAGTAAAAAGCCTCTTGCCCAAGTCAAGAGGACTTGAAGTCTAGAAACATCCCGGAACCAGAGCTCGAATACAGAGCTCGGACACAGAGGTTATCAAGACCAATGTCACGTGCCAACGATGCTAAGTACTCGGGATGCAGAGCCCAAGTCCTGGACATAAAGCCTCTGTATAGTACATGCAAAGCTTCTGGGTCTCAACTTCCCCCGTCTATACAATGGTTCCTTGGCCAGTCTCTACATCACAAGTATTCCTCTCTTCTTGCAACACGTGTACATAAACGATTACTACACTCAAGACACATGAAGACAACAGACTGGTGGATGTGCTGACCTTCCAAAGATGCCATTTCTGAAAGATGCCTTTTCTGGAAACGCCTATAAAAAAGTAATTCCTTTAAGGGATTCCTTACCAATTTTGAATATACGCTCCTAGTAGAGATTGTGAGAGATTATTTCACTTGTGAGAAAATAGCTTATTGAGAGATTTTCATATCACACATTACTATGTGTTGTTGGTGTAATCATTCTATTCTTTAAGCTGATTGAAATACATTTAACTCGACAACTTCCCCAAAAATTACTTGTTCTTCATTATTGTGTTCTTGTCGTTTCTCATTAACCATCTAGTATAGTTGCTATTTGCTCCTGCTCATTATTAACCTTAACACTTATTACTAGAGCATTTGAGGATTTGGTTTCCTACAGACGGCACCACAATACTATAAAGGACTTGCTGAAAAATGGAACAATCTTCATTGACTACGTAAAGTCAAATGAAAACATTGACGACCATTTTGACAAAAGGCCTATGTAGAGAGCAAGTATCATTTTCATCGAGGGAATGAGCTTAAAGTCAACATTATGAGTTTTCCTCACTGGCTAACCTAACCTAGCAACATTGCAGACCTCATGGTCTAGGTTCAATAGGATAACTAGTTGAGTAATACGCAAGCGACACTGATACACACGTATGCCTATTCCTATGATGACTTTTATGTGTATAGTTTTTGTTGATGATTTAGGGACGAATTTTATATTCTTAATTATGTTGATAGCTATTACAGTAGATATTCTTGATCAACATTATCAATGTGAAAATGATGTGGGGTCGTATCTTTAAGGATGAACATGGTCGCGTCTTCTAAAACTCTCATGAAGATAGGATTTGTACATGAGCAAAATGAAAACAATGGTAAGAATTAAATTACGTATAAATATGATATATGTGATACATATTGTCTTGATCTATTGGGGTAGGTTATATCGTACACCTTTAGACAAATGAAATGAACCACAAAGCAAGTATACAGTATGACCCAATATCGTTTTTCCAAGTAATAAAGTGGTAAAATATCGGTTTATCGTCCCCGGAGATTGTAGCAAAGACTTAATAAGAGTATAATGAAAGACATGATTTCAAATGACGAAATTGAAGACTTCAGTTTGATATTGAGGTAATTAAATGCAAATAATAGAATAAACAAAGATAGCATGGGTGTAAGACTTATGGTGAGACTCAAACACGAATTCCAGTAGCCAATGCTGTAGGGATGCTACATCAAGTAGTTTTTCATAATTTAGTTCCACCATCCATTTTGAGGGTATTCCTCTCGGACTTTCACTATTGCATTATATTATAGCTTTCAACCCATACTTCTATGTGGTATCTGGACCAGGGATAGTGACAAATAGTGTCCTCGAAATATATGGATAAACAAATCTCTTTGTTAAAAATCACTCTCTCGAGCCGATTCCGATATCATTCAAGTTGGTATGTGTTCTAGGTAGTTCATCTCTGATTCTACCGCACTTTAACACTTTAACAAGTGACCAACATGTCAAGAATTAATTAGTTTGAAAGATATAAATGACAAGTTTCCTTGTTGGCAACTTTCTCAAGTCTACCTCTCATATCATTCCAAGTTGACGTGCGTTTAATGACTTATTTCTAAGACCATGGCACTTTAACACTTTCAAAGTGATCAACTCGTCAATAAGTGTTATTGGTTTTTATAAAAACTTGAATGAAATAATGGAACGTCGTTATTGTAAACAATAGCTACTTTCTTTCGGTTTAAAAATCTCACATTTTCGTCTTACACCCAAGCTATGGAATTGGCTATTCATAACGAAAAATAAATGACAAGTAAAATAAAAAACGGAAAGTAAAGACATAAATATAAATTGCGTAAAGTAAATGATGGAATGTAAATAGCGGAAAAAATAAAAGAGCATAAAGTAAAGAGTGGAAATTAAATGACTAAAACTAAATTACAATAATGAGAGAAACTTAAGAACTTGGATTACTTCACAAAATGAGGTCCAAAAATCAGCTTATAGAAACAATTTTTTGATGATTTTAAATAGAATCCTCACACCCCTATTTATACAAAAACAAACCATCAAGAGACAAAGGAGATTCAAAGGGTAATAACACCAAAAAGTTAACAAGGGAGGACAATAATGAACTAGATAGTTACGCCATTTCAAACAAAAGTTTATTAATCATTTACACAAAAGTCAGCAGCAGAGAGTCTTCTAGAATCCAAAAAGAGCCAGCAGCTTATCCATTAATATCTTCAATAAGCCATATAAGCATTAGGTTGCTGCTGCTTCAATGCTGTAGCGCCAAACAGTTTAGCATTTTTTTTACATTAGACTCCACTTGATGTAGAAACAAGTAAACCACATAGTTTTAGCTCCATAATTAATAAAAGAAAAACTAAAGTAATAAAATGACTCTTAAGAAATATAATTTGAGTTAAAAATGATTCCTTTTGGTGTTATTATTCAAGTCCAAGTGTTTATCAATTTGATTTTGGGTCAAGTATGTTTTAGGGATTCTACCCAACTTGCGAACTTCTGATAGTGGCAAATTAATTAGCCATTTTTGGTCATAAGTATAAATAATTGATAGACACCTCCTTTGGCTTTGTGAAGATTTTGAAAATACAAACCTTATGGTTTTAGGCCTTTCGACTATCATAGTTTAATGAAGTGTTAATTATGGACCTCTTCATGTTATAGATGCCATGTGATTTATTAAACGTTGGAAATCTTCGGCTTATGGCATTTACGTTGGCTTTGTTAAAACAGTCAAGTGTTTCACGAGGCTTTTTGGCTTGATTTTAATTCAAATGAGATTTTTGGACATTGTCCGGTTTTAATAGCTCAATATGGAGTTTTAGATGATAGTACAATTAATTCATATTTGTTGAATATTACATGCTTTGGGTGTGTTAGTCATTCAATTGAGGTCATCTTAGTGTAGATTGTAATCCATTGGATCCATAGGCATGTGAGTTAGTTGCATTGATATTTAAGGAGTCTTGATGTCCTCATTTTGAAACCAATATTGTGTAGGCATCATGTTAGGTTGTATTGAGGAGAGGAACCCGTTTGGGTTGGACTCCAGGAACATGGGTATTACAAAGGTACTCTCTTGTTGAGTTGGACTCCATAACCCTGGGTATTACGATCGTGTAGAGGTCGTGTCCTAATAGAGTTGACACTAAGTCATCAAAAGTATTTTGGGGATGAATTCGTGTGGAGTCGGGCCCCGGGACCATTGGCTTGTAGGTGTAACTCAATGGTGGACAAGTAGGCGTTACAGTTAGGGTATGACGGAGATGAACTCTTATATATTGGACTCCAGGTCTTTAGGTATTGGTTGCAAATTTGAGAGGGGTTAGACATCGGGACCGTGATCTTAAGGGCGCTACTCGATGACGTTGACACATGGCTTACTTTGTGTTTTTTCGCAGTCCATGGAAACAAGTCTCCCCATCATCGAAAGGTGTTGCTTAGGTATTTGAGTCTATCCATGCTTTCAGCGATTTTGGGGTATATTGTAATATCTTATTTCAGACATTTGACGGATTGAATCTTATTCAGTTATTTTCAAGGGTAAGTATAAATGACAGTTTGATCTTATAACAATATTTTATTACTGAATTGCATTTCGTGGGTTTTGTGAATATTGACTCCAAATGTTATTTTAATGAGGAAGCATTGTGATAAAGGGAAACATTCAGGTCTTACTGTTTTATATTTATGAGATAAAGTGCTATAATTCACTAAGCATCAAGCCTAACACTTTTTCTTATCGAAATGTATATCAAGTCTTAGAGGGATCCGAGTTGTGTTTGAAGCTTTATAGAGGTTCTGATAGAATGGTTTAGAGATATCATCCAAATTTGAAGATAGTAGATTTTGTGGTATTATTAACACCCGACTTATTCTGATTGCGTTTGGGAATTAGATAGTTCGTTTAGAACTCTAATATGTGCCTTTTTCTTCTTATGGAGACATATATTATGTAGTCTTTGTATTAAAATTATTTTGTATTGAAGGAGTTTTAAGGTTTTAAATTTTCTAAATTTAGAAGTGTTTCACAATTTGCAATGGACTCTATATAAGCAACAAATCATATAATATGAGGCACTAGAAGTATCAAACTCATATTCATTAGAGTGAGTTTGAAAACATGAGGTTAAGCCAACCTCAATTCAGGGCTGACCCTGGTCACGTGTAGTCCGTGCGGTAGCACAGGGCATCAAAGCTTAAAGGGGCATTAAGTTGTCATTTATTACTAGTTTTGGGTTCAATAATTTGGGAATTGGATAACTGAGCTTTAACTATAAAAACAGGCCCAAAGCCTAGAAGCTATGAATACTGAATGCACGTCGTTGGAAGAAGTTGGAAAATTGGAAAAGTTTTTGTTAGTATAAAGTTGTCTATATATGAATAAAATTGTCTGTATGAATTAATCTGTTTGTATAAGTTGGAAAAGTTTTTGTTTGGGAGAGTTTTCTCGCAGATGTAAGGAACGTTTCTTTAGTTGGAAGGGACATGTTTGGAAAAAAAAACATGACTTTTTATATAAAGCTCCCCCTAGAAGCTTACTAGATAAGTCACTTTCTATATCATTAAGCCACTACGAAACAATCATGCATAGTTGAGCGAATAAGTTGTTAGTTTAATTAAACTTATTAAGCTGATAACAAATAGGCCCTTAGCTTTTAGTCGTTAAACCTATAACTTTTGAGTTTTACTTTTTGCTTACAATAACAGTAATTTGGATGTAATTTACTATTTTAGTTAAAAACTAATTATAGTTTTCTTTGTCTTTTAAGTCCCACATTTTGAAATAAAGTTTCTGTTTTCCTAATTTTAATTTGGAAAAGAGAAAACTAGAAAAGAAGGAAGCACGATCTTAATCCAATATTTATCCTTTTATCATTTATATTTTGTATTCGGGGTTTTGTTTTTTATGTTCCCCTCATTGTATTTTTTTTTAATTATAATTAATAAAAATCAACATGAGGATGAGATACTTAACTTGAATAAGTGCTAAACTCTTTAAAAATCGCATGTTTCATTGGCTTAAAAAAATAAGGTTAAAGGCATATTTTATTATTTTCACACAAGGCATCAAAAATCTTAGGACCGACCTTACCTCAATCAATAGAATGGACCACCAATAAAGTGAAATATATATGTAGAATGCTAAAAGCTATATATAAATGAGTAGCATAAGTGGATTGATATCCATCCACATCAGTAACATAATGATACGACTAGTGTCGTTTGAAAAGAACAAGGAAAGTTAAGTCCCCGACATCATATCAGTCATTTTAATGCATTGAATGGGTTTGTTAGTTTACACAAAGCTACCAAATAGCTTTATCATTAGAATTACAAATAATGCATGACAAACATGAGTGTTTATAAAGATGAAAATTCCTTTAAGGAAAACCCAAGTCTCGAAATGAAACCAAGTTTAGTTTTTCGGACTTCTAGTTCCCTGAAATTGTTATATATAGTAGAAGGGTATTCGTGCAATATAGCGATATATATCTTTATTTTATTTTTTATTTCAGTCAATATTATAATATGGTCTTATTTGATTTTGAAAAAACGATAATGTTTTTATTTTTTAATAAAATAAAAATTTGAAGATATCATAAAAATTTGACAAAAATATATCGATATTAGTATCAAATTAACTATTTAAAATCCTCATTTTTTGTGTAATTTTTAATTCAATTTTTTTATTATAATATAATTTATGTTCAATAACGAATTAATTTATATTTGGTTTAATAATATAATTTTCTTATAATGATAATAATTAATTATTTTGTTAGAATTTGATAATTATCCTAATTATATTTTAAAATGAGATGTTTATCCTCTATTTGATTATGTTTATCCGCACTTAGTTATACAAATTCAAATATGAAGCTTTAATAAGTTGTACTTATTCATAATTTACTTGTAATCTTGAATTTTAAGTAATATGCATCAATATACRGTAYTTCATACATAAAAAATAGTTTTTGTCAAATGCTTTATAATATAGTATAGATATGTGTGTATATGTATGTTTATATATGTATATATGTATATATATATATATATATATATAGTTGGGTTCCGATAACAATGAGAGTTAAGGTGAGAAGCGTAAGAAGAAATCTTCACCATTGAATGTACATTAGGAGGAGATGCACGGAGATGAGATGCATTGGATCTATCCCCGTTTCAAGCGCAATTCATTGACGAGTTTAAGATTAAAGGTGATCAATGGTTCAGATCCCTTCTTACACTTCTCACATGATCTTTCGCTTATATATATATATATATATATATATATATATATATATATATGTCTCTGTCTGTGTGGGGGGTCAAATCAAATGAGAACCATAAAAATGTTAAAGACCCCATGAAAACCAATTTAAAAATAAATTTTTACATGATTTTTTTCATCAAATGTTAGGATTTAAGATATTGTTTCACATACATTTGTTTTATAATGTGATAGTTTCACATGTATTTATTTCACCATATGAACATTTTTATGCGAATTTTTCGTTTCACTAAATGAATAAAAAAAGTTTCACCTGCAATTTTTTTCATAAGGTGAATACAAACATTTGTAAAACAATATGTTAAATCGTAGCTTTTGATCAAAAAAATAATAATGTAAAAAGATAATTAAAATTACTTCTCACAGGTTTGTAATTTTTTTGTGGTTCTTATTTGATTATCAATATATATATATATATATATATATATGTAGAGAGAGAGAGAGAGAGAGCAGAAGGATCGTGAGAGAGTAACATTATGGTGAGAAGGTGATAACAC
>NC_037530.1:8328665-8362065 GCF_001531365.2 Cynara cardunculus var. scolymus
ATTTCTATTTAGATATTTCTTTAAAGTTAAAGATTTATAGAACATCTCCAACATATATACTATATACCTTCTCTCTTTTATTCTAAATTAGGAGATTACTCTTTCTTTTTCTATTTTTTTTTCTTTATTTTAAAATAGTCCTTGAAACAAAAAAATTACATATCTTTAAAATTTATAAAATAATATAGCTATTAGAGATGCTCTAATCTCTCTCCTCCTTTTTATATTTTAACATACAAGATGACATCGTTGTTAAAACAAAAATTATCAAAATCTTTTTCAATCAATTTTAACATAATCGTTAAAGATGCTCTACGTTTAAATACAAATTTTAATCGAATTCAAATTTAAACAAACTCATACAATTAACATTGCACATAAAAATTGTATTTCATGGAGCTCTTCCTTTCTCTAAGAGGTTTGGTCGAACTTTGGGGGGGCTGTCCATTCATAAAATATCTTTTGTCAGGGTTGAAAAAAGAAAGGGGTTGTTTATCAAACACTTATCCGGTAAGCATTTATCGGTAAAATTTAACACTATCATTTACTTACTACGTAAGATTTTAGTCTACCAAAACAGTATCATATTCAACAATTTACCCGATAAGCTTACCGTGGTAAGAGTCGTCGCCTTCACTTACCGGGTAAGACTCTTGGTCCTTGTGTCGTTCTTACCGGGTAAGACTCTTGGTCATTTTGTCGTTCTTACCGGATAAGACTCTTGGTCCTTACCATATTCATTCGGTAAGGTAACGTGGCTTAATGTTCATTCACCCGAGTAAGCATTTGGTAAACAACCCCGAAGATAAAATTCTTGAATTTTTTATTAATTAATACTAAAAATGATAAATGTATTTTCGATTATTTTTTTCTCTAATTTTCACATAGTTTGTTGTTTCTGGCATATCAAATATATTAACTATTTTTATCATAAAATTAATATTAGAATTTTTATTTATTAATACTAAAAAATTGAGTTTTTATTACTTATATAATTCGAAAGAAATTATAAATTTGTTAGAGATGTTTTTAGCATGGCATCTTTAATTATGTTAAAACAAACACATGGTTGGTTGGTAGCTAGGGCCGACCTGGTTTGTTAAATACGATGGCACGTGCAATTGTTACCTTCCTTTTTCGTGAGCTAAAATATTAGACTTGTGAAAAATGGAACCGTATTATAGTGTTGGTTGTCATCAATATATATATATATATATATATATATATATATATTGAAACTATACTGATAATAATACAAGTTTGTCTTAGCAGAATTGGTTTGGACGACTTTTCTCCATCCCAGGTGCGGGTTCAAATCTTGTTTCAATCGGTTATTTAGTTTTTAACTGTTAGTTTTAGGTTTATTATATTTATGAAAAACATTCCGATAAAAGATTTGAACACATGACCTCGCATACAAAAATGAAGAAGCTAACCAACAATCCAAAGATGATTTTTTTAAAGAAATATGCATATCTTCCTTTTTATAGTCAAATGGTGTCGTCGTTCGAAAAAGTTCCTAGTTCTGCCTCGTGGAGAGTTCGATCCTGGCTGAGGATGAATGTTGGAGGCATGGATCATGGAATTGGCAGCATGATTCTAAATAACTCGTTATGGCGCAAGACTTGACTTTGACACTACATTAAACCATGTGACTTCACTATAAGGATTGACTTCTATTGTAACACATTATGGCATGTTATCAACACGTTATGGAACGTTACGATGCATTATTTTGTAAGTCATTTTTTTTTACTTTTTAAAACATATAACTTTGGGGTAAATGATAATTATGTACGACACAAAAAGGAAACAAAAAACCCTAAATAGGTAATTTTTTACTTTCATTCTCGTATACAAAGAGTCGAACATGAATTTTTTGAAGATTGAAAAAAGAAGCGAGTAGAGACTCAAAAGGTTTAGTCTCATTTCTGCACTCTTAATATCATTTCTAGTAAATTTGGTAACTTTGATATAAATGGTTCTTCTTTTCATTGTAATTTTATTACTTTATATGAATTTAAAATGTTTTATGTGATTATTTTGAACACTAATTATATATATGTGTGTATGTATATGTATACATATGTCACCTTAGGACACTCTTCAGAAAACGTCATGACATCACTGTAACGTGTAAGGCTTGAGGCATGACCATGCTGCCACGTCAAGTTACGTCTCACATCATTTAGAACCTTGGTTGGCAACCATTTTCAATTCATCATGGAGTTTATAAAATTATAGCCTTAAATCCATGGCATTCAAATTTAAAAAATTGGTATCTTTGTAGCAACAAATCTGAAGTTGTTTTTTTGGTTTTTTGTTCTTGCTATTCTTGATTAACATTGTGTTCACAATTAGTAATAAATAACAAGTGGTCACGATGTTCGATTAAAACATTATATTTGATAGTGGTTCACATTGTGATACTATAGGTTTTTGATTTTGGTTTCACCGGTGATGCTTGACGGATATTGAAATTTGATTATCGAGTTGTTGACAACGTGTATCCAAAGTCTTACACAATGTTTTTAGTATTTGTAGTTTTTTTAGTTTTTTGTTCTTGATGTTTTCAAATTCACAATGTATATAATAACAATATATGGTTGGAAACCATTATATGTTCTCGTATGAAAGTGGGATCACAAATGATATGCATACAGTATACAATTCACAAAATGATGTATAAAGGAACTGGACGATAGAACATACTTCTATCACGAGTGATAATTGGTAGATGACCATTTTCAGTGGAATCTTTGTAAGCTACAAATCATATATGAGGCACTTGAAAGTACCAAACTCATGTTCGTTAGAGTGAATTGGAAAACATGATGTTAAGTCAACCTCAATCAATACATTAGATCAGCAACAAATTGAAACAGATCTATAGAATGCTAAAAGCTACGCGAGTTAGATAGGGAAGTTATATGGATGAGTGGCATAAGTGGATTGATATCCAGGTCATTAAGATAATGATATAACTTGTAACACCCCTAATAGGAGTAAATTTAAACCAAAAGTCGGTACAAAAATAAGGCCTATAAAATAAAAAATACCCAAAAAAGGGAAATAGTATAGTGTTTACAACCCAAAGATGTGGGAGGATAAATAAGAACCTATTAATATAAACTACACTAAGTTTAGATTATAGAAGGGTGTCACTCTCATCTTCAAAAGAATCTTATCAAAGTATAACACTGATTAAGCCAAAAGCAAATAATCCCAAAAATGCCTTTACTAGCATCCAAACATTCTGCTTAAGACTTTGGAGCTCCACCGCTAAGTAAACCTGATATAAGTGTCATCATAACGCCTAGTGATATCAAATATTTATAAATAAAACAGATAACCAAAAACGATAGAAATTTATAAGTTTAAAATTTTAAAACCCAAATAAATATAGTCCACAAAGGCCATAAGGCCCAAAACATATCTTACAATGATGAGGGAGACTCGATCTCTATGGGTAGTGGTGAAAGACAAAAGTAGACCACAGTTTCATGTTATAGAGCTCACACTAAAGATCAACAGCCAAGGAGTTCAACCAATCGTGATTTACAAGAAGAGTAAATGAGAGGAACTTTAAGAAGTCCCGACTTAAATGCCTATAGTCAATGCGACCCTACCATGCGACCCTGGGGTTGTGGCATAAGGGACGCCCACATCCTTCACTCAATCTGTGGTATAAGAAATGTGACCTTAGCCTTGCAATGCAAGGGTCGCGATCACGAGGGTTTAGCCAAAAACCTCCACTTACAATATATGGAATGCGACCCTGGCCTTGCGATGCAAGGATCACGGCACAAGGGTCGCATGACCCATTTAGAGGCCTGAAATGCTTCATTTAAATCTCGTTTTAATGACTAAATCACAAGGCTTAAACTACCAATATAGAAACTAGACATACAAATCTAAATAACGAGTGTAACCGTGATTAAGGCTTGATCAGAATCTAATAGAGGAACATGAAAAATTTATGACAAACATGAGTGTTTATGAGGATGAAAATTCCTTTAAAGAAAATTGAAGTCAATGAAAAATTTGGTATAATAGAGGAACCCATAAAGGATTGTAGAACTCTCAATCTATAATATGAGAAACCATAAAGTTATAATGGTAATAGTACAATGAAAAAATTCAAAGGAACAAAGCTCTCAGTGCATACCAATTACAGATATGAAAGGTACATTTTCTGATATTTCATTTACTTAAATATATTAATTAAAGTGTATTTTAATAGTAAATTTTAAAAAACGTAATCATATATTTGTGTAAAGAAGATATATATATATATATATAAAATATATTTTTTATGATCGGGCTGGACCTAGATTGGTCATAAGATTTTTGATCGGGTTGGGACCGATTAAGGACCGGTCCACCTCGACCCGATAGCAATTTTTGACCACCTTAAGTGATGTTATTATATATGTATATATTTAACAATTAAGTTTACTAATTATGGCTAACTAAAACAAATCAAACCATTTTAAAGAGTATAAAAATAGAATTACTACAATCCCATAAGCATACTAAATCCACAAGCTTGAAGCGGACCGATCGAAACCCGTATATTTGGTTTCGGTTCTAATTCTAGTTTTAGTTTTAGTTCTGGTTTTGGTTCATTATTTTCAAATTTAATACATGTTTTTAATTGAAACCCGAATTAATATTCATTTCAATGATCAGTTTGGAGCCTAACCAATTTAGATTCTTACCTTTTTTTTTTTTTTACTCCATTTATTTTGAATATATTTTCTCTTGTTTTTTTAATACTCTAAAGTTTCGAGATATGGTGAACAAGATAACTATGAAACTATAAATATGAAATATTTGTTTGAAAATGTAATTTACATAATTATAAAATCATATATAAAATTCAATCGGGATACATGCAATGCAAAGGGGGGAAAAGACGTAAAGATCATCCCCCTTTCTTTCTGTTTTTTCCTGCAAAATCTCACCTCCCATTCTGCCTTCCCCCTTGGAGGCAGCAAATGGGATCGATGATCCTCCACATCCATGGCGATCCTTCTTGTTTTCTTTTTAACCATTATCACCACCGTCTCCGCCATTCCCACCACCGCCCCTGCCAAATCTGATTCATTTACTCCTCCCGATAACTACCTCCTAGATTGTGGTTCCTCCTCTCAAACCACCCTCCCTGACAGACGTATATTCTCCTCTGATTCAACTTCTTCACAATATTTGAAATACGGTGGCCGTGAAATTGCGATTGTTGATCAATCTGCCGATGTGCCTCTCCCAATTTACAAATCTGCCAAGGTTTTCGATGCTGAAGCCACGTATTCCTTTCATATCACCAATACCGGTTGGCATTGGGTGAGGTTGCATTTCTTTCCCATCCGGAATAACGAGTTCAAATTACAGCAGACCAAGTTTACGGTGGTCGCTGCCGACAGTTTGGTCCTCCTCCATGAATATGGTCCCAAAGAAATGGAAATGCAGGAGTACCTTATGAATGTGACATCAGAGCGTCTAAATCTTAGGTTCTCGGCCAACAAGGATTCTCCGGCTTTCATCAATGCGATTGAGGTGGTTTCTGCTCCTGATATGTTGATTACAGATAACAGCGATGCTCTCTTCCCTGTCGGTCAAAAGGTTGATGGAATGACCAAATACTCGTTCCAGAAGATGTATCGGCTGAATGTTGGCGGTCCTACAATCGGTCCAGGAAATGATACCCTCGGGCGAACATGGAATTCTGATGAGAAATTCCTCAAGTCTGCTGCAATGGCGAAAAATGTCTCAATCGCACCCAGTGTTGTTACATATCTCGAGGGTGGTTCACCCTTGATTGCACCGCCGACGGTGTACGCATCCCTAATGGAAATGGGGGCTTCCGATACAATTGCACCAAATTTTAACATCACTTGGGAATTTGACCTCGATCATGCCTATCCACATCTTGTTCGTTTGCATTTTTGCGACATTATCAGCAAATCGCTAAACGAACTATATTTCAATGTGTATGTTGGCGGCAAAATCGCGATCTCGGCCTTAGATTTGTCGACGGTGGCCAACGGTTTAGCAGTCGCTTACTACAAAGATGTTTTTGTGAAAGCAAATATGGTTTCGAAGCCGTTTTTGGTTCAAGTAGGCCCATTAAACGAACCAATGGGAACCAAAAATGCCATCCTAAATGGTCTTGAGATCTTGAGAATGAACAATTTGGTGAATAGCTTAGATGGGGAGTTTGGAGCTGACGGGAGGTCGACATATGGTCCAAGCAGGGGCACGGTGGCAGCTGTTGGGTTCGCGATGATGTTTGGAGCCTTTGCTGGATTGGGTGCGATGGCTGTGAAATGGCAAAAGAGGCCTCAAGATTGGCAGAAGAAGAATAGTTTCTCTTCATGGTTGCTTCCACTTCACGCTGGCGATGCAAGTTATACGCAATCAAGCAAGACCTCATTGGGCTCGAAAAAGAGCGCTTTCCATTCATCGACTATGGGGTTGGGTCGGTACCTTTCGTTTTCCGAGTTACAAGATGCTACAAAGAATTGGGATTCTAATTCTGTGGTTGGTGTCGGAGGTTTCGGCAATGTGTACTTTGGAGTACTTGATGACGGTACAAAAGTCGCCGTGAAACGCGGTAATCCACAATCCGAACAAGGCATAAATGAGTTCCAAACGGAGCTCCAAATGTTGTCAAAACTTCGCCATCGTCATTTGGTGTCACTAATAGGGTACTGTGACGAGAATTCTGAAATGATCCTCGTGTATGAGTACATGGAACATGGGCCTCTCAGAGACCACTTGTATGGAAAAAACTTGCCCACATTGTCATGGAATCAAAGATTAGAGATTTGCATTGGGGCTGCCCGTGGGCTACACTACCTTCACACTGGGGCAGCTACTGCCATCATCCATCGTGATGTGAAGACCACCAACATTTTGTTGGACGAGAACTTCATCGCTAAGATGGCAGATTTTGGGCTCTCGAAAGACGTAGGGATGGGAGAAGCCCATGTGAGCACTGCAGTTAAAGGAAGCTTCGGATACTTAGACCCTGAATACTTCCGTAAACAACAATTGACGGATAAGTCTGACGTCTACTCCTTTGGGGTGGTATTGCTCGAAGTGTTATGTGCGAGGGCAGCCATCAACCCGTCCCTACCTAGAGAACAAGTGAATTTGGCGGAATGGGCTTTGCAATGGAAGCGAAGAGGTCTATTGGATAAAATCATAGACCCTTCCTTGGTAGACCAAATCAAACCCGAGTCATTGAACACGTTTGCAGAAGCAGCCGAGAAATGCTTGTCCGAATACGGGGTTGACAGACCTACCATGGGAGATGTGTTGTGGAACTTGGAGTATGCATTGCAACTACAAGACCAAGGAAAAACAGAGGATGGAGGTAGTGGGTTGGCATTGGCGAATGGCGCTCCACTTGCTCCCACCGTTGATAATAGACCTGTCATAACGCAAGCTCAAGGCAACCAAAATTCTGCCCAAGTCCAGATCATTGAAGAGCATTCTGGAACTGCTATGCTTGCACAATTTGCAAATCTCAACGGTCGATAAAACATTTCAATAGCTAGAAGATACCAATAGACAATTTTCATTTTTAATGTCATCTTTTACGAATATGATAGATACTAGTGTAGTAGCA
The DNA here is from genome assembly GCF_001531365.2 of Cynara cardunculus var. scolymus. Classification (NCBI taxonomy): domain Eukaryota; kingdom Viridiplantae; phylum Streptophyta; class Magnoliopsida; order Asterales; family Asteraceae; genus Cynara; species Cynara cardunculus. The sequence goes on from NC_037530.1 coordinate 8,336,302, forward strand.
TGATAGTCAAAGAATGAGCTTAATTAGTTGGTATAAATGTACATATAGCTTTTTCTAATAGGAAAAATGAAAAAGGACTTCAGATTGTGCATTTAAAGCTAGTGCCATTTAAACCTTTTCTTATGCAAATTATAAAATGTTACAGTTTTAATGCAATATTTTGTTAAAATATAATTATAACACAATTGGTTTTATAAGATGTTTAAAATATTTAAGCGTCATAATAAAATACTTTGTAAGACTTAAGTTTATTGGAATAAACCAAAAAACATCCTATTTAAAATGTTACAACAAGTTTATAAGACTTTTTAACAAGTTTTTAGAACGCTTTTGTATTAGCTATTTTATACAACACCAGTTGAAAATGTCCTATAAACACAAGTGTCCTATAAAAAAATGTACCTTATGTGTGTATATATATACATATGTGTGTGTGTGTGGGTGGGTGGGAGAGAGAGAGAGAGATATGCATAAATTATCATTACAAAAAGTTGTACCTTTAATGGCAAACGTATCCGTCGATACTCCATCTTAAAATTTGCACAAGTCAGGTTATCGATAGACTTCCGAAAATGGATCAATAGGTTCCCGACAACCCAAGTTACCACAGATGTATGACAGATGACGTTACTAACCCAGTTTATTGATGGATATTTGTAGCCTTGATTACCGATTAACTGCTGGCACCTTTCATCATATCACTGTCAAAAGTCTTCTTGATGACACCTGGTTACCAACATAGTTTGTAATATGTAAGCAATTTTTGCATTTAAAAACTATTTTGTACATAGTTATTACAGAAAAAATATACTCAATTTTATTTAAATTATTAAATTAAAAATTATAGCATGGCCTAGTACGATATCAAGTAAGAAGTAACACTTGTGATTTCTTTGCCTTTGTTTGGAGCATTTTTGCGACCATTTGGCGTTCAAGATGGTGAGAAAACCAGGTTTTTATATAATCAATGTTGTTGTTTTCATTGATGTTCTTATAGTAATGTTTATGCATTAATGGTTAATATTTATGTATTGAAAGACAAATTGCCATTTAGTATTCAAACAACAAACCTTTTGGTAAACAAATACATTTACTTACTTAAATCATAGTAAAAGATACGTAGTCTTGTGTAGTATTCGGTTGATACAGACCGCAATTGGTTGTCCAACTAAGAGATTTTCGACGACTACCTGAAGTTCCGGGTGTCAGCCTAGGAGCTGGCATCAGACATAGACAATTATAACAAAAATGTCCATTCTGGTGGCGTCGATTGCAAGTTTTTACAATTGGTTCCTCATCTCGTGACGGGATACAGTCGCGGTTTCATGGTCTGTCAGAGTTTTGTATGTCCATGAGAGATGGTAGGACAGTCATACGTTCTTTGGGCAACACGTATTCAACTTCTGGTGGCTTACTTCCTCCTCGTATGTTGCCCGATAAGAATCATAGTTGAACCAGAACGAACAAAATTGGTTGCAATCTTAAATATCTAAACTTCTAGCAACCAAGACTACAAGGTATACCAAAAAGTTTCCATTTCATGCATTTACAAGTCTTAGCATGCAAATCACACTTTCCGTTCTTATACCTGTCATTAACTTAAAACAACAACTCGGTAATGAGAAATACCCTCCATGTTGCACTCATATGGATTCTTTTTTATAATCTTTGCCTCCGCGTAAGATGTGACTACATTTATCATTTGCGGCTGCAAAAAAATAATAACACTAGCCTATGTTATAGCCTATGTTATAAAATTTCAAATATAAATTTACCTCCGTTATGTTGTCGTATAAAATATCGTTGTTGCAATGTTGTCCGATAAAATTCAACTAACATTGTTATCGGTAGGTAACGTACAAACCGAGTTACTAAATTGACGAACTCGGCACTATTGGAAGTCATTGCACTATACCGCAATCCAGGGAAGTGCGATCTTACCCATCTAGCGTAACCAACTTTCTCAAGAAATTAAGCGGCCTTAGGTAGACTTTGCTGCATCAAATCTATTGTAATTTCAAAGTTGACACCCTATAAGCTTTGCATGCCTCCTAGAACATCCACCTTTTTCTTTTGTTTCTATTTGAGGTTAGGCACCAGTTCTGGCTCAAATGCCGACAACAAAGTATGTGATGCGCATTGGGGAATACCATTCAAATGGTCAACTCAATAGAAGCAGCCCAATCGGTGATTGTGTCAATTTATATAAAAACCATGTCCATGACGGACCACTTTCTGTCTTTCCACTCCCATTGCAATGGGTACGATATGGTTGTTTCCATCCATGCCAACTACTAAGAACATGATGCCTACGTATGGCCCCTTCAGATGAGCACCGTCCATTATAAAGAGCGGTCGTAGGTGTCCTAGAAACGGGCGGATCTGTAGATGAACGAGGCTACACATATAAACTTAAAACCATAAAATTAAATTATGAATTCAAACAATATAATGAAAATTATTACCGAACAACCAAGTAAAACAAACAACATATTGAATCGTCCTAACAAATCAAGGGAGATATTAGTCACAGTCCCCGGATTCGCTATCTTAGATTGTGACAATAAACCAAGAGTAGGTTAAACGAAGATTCATGGGTCACCCTCAACAGTTGTAAGGCATACATATTTGCTCTTCATACTTGGTTGTAGGATATGTAATATTGAACCATTGGTTCACATCATCCCTGATTTCTTTTCCACGGTAGACTCTCTGACAGTATTTCAAACTCGTTGCCAATATATGACCCAAAACCTTTTTATTTGCATTACGGTGGTTTGGGTGTGTTAGCCCAGATTCAAGTCACAATTACACAATTTAATCAAGATCATGAGCACATATTTATAAATGAATATGTCGCATGGCATTGATGTTCTTGGAATACTATATGTTCTTGATACAAGATGTCTCTCAAAGATTCTCTCTCACGGCTTTTTGGCTGGATTAAGAATCTCACAAAGTACTAAGAAACAAAACTTACAAGCCACTATTTATACTACATGATTACAGAGAAGCAAACTATTTACAAAGCATTAAGACTACAATACAAAGCAATGTAAAACAACTTTAGCACAAGGACTTGAATACAATAATTTTATCCCAACAGGGTGGACTTGGGACCTTGAACAAATGTGTTCATCATGCAATTTCGAAACCTGAAACATACTGGTACCATCGATTTAAACTACCATTAAACGCCAATCATAGTTTGAGAAGTGACACACTGCCTCGTAGTGGTATTTCAATGCTTCATTTGAGTCAAAGGTTTGTAGAACTTTTACAGGTGATGTAGGCTGGTAGGGAAGGTTTCTTTTAGGTTTGATAACGGGGGCAGGGCAAGGTGTTGGGTCGGGCATACCCTAAAAACTATTATTTACCGAATAGGTTTCTTCATCATCTGAGTTATCGTCTTCGAGTATATTTAAAATTTTTGTTGCAACAGAAATGTTTTCATCCTTATTTACCTCCCACAGTGTTGACAGTTTCGGAGACTGGTCCGGAGACTAGTTTAGTTTAGGGAGTGGTTCAAATCTTGAACAAAAAAATTATCATGATCAAAATCATTTATCGGTTCCAAAACCTCAGTCAGTTGGGTTTGATACCATTTCTTTGCTATTTGATACCGACAACATTGTAAGTATGGACGCCACTACAACCAAGAAAAAAACTACCGGTTTGATTGATTAAGGCAACAAAATATGGATTTCTACCACTATCACCCAGAAAGAAACTGTTCGGTGGATTGATTGATTTTGGTAGAACCATAGGGATTTCCACCACTACCACCGGGGTAAAAAGTATCTATTTAATTGATTTTAGAAGGATTGTATGGGTTTAAACCACTACCACCGAAGAAAACATACATGGTAGGGGTGGTTTTTGTGGTCATTTTGTGAGAAATGTCTGAAAAATGGTCATTTTGTTAGTGTACTATGTATACAATGGTAATTTTGGGTAATTTCCAATGCATATCGGAACACCACCCTGTAATCTGCAAGAACCTTTGGTAATATCATAGCTAGGGTTTTTAATGTATGTCTTTGACCATTTTAGGTTTTATAGGTTTCGAATCTTTTTAGTTTCTCTGGCTTATAAAATCTATAAAAAAAATTCACTCCATTTCTTAAAATAATTAAAAAGACAGGTGATTTTAGCATAACTTATAAAACATGGATCGTTTATTATCACCTCAATAAAATAAGAATCTTAAAAAAAACTGTGTACAACGAAAATTCTTATAAAAACCTTACTTCCCAATTTTTTATTTATAAAATATAAATTTATTTATAGAGTTTATATAAATGAATATATATATATATATATATATATTATTAAAAATTCAAATATAACTTATTAAATTTCACTTTTCTATATCAATTTTTAATTTATTAAAATTTATATTTTTTGTTAACAAAACACTTAAAACATAAATATAATCTTATATTAATATTATAAATAGTCAACATTATACAAATATTATTTTTCATAAAAAAGTAACATTAAACAATAATTAGTAATATAGATCATAACCAAAAAAAAGGGAAATGAATTGGTAGTAATTAAATTTCAAGGACTTATAGTGTAAATGCAATCAAAGTGATGGGTTTAGACCCTAAAATTGAATATAATTCATGACATGAAACTCAATGGTCATGAAACCTCCGACCATTTATCATGGTCTCATCGCTTCCTCTTCCGTAAAACCGAATGGCTTAGTATAAAACGAGAGGTTGTAGCTTATGTGAAGTTTGGTCAAGAAGGAGAACTATTGTGCGCAAAGGCGACGGTGGATGCTGTAATGAGAGTTGACGGTGCTTTACATCTTAGTTAGTTTGGCTCCAATCGGTAAGCGTTTTGTACCTGTCGTCTTTAAATTCTGGTTACTAGATAATCTCACTTATTCGGGTAGGTTTTCGTAGGGTAACGGTGGCCAACAGCCATCGCTAGCACCTCTACCATTCTTCACAATGGTAATTTTGGTGACACCAGGTTGTTAAATTGTGACCCTCGTTTCGATTCTAAAAAATATAATTTGTGATACATGTGTGTATCAGTCAAAATATTTATATAACAGATGGCCGACGTTTAACCGCTGTGATGGATTGAATGGTACCTTAAGAACTCGTTGTTTTTGCAAATTCCTTAGGCATTGATCAAACGTTCGGTGGTGATCGTGCTTGAAAGAAAGAGATAAAAATAAATCGAAACAATATGTATCAGAGATGTGGTTCACGGTAAAACATATAGTGTACACATTTCATACATGCATGCGTAAGCCATAAGATCATGAATAGTTAGTACACACATATATATTGCACAAACTGTTAATTGATATAAATATATATATATATATATATATATGTGTCTATATATGTGTGTATAAATTGTTTATTGTAAAAGTTGTTGTTCGTGCATGAAAACCATAGATTCACTGGACTTTAGGCTCACCCAAACTCTTTCAAAATTTTCATCTTGACGGCTATTAAACTAGAAAGAGAAGTGGAATAAAGAGATATATAAGGATTAGATCCAAAGAAGAATATGTGTGGATCAAGGCGTTGTTATATAGAGCAATATTCGTCAAGATTCTAATGTTAGATGGTGATATAATTTATAAGATTAGATATTTTATTTCCGCTGCAATGTAAGTATTTGATCTTGGGATACTAGTTTTGTTATATGGAAATATTCAAAAAATTTGGGATGTTACAACTCGTAATCTCAATTCGACTAAATATATTCAATCAAGTCGGAGTAGAGTTGATGATGAACTTTATTTGAGCGCATATTAGAATGTCATTAAAGATATTCTTGGAATTTATGGGTAGAATGTTGGAAATATTTGTATTGAATTATTTATTTCTTTGTCGATCCAATATATCAACATGTCACCTTCATCTTCAACAATCATATCATGGAAAATTTTGTATATATGTATTAATATCTTTAACTCTTCCTTATAACACAATTATTAATTTACAATTTCTAAATTAATTTTAATTATATATATATATAATATATATAGAGAGAGAGAGAAAAAAAAAGAGGGGGAGGGAGGGAAGATCAAATAAGAACAATACTTATTTAAAATAACACGAAAATGGACGAATCACAGGTAATATTATTTTAAATATCACATACAAAATTACATGTGATTCAGTTCACCTTGCAACGGCGACCTGGAGACATAACCACAAGACGTCCGAACATTTTTTTTGACCATTAATGTAAAATCACATGTGACTTTACATGTGATTTGTCTGTTTTCATATGTACCGTTTTTGTTTGATCTTGCCCCCCTTTCTCTCTCTCTCTCTCTCTCTCTCTCTCTCTATATATATATATATATATATATTAAATAATTTGATTATAATAATATAATGAGATAATTAAAAGTTAAACTTATTAAATATAAAAACTTGTATAAAATTACAAGAAACTAAAAATAAACCAAAATTTTAAAAATTACTTTATATTAATTATTTTATATTATTTTGTATAATTTTAACTTATTTGTTTTACATATATTTAAAAAAACTGGTTAAGAAACAATAAAAATAATAAATAACTAACAAAAAAAAGTAACGTATACAAGAACTAGGTTATTATCTTAAACTTGTTATGAAACGACAGTTTGCAAGTATTTAATGTTTTTATGACTTTTGTATCAAATATAATAATAAATATGTACATATGTACATATTTATTTAACTTATATTCTATATGGGACTCATAAAATGGGTTCTTATAAAAACTATCATTACGGAGTTTATGTATGTTATTTATCGGGAGAAGTTCAAAAAATCTAACAAACTTTTCAATTTTAAACGATTAAATCCTTAAACTATTTTTTGAGTGAAAAAACTATTACACTTTCTCATTTTTTATGATTAGGTTCTTGAATATTTTTTTTTAATAAATAAACTATCAAACTTAAAAAAATTGGTCATCTATATCGTTTTAACAAAAAAATGTTACATGTAACCGACTCACAATGATTTAAAGTAAAAAAAAAACATAAATTAGATTTACCATTTCCAAACCCTAAGTCATTCGAACCCTTCAAAAACAGAAAATACAATAAAAAAATGAGATCGAGAACAGGAGCCAACAACAGTGATGAGCGGTGATAGAGAGTAGACAATGATGAGGCAACGAGTGGTTTGAATGACATAGGGATGAGAACGGTAATACCGATTTAAGTTTTTTTTTTCTACTTTAAAATATTATAGCAATTTTATGTATATTTTTTTGAGTTAAAAGAATGTTAGTAACCAATTTTTAAAAATTCGAAGATTTATTTTATTCAACAGAAAATTCAATAACTTAATCATTCAAAAAATAAGTTTGGGGATTAAACCATTCAAAATTAGAAAATTTTGATGGTTTTTCATTAAAAAAAAAATAGTTTACAGCCTAAATCATTCAAAATGAAAAAATCGTTGGGGTTTTTTAGACTTTTCCCTCGACAAGTTAGAAACGATTTCATATGGGTTTAGTAATTTTACCGAAATTGATGGTGTTGGATAAGAGTTGATGGACAATTAAAGAAGCAAGTCAAACTCTATTAACATAGATAAATATTTGGTGACAGACAAATCATCGGTTAATTACAAACATTTCTTTAATCTGTGTTATTAAAATGAGTTGCAGATGTTAAAAAAGTATTTTAATTATATTTTTTGGGATTAATTAATTAATTATAATATATAGCAATCAATGCTTTTTTGATCAAAGACGCGTAACTGATGAAAATGACGTGAAATGTTTGTGATTTATTTTATATATTAAAGTATTAGATTATGGTTATTTGATTGAATTTAGAAATATTCGAGATCTCTACGTTAATCATACTGCATACTGCTGTGGATGGATCATTCAGAGTTGGTGCATGGTGGATGATGTTTTTGGATGTATTCAAGCGAGTTGGAAATTTTTAAATATTAATCAAGAAAATACAAACATTCTTAATTCATATAAAAATTAATAATTAAAGTATTGATCAGACCTCTACCATCATCGAATATTGCATTTACCTGCCATTAATTCACATTCACATTCTCAATTTTCATTTTTATTGTTATTGTGTTTGTTCGGCTTTCTTTCGGTTAAGCTTAACCTTCAACGGAAACAAGCTTTAATGCCCTTTTGATCCATCTTCAACATGAGAGTTGGTCACCATAAAATACAGAACCTTATGCATGTGCTCGGATCTTTTACCGAACCTCTTGCAATTAGGTTATAGTGATCGAAGAAATAGAATGTGAACGTAACCACATTTGACATCTCGGAATGATAAGACATGAAGCCTTCTTTTCGGCTAAAGAAGTCTTAATTCGGGCTCAGCAAATTAGCTAGGTGGTGTACCCTACCGACAATGGCTCTAGCACGCTAATATGTTGATAATTGACCAAGTTGAATCTAAACCGCCTACCTATGTTTCAAATTAAATATATAAATGTTTGAATTTTAAGATATTTTTGATATACCAGTTGATAAGTTAGTTTTTGCTTAATAAGTTAGCTCTGTATTAGATAAAAACTAAATGATAAGTTAGATGACATTGTAAAACAATTTAAAAAGATGTGAAAAAGTTACTCAATTAACATAACACATAATTGGAAATAAACAGATAAAAACCCTTTAGTTTGTCAGGAAACAACTATCTAAATTAAACTTTTCAACTATCTTATCATAACCAATACCATCAATCAATATCATATATTGGCTTTATGTGTATTCCATTTCAGGGAACGTAAAGATTTTAGCAAGAATGGAGGTAGAGTGGACAATTTCACGAGTTACATAGTGCAATTTATTTATCCTATTCATTCAATTCGTTTGATTTACATGTGGTTTATAATAAGACTGTGTAACTATATATTAATCAAATAATTATTAATAAGACAAGGGTAATAAAACTTGTATACCAAAATCAATATCATAAATACCTTGTAATTACTGTTTGTTAACTGATAAATAAATAAATTCGGAATGTGATCTTATTGAAATGCCCTTGAGTCTTGTCTTAACATATATATATATATATATATATATATATATATACACACACACATATATATATATATAGGGTTGTTCACGTAAGACCAAGGGTTTTTCGTGAGACTTGTAAGACCAATTTATAAGATAAAATTTTATGCAATGATATATACTCATAATATCTTGCGACTCTTTTGAATCTTGATTACATTATATAGGTATGTGTGGGTAATAAATTAATTAAGGAACATGACAAGAATATTATCAATGGTATTGCACCTACACATGAAAGACAATCATTCCCAAATATATATATATAACGTACCTTCCCTTCATCACAAGAGTCAAAGATTTTAGAAGATAGATTCAAAAAAGATGGAGTTGTTTTCACTCTTCCCTCATACTACTAATTCATTATCCAGAGCATTTATTTAAAGCGATCTAGATAAAAAGAAAAATAAAAAAAATCTACGTTTATTGAAGGTAAAGTTTGGAAATAGAAGTTATTCATGTTGCATCTCATTGGTTTTGTTGAAAGATTCTGTTTGAATTGAAATCAGGTCATTCATTATGACCCGCTAATCATCTATGATTGAATGATTAAAACGTGCAACTTATAATTGACAAAATATGATAAAAGAATCAATCAAAAAGGACCCTGTGATTTCAATTACAAATTCATTGGAATGCTAGTTATATGCTTAACACATTCAAGTCGAAGGTTGTTTATCGGAGAGATTTTAGATTCTAATGTGACTCGTTTCGGTTCAATTCCAAACAACTCCCATGCTACTAAGATAGTTACAAATTCCTTAGCACTGCATAAAAGTACTACTCCTATAGCAGTTGTTAATACGAATAAGAAAAACACTATTATAGCTATATATGTACATTCAAGGTACCCCTGTAAATTGATGATGGTTAACGAATACAATTGTTTCATTAACTTTGTCATTCTAATTAATAATCAAAGTAATTGACAAGAAAAAGATCATCAAATGGTTAACATAAGAAACAGAAAAAGATTCAAGATTGTCAAATTTCTGCGTCATTAACTTGTGGGCAAAGAAAGTATGCATGGATTAATTGTATTACTTTCCTTGTTGGAGAATTCATCTAGCTAACCTCAGCTCAAGATCCACCTGATCTTCCATGGAGCCCATGAACAGTGGCGAAACCACGGTCTTTTGCCTCTTGCAGTTCATAACTTCAACGTCACAACCATCAAACCCTAAATACAAATTTGTTTCAACAGGTCCAAGTACCAAAACTTCATCACAAACACAACTCTTTGCATCTGAAGGGCTACCGACGGTGGTATTTTCTTGACATAATATTGGTATTGAAGAAACCATAGAAGACGAAACAGGTGAAGGGAAGAAACTAGGGTTCGAAGATTCCAATAAAGATTTAGAGAAACCCTGCTGGCTATTAGGGTTTTGTTGTGTACCATTTAGAGACTGCTTAAGTTTAGCTCTCTCCCTCCTGTGAACATTCATATGACCACCTAGGGCTTGAGCTGACCTGAACTCTCTTCTACAGAAGCTACAAGAATAAGATCTGGGAGGCCATACGAATCCACCTAGGGGACCTCGAGCATCCTCAGCGAAAGCTTGTTCTTCCCATGAGTGGCTAAATGAGTTCTTGAGGATACTGTTCTTGCTCTTCACCCACATCAAATACTGTGAGTATTGCTCCATTGATATATCTTACAACTTTTCAGATTTTCAAACTTGTTTGAAGTTGAGAGAAATATATGTCTAAGACAGTGGTCAATTTTACTTTCTGCTTAAAAGGATAGTCATACATATACACATAGCTCTGATGAGAGAGAATCTAGAGAGAGAAAAGGGTAGTTTTAGAAAAGAAAAAAGAGTTGGGGCAGCTCTCGTTTTGCTCTTTAAGCTAAGCGTACTTGATGTTATTGTAGGTGAGGGTTCCTAAATGTACAGTCATTTGTACAGGACATGACATAACAGAACAGAACAGAGCAGGACAGGACAGTTGTTCATACACACAATTGCTATCTCAATGTATTTTCTTTGAAACGTAAAAATTTATTAAATAAAACACTATCTAAACAAAACATCACACGTAACATTTACTACTATGAAATATTACTTATATATTCTATAAACGTAGTTATCAGTGTTTTTAATAAAACCGTTTAACATTTGTTTAACTAAGAACGTTCAACGCTTTTAAAGATATCATTATATGTTTCTTACACCAACATATTTTTAACGTGACAAAATTACTATATTTTTGATATTTTTTTCCCTGTAATTATTTATTTAAAAAATGAACGTCAATTTCTATATGTTACATAAATTTGTAAATATATTTTGGGCTTAAATATAGGGTCCAATTACAACATATTATAGCGTGTTATAATAACTTTATAAGAAAATTTAAAAATTATTTATTTATTAATCCAAGGGTCGCAATTTCATGATAAGGTCAATGAACAAAATTCTATATAGAAGATTGCCAGATAGAAGAAGACACGAATAAAGATTAAATTAAACATGTTGTGACAATTATATTAATAAAAGTAATAGAGCTAATTTTTAATCTACTAAGTAGAGAAAATAGATGTCTTGCTTTGAATGTTGTCATGTACGTATGCATACTACATATTTTTTAAATGTTGCTCTAATTGGATCATTAGTTGAAATAGTTAATGCGTTTTCATTTGGTGCCAAACATTCAAGATAACCAAAAACTTTTAAGTCAACATTTAGCATTATATGCACCAATATTTTATCATCAATCCACCCTCTAGAATGTGATGGTGGATGACATCTTTTATACTCTATATGTAGCTCCAACTACTTGTTGATTATATATATATATATATATATATATGTGTGTGTTATATTCATGTATTAACTCTGTATTATATGAGAAATGTAAGATCCATTCATAACCACACATGTTGTGATTACATATTGTGATTACTTATATAACCTAAACTAATGTGTATTCTATTTCAATCATGGTAATTAATTCATAATGTTAATACATGTTGCTCCAAGGCATCAATGTTTTATATTTCAAACATTAAACCTAAATATAGTATTTCACATTGTGCTTACTCACTGGACTCATGTTAGGTCTCATAGTTTTCACAAATAATTGGGTTTTTATATGATTACCACCCATTTATATATATATATATATATGAGAATGTTCAAATTTAAAAAACAAAAAGGCTAAAAATATACAAATAAATAATTCATATGTAAATCATTGATATAAATTTAAAAAAAATGTATATGTGAATTGATGTTTAATTTCGTTATGATTTTGCACATGAATCATTTATTTATACGTTCTTAACTTCGGTCTTTCTTGTCTAAACTGGTTTCGTATTGGCCTAAAGTAGTTTGTAGAGTTAACACAATTGGATGGTTGACAAAAGATCCGTTGTATGTGTGTGTGTGTGTGTGTGTGTGTAAAGGGAGAGGACGAGAGAGAGAGAGAGGAAGATCTTTTATTAACCAAAAGAATGGTGTTAATTTTGTAAACTTATTAAATCAATAAGGTTCATTTTTTAATCATGGTTACTTCAAATGTTAGATTCAATAATCAAGGGTAAATAGGTAATTTTTAGTTGTTAAGTTACTTTATTATACTAAATGGGATGTTACAAAAAAATAATTAGGGATCATAATTATATTATCTTTTTCAAGATTCTAAAATGATTACGTTTAAAATTCATTTGAATAATGGATAATCAAAATGAAGACAATACCATTCGACATATTGATTAAGATGATTTCTTTGTTTTTGGTATTTTGAATATTATGGAAGGATGTATCGTGATAGATAATTATCTGTCATCAAACTCACCATTGATGACCGAATATATTGAATCCCATGACATTAACCTTGAAGTTTTTTCAAATAAAAATGGAAGTAGTTGGTCTTGTGGAGCGGGTTTTTCAGCAATATGATTATAATTGGTTGAATTAGGTTTGTATGATTTGTATAAATGATTTGTTTCGCATTTGATCCCTCCACATAACCCTTCCTATTCTTACAATCTATACAACCTCATCTAAAACCGTCCACTTTTTAATCTTTTTTTTTTTTTGGTTTTTTTTAATTAAAGTATTTTTCAACTATTCAAATGATAACCGTTGATGAAAATAATCGATGGTTAACATGTAGTTGAATTGATTGTAACAATTAGAGAGATTGTATAATAAACCATCCTCTCTCTTTTTAAATACATACATATGTATGTATGTATGCATTTAGAAAGTGATATTTTATTGTTTCTTCATTTACGCCCAAATGTAATATTTAAACTCATGAAGTATTAAGTATACACATTGTATTAGAAGGAAGTTTTGGTTTAACAAGATTTTTAAAACCATTTTTGTACATCAATAATTGCTGATTTTTCTTAACCTTTAATTTTAAACATGATTAAAACTAGTATGGCATCGAATATCATTGTATATTTACTTTTATCAAAATTGTTTCATCGTTGTAATAAATACTAAACTTTTGAAATACTTCAAGATTTATAGAACAATTAGTGTTTATATAATTTGACCTTCAATCTTGATAGTAAAATATGAAACGTTAACTACAAGGATGGTGCCTGATTGGTTTGAGCTTGACTCCAAAGGTCAAAAGTATAGGAGGTCTCAGGTTCAAATCCAAGGAGGAATAAAAATCCTCTTGTGACCACGGAGGTTCAAATACGGTGACTACGAGCTATCTGCAAAGCACGTGGTCACCCTAAGATTAGTCGGCTCGCATAGCGGGTTGGATATCCAGGTTAATAAAAGAAAATAAAATGTAAATCATAACAGCGAATAGGCTCCACTCTTCCCTGAATAAATAAGCCCCCTTATAAATTATGGCATTTACATGATTGGGATTTTGTTTACATTCAGGATTGTTGGCTTGTTGCTATCAACTCACTATAACTTATTTAAATTCTTGAAAAGTACAAACTATAAGAAAACAAAATATTTCAAGAAAAAAGAACAAAACAAATAGACTTTAAATAAGCCATATATATATATATATATATATATATATATATATATATATATATATTAACCGTTAATTGTCAATAACCGAATCAACCAAATAAACTCTATTCTTCAGGAGTTGTATATACAAAGTTATAGATCACTCTTGGCTCGTTTTAGTTTCAAATTTTCAATCGTTTATATTAAATTAATCTATACTTGACAATAATTAATTTTACAACAACTATTGTATTATTTGATTTTTCATTCACATTTGAGTCGACCTTCCATATGGAATGTCGTTTATTCTTTTTTATTGTAATGATAGACGTTGATTTAGTTTTCTTCACCATAACATGTTAGAAAGTAGGGTCGTAGAAGGAGAAAAGTACAGCAAATATGTGGTTAGAATGTGAAGGATCATTATCCTTAGAATATTATATATTAGCCCTCACAATCAAGGTTGTTTGGGTTAAAATCAACCTCCATCAATTATCTAATCATAAAGATATATTCAACAACTAAACATATCGTCCATGAACATTTATGTAGAATTTCAATGAAGAGAGGAGGAAGATGGAGAGATCATAATATGATGAAGTGATTACACACACACACACACACACACATATATATATATGTATATATATATATGTAAATATCTATATAGGTTTGTGTTTGTAACTGATTGTGGATAAGTTAAAACTAACATTTGAATTCATCCAAATCAGAAAACCATGAAAAAACTGTTACAAAGAATTCGTAACAGTGGGTAAAGCGATTTTTCTGGCGGGTTAAGTCACCTAGAAAGTCACTAGAAGCACTATCCAATTTAACGAATTTTCAGAATCTGGCGCAACTTCTCAAGCGACCTAAGTCGCATGGAGACTCTCTTGAAGCTCTGTTTCCAAACATAAGAATTTGATTTTTGGAAAATCACACATGCACAACATGCTAGTGCTATCTCTTGACAGTTTTATGTATGTGTAAAATTCACACAACAATGTCAAATCCTCCTTAGCTCACTTGATCTATTAATTAAACAACTCTATAAGTTGTTTAAAGATTATAAACTAAGAAAGAGTTTATCACTCCATCAATGTAGGATAAGTGATATGCCTAAAACTCATATATATAGTTCATCAATACAAGTAAGATTATATTATTCTTTCTATGTGGGACAAAACCTCATAATGAATCTCACTATGAAGACTATGTATACAACAATTCCCCACTTAGTCTTCATTTAATAAAATGAATTATGCATAAGTAAAAGTATCTTTCAATTTGAACTTTAACTTAGTGTAAACTACTCAAAATTCTAACTAAATCTATGGTGTCTTATAGCTTTTGAGCCAAGATTTATATATTAAAAATGCAATAATCACATACACAATTGATTATCAAGATATGTTCATAAACATATAGCACCATCATGGCCCTATGCTCATCCTAGATTCATGAACAGTTAAAAAAGTTGACCTACACTTTTCTTAGAAAAGGCAACGCCTCTTATGTTTATATACGTAAAATTCATCAAAAACTGAATTTCATTAAGAGTTTAACACTCACCCTAATAACATGTACTAGATCTGACTAGTATGAGCCTAGTTGGAAATCAACAACTTGTTATTATCACATTGAAGTTTTATCTAAGGGTATACTTAGAAAAGGTCGGGTTTCCATTGTTGCCAACTAATCCAATAGGTCTCAATCCCTTTTTTTCGACTTGTTCCAAATACCATATCTTTTGAGAGTCCTTTGGTAAAAGAATCAACTAGATTATTACAACTTGTTATATACGTAACTGTTATTATTCCATCGAATATTAACTCTCTCATATACGCATGTCTAAAACTAATATATCTAGATTTTCCATTATAAATCTTATTATATGCTCTAGACAAGGTTGCTTCACTATCATAATGCAAAGAAATGGCTGACATCGATTGTGGTCACAACTTTATATCCAATAACATATTTTTAAGTCATACTTCTTCTTTGTATGTCGCTGCTAAGGCTAAAAACTGATATTCCATAGTGGAACGAGTTATACAAGTTTGTTTCTTTGAGGCCCAAGAAACAGCACCACCACTAAGCATAAAAATCTAACCACTGTGGATTTATTATCACTATTACCAGTAATCCAACTATCATCTGAATATCCTTCCAGAACTATGGGAACATTCTATAGTGTAAAGTTAGCTTTTTAGTCCTCTTTAAATAAACAAATACTCTCCCAATGGCTTCCCAATGTTCTAGACTAGGATTACTAGTAAACCTTGAAAGTTTGCAAATAGCATAACCAATATCTGGTTTAGTACAATGTGAGCATACATTAAACTACCAATTGCACTAGCATATTCATGTTGAGCTATAGTTCTTCCACTATTCTTAGTAAGTTCACAAGAAGAATCATGTAGGGTGTTAACTTCTTTAGATCTTAAATGCTTAAACTTAATTAGCATTTTCTCAATATAGTGATATTGATTTAAAGAATAACTCCTATTGTTTTTCTTGACCTTGATACCTAATATTGTATCAACCTTATTTAAGTCTTTCATATGAAAGCATGAAATTAAATAAGCCTTAGTCTCATGTACACCTTTCTTGTTTGTTCCAAAGATTAACATATTATCAACATAAAGGTATACAATTACACAGTAATCTTTTCTAAACTCAAAGTATTTGCGCTTATTTGCTGAATTATGAGCGAAACCACTTGTTAATATAGAAGAGTCAAATTTTTCATGCCATTACTTAGAAGCTTGTTTCAAATCATACAAAGATTTAACAAGCTTACAAACTTTCTTTTTATTACCAGGGAGTACAAACCTTTTCAGATTGTTTCATCTAAGTCACCATTTAAGAAAGCTGTTTTTACATCCATTTGATGTACATATAAATCATAGATTTAAGCTAACCTAAAAATACTCTAATGGATGTAAGTCTAGCCACTAGTGCATAAGTGTCAAAGTAATCAATATCTTCTCCTTGACTAAACCCTTGTGCTACTAGTCTAGCTTTAAAAGTTTGAACATATCCATCAATGTTACGTTTTATTCTAACTACCCATTTACAGCCAACTATCTTTGAACTACGAGGCAAATCTGAAATAACCTATGTTCTATTGGCTATTAAAGATTCCATTTCATTATCTATTGCCTCTTTCCAAGATGCAGAATTTCTAGAAGTCGTTGCTTCTTGAAATGTTTTTGGATCATCTTCAACATTAAACAAGATAGGTATTTTATTTGTAACAGTCTCTCTATTTCCTTCTACAAGAAAGGAAATGAAATCAGGATCTAAATTCTTGTCTTTCCTAGCTCGACCACTTCTTTTAGGTTCAACAACATCATTTGAAGAAGTTTGTGTGTTACTAGTTGAAGGTCCAGATATATTACCTCCAAGTGTTGTTTTTCTTATCACATCAATATTTGTAGTCACTTTTGAATTTATTCTAAAAAAACTCAACATCTCATGACTCTACTAACATACTACATTGGAATCCAAATCCAAAAGCCTATAAGCTTTTGAATTTTTTGCATATCCCACAAACACACTTTTTAAGCTCTAGGTCCTAACTTAGTTTTCTTAGGATCGGGAACTTTACAGTAAGCTAAACATCTCCAAACTCTAAGATAGCTTAAGTTAGGATTTCTACCTTTCATAACTCATATGGAGATAATTTTATCTTCCTAGAAGGTACTCTATTATGTACATGACATGCTGTCAACAAGGCCTTACCCCATAAATTTAGTGGCAAATGAGAATTCACTAACATGGCATTAACTATGTCAACTAATAATCCATTTTTCCTTTCCGCCACTCCATTTTTTTAGGTCTATAAGGTGCACTAACATAATGTATTATACCATGTTCTTTTGTTGAGTCTAAAATGTTGTATTCAAGTCTTTTTGTCAAAATAGTTTTACATGCTTTCTAGTTAGGTTTTTACAAGCTTTGTAGTTAGTTTAATGCTTTCAATAAGGGGTATATATAAATGTCTTGTTAGTTGTTGGTAGTTAACCTTGATCATAATCTTGTATCATTCACATACCGGGCATCAAACAATGTACTCAAGAACACTCTGTATTACTTTTGGTTTATCAATATACAGTCGACTTATCAATTGATTGTGTTCTTGAATCTTGATCTTATTGTGAATATGACTTGATCTGGGATCTACATCTTCACAATAGGAAATGAAATTCATAGGAAAATATTCCCTACCTCTATCACTACGCAAAATTTTAAGCTTCTTTCTTTTTTGTGTTTCTACCATGGTTTTAAACAATTGAAACATATTACAAGCTTGATCCTTAGTTTTCATTAAATGAATATAAGTCAACCTAGAGTGATCTGATATAAAATACCTATATCCACCTCTAGTCAATGTGCCATTAAGTTAACATATATCCGAATGAACAAGTTTTAAAATTTCATAATTTCTTTCAATATTTGGAAAAGCTTTCTTTTCATCTTACCTTGTAACATATTTCACACTTATTTTTATGCTCATTTTGATATGAATTTAATCCACTTCTACTCATGAATTTCATAGTTTGATAGTTAACATGTGCCAAGCGATTACGCCAAAGATTGAAATGAACATTCAATAGTAAAGTTAGAACTAAAATGTAACACATCAAAGTAAGTAGAATTTTCACATTAAAATTAGAATGAAATGAACATTCAATATTAACACTTAGTTTGAACATGTCATCAGATAGATAACCTTTCTCAACAAAAGACTCAACCTTAGATAGAATAATCTTTTTGTGTTCTATCACAACCTTAAAACCTACTTTACACAAGATAAAATTGGACACCAAATTCTTCCTCATTTCAGGAACATGAAGCACATTAGTGAGAATTATCTTTTTTTCCAAAAGTGAAAGATAATTCTACACTTCCTTTTCCTTGCATCTTGGTGGTATGATGATCTCCCATCAAAACTTCACGATCATTTTAAGTTTCCATGTAATCCTTGAAAAAGGAATGGTTATTACATACATATGTAGTTGCATCAGAGTCGTACCACCAATCATCGCTCACAATCGTAGCATCCATATGAAGATCTTGTATTATACCAATGTGTAAGTCTGAAACTATAGCAATGATTTTATTGGTATCGTTTTCAACCAAACTTGCACTTGAACTTGCAACACGACTTCCACTAGCTTAATTTCCTTGTTGAGTTTGTTCCTTCTTGGGATTTAGGCAAAATCGTTGTATGTGTCCTTTCTTTCCACATTTGTGACACACGATTTCCGAAAAATCCCTCTTCTTTTTCTTGTTGTTTGAATTTGGTGAACTCAAATCATAGGTCTTTCTTATCTTTCCCTTCTGATTTTTCTAAGTTACATATTGCACTTTGGAACTTGAAGAAACAATGATATCTTTCTCATATAAACGAGTTTCTTCTTCAAAGAGAAATCCTCTGTTGTGTGTAGAAGTTTCTTCCGGTAATCATTCTAAGACGGTGGTAACATGGCAATGATTCCTCTAACGATCAATTTGTCGGGAATGGATATCTTCAAATTTTTAAACTTAGAAATCTAGATTAAAAATTCATGAACTTGGTCTAAAATCGAGACATTATCAAGCATAGAAAACTCAAAGAACTTAAATCTGATAAACTTATCTACCCCTTGCTTCTCCTGAACTCCAAAGAACTGCAAATCTCTATAGCGGACTGAATTGATGTGTAGAAATCATAGAGACAACCTGAGAGTAAGTTCAAGATGTATCCCCAACATAGCAATTTGTCCTCTCCACACTTCTTTCTTTTTCCTGCTCTCTTACAGTGTTTTATTTGAAGACGGTATCAACTCTTCCTAGTCAGTACCGATATGTAGATAACTTTGAAGGCGGTGAGATAAAACTCCGTCTTCTCTTTCCAGCACAGGAACGTACCATCAAAATGATCAAGTTTCATTGGATCATTTCCAAACAAGTTCATGGTATTATGAACACTATCCATTATGTCTTTAATAATATCCTAAGATTGTTAGAAAGTAAGGTAGTACAAGGAGAAAAGTGCAGCAAATCTATGATAAGAACGTGAAGGATCATCATCCTTAGGATATTAGTAGCCCCCCACTATCAACGTTGTTTGGATTAAGGGCGAATACACCCTCTGAAATTATCTAATAATAAAGATCTATTTAACAACTAAATATATCTTCCATGAACATTTCTACAGAATTTCAATGAAGAGATGAGGAAGATATAGAGATCATAATATGATGAAGTGATTACACATATACATAGGTTTGTTTGCAACTGATTATGGGTAAGATAAACTAACATTTGAGTTTATCAAAATAAGAAAACCATGAAAAAATTGTTAAAAACGGTCAAAAAAAATAGTACAATAATGGCTGAAGTAATTTTTCCGGCAGGATAAGTCACGCAAAAAGTATTTGGAAGCACTGTCCAGTTTCATGAATTTTTGGTTAACATCATTACCGTTATCATCTTTCCTTATGCGACATAAGTGTATCTTTTTGTCGAGATGAATTTCGTGTCTTCTTGGGTAGTTTTAACTGCCAAAATCTCATTTTAGAATTAAAATTGTAAGCGTAGGCCATGTATTTGAATTGACATGTTTACATTATCACATGTATGCCCAGAAGCACCTCTATCTAAATTTGCAAAAACATTTTGATGCTTTAGATTTTAATTATGATGATTACGCTGTTAAAATTGTAATATAACAATCAATTTATGGATTTCTGTGTTCTATCAAGTCTTGAATATAACAACTAATTTATGGATTTTTGTGTTATATCAAGTCACGGTGACCTACAATATTAACAATTATTCTTCCATTTGACAATAATTATAACAAATTTGGGAGTATTTGAATTGGCTTTTTGTTTATTATTCCTTTCGATCGCTAAATACCCAAAATTCCAAAAGCTTGATTAAAATACATACACAAGGGACACATTGCTTCTTTCCTACTACAACAATGGATGATTAATACAAGCTATTGACTTGTTTGAAAACCAAGTAGGCCCTCTTTAATAAAATTAGAAGGGTATGTGTACAGTACAGTGAGATACATCTCGATTTTAATGTTTTGTTTTATTCTTTGTCTCTATCGATGTTATAATACGGTTTTAAAAAAAAAACATAATGTTTTTATGTTAGAATAAAATTTAAATTTGAAAATCTAAAAAACAAATTGAAAAAAATTATCAATATTGGTATCAAAATAACTATCTGAAAGTTCTCATTTTTGGTGTAATTTATTTAATTCATTTTCTTTATTATAATTTAATTTAGATTTAATAACAAAGTAATTTTTGGTTTATTAATATAATTTTTTTATAAATATAATAATTAAATATTCAGTTAGAACTCAACGGTTATCCGAATTATGTTTTAATTTTTTTATATTTAAAATGAGATGTTTATCATGTATTTGATTAATTTTATCTGAAATTAGTTACACGAATTCAAATATAGAGCTTTAAAAAGTTATACTGACACATAATT
Organism: Cynara cardunculus var. scolymus; assembly: GCF_001531365.2. Lineage (NCBI taxonomy): Eukaryota > Viridiplantae > Streptophyta > Magnoliopsida > Asterales > Asteraceae > Cynara > Cynara cardunculus. The sequence goes on from NC_037530.1 coordinate 8,357,805, forward strand.
TACTTGTAATCTTGTAATATATATCAATAAACAGTACTTATTACGTCAAAAATGGTTTTTAAAAATTTATATTAAAATACTTTTATAATATATTATAGATAATCATAAGACAACAAGTATATTACTAATTAGCCCTTTTCATAGCCATGAATTTCATAAATAACTACTCCCTTTTCTTCTAGAAGAAATCATCTTTTACCGTGGAAATTCAAATGTTGCAGGCAGGGAGGGAGGGAGGGAGGGAGGGAGGGNAGGGTAGGGTGGGGTGGGGTCGGATCTAAAGGTGATGACATTCGAATTATCCAACCTAATTACAATGATTTAAAAAAAACTCAACTTAATTCAATCTTTATTGACGAAAATATATAATAGTTGATACATGATTTGCTAACAAGGCGTACCTTATCAATTGGTCGTAAAAATAATTTGCTATGGATTTAGCGACGGGACTTTAATATTAGCGAAAGAAAAATCTGTACCACCTTTGTAGCACAAAGATGGTTTATATTGTAACACCCTTGTCTCGCGTGGCAGGAGGATGGTGTGTTACGGAGGAAAACATAACAAGATAAATAGCTAATATATGGGAAAAATCAGAGCTACTATGAATATCCATAAAAAAAAAGTGTGGTAGACTAAAAGTTAAGACGACATGGATAGAATTGCAATATATACAGAAACAAAAACTACTATACTATCCAAGGTCGTCTTCAAAATAGTCATTTTCCATCGCTCTCAGTCCCATGATAATCTCACCTACGATCATGTACCTACCGAGAACAAAACAAACCTTGTCTGAGCCAAATGCTCAGTGAACGGATAATTAAAATAACAAGATCGCAAGTATAAATCGAGTTAATAAAAGATAATAATTATAAGGAATCCGAAAACTAGAACATGAAATGATTGATTAATAATTGACATGAAATATCCATACTGAAATAATTAAAATAATATCATCAAGTTAAGAATTGAGAATAAATAAGAAAATCAATTGGGTTCGAGGGTTGCACGAACCACTCGAACAATGGAAAATAAGTGTAGGGCAATATACTCAATTCCCTTCCGGTAATCGACGCCCGAAAACGGTTTTCGAATACGGATCCCGATAACGGTTCCTAGCATCGATCCATTCGCCCTCAAATTAGCTGGTACCAGGCCGGACCCACTTATTGACATTGGGGTATAATAGTGAGGACGCCATGACAATTTATAGCCGCCATGGAGGCGTAACGACATCATTGCTCTCGATGTCGTGCCTTAAAGCACAAAATGCTCAAATCACCAAACACATATCAATTCAATGTGAAAAGGGTAATCTCACAAAATATGAAACTATTAACTACTACATGTCAAAATAGAATTCCAAAAACGGTTCAAATCCGACAAAAGGTTCAATACCAGAAGAATCGAATTCAAAAGTGGTTCAACTCAAGTAGCCAATAATAGTCATATCGAAGACAAAACTCTAATTATGACTCTATTAAGAATCATGATCATTGACATATCGGACACTAACAATCAAAGCAGTTATCAAACTCACAATGTCCCAATTTGATTTCATGAATTTGAAAATAAGAAACTATAATTATATACAAGTGATAGATGGTGAGAATATATGAAATACAATATTGCATCTATAATGAACTAGTAATTAAGGAAAGTCACAAGAATCGGATATCCGTACTTTAAACGGTAATCGATGAAGTAAGCACGTAACTCTTATCCCCTTGTTAATGCCCTTTTCTTATTCTAATATTGGTCCTGAATAAGTTTACACATGATTGTGACTGATTGATACAAGATCTACGGATGTTACAATCCTCAAAGCACAAAGTACTAGCAAAAATAATGCTACTAAATCCCCTGCACCTGACAGCTTTGAACCAACTTGACTTTGATCATTTTTATCATACTTAGAGATGCATTCAGGTGTTAATGTCTAAACAAAAGTTGTAGGCCGATTACTTAGGGTTCCAGTCGATTTGGATTCATTCCATTTGGATTCATTCCATTTGGATCAAACACCTATTTTATATGAATTTTCTAAAAACAGTATTCAAATCCCGTTTTTGCATAGGACCAGATACATAAACTCGTTGTATTGAGCATTATGGAGGCAAAATTAGGTCTGGACATAAACTACAAAGTTGTAGTAGACACGGATACCTTTCCAACAATATATGGCACACCTCAATCGAATCAATGAATGATTTTATATGAATTATTAAACAACCAACAGTACTATGATTCTTATGCACAGCTCAAAACAACCTCTTTTATATAAATTTGACACTAAAACCATCAAGAATCAACTCTCTAGCTTTACCAAATTGCAAATAAATGATTAAAACTTAATTTAAAACTTCTTTAACCAACAATGACATAAAAATAACATCATTTAACAAAGGTTTAGCTTACTAATCAAAACCTTATGAACCCTAACATGAACCTTCCCAACTTTAACACAAACCAACAATTTAGACCACAAACCTTGAAATTTATAGATTCATAGCTTTTTTCTTTACATTCTCTTCAATCGATTAGCTTTAAATCTTCAAAATATCACCAAATTGGTAGATGCATGAGAATGTTAAAACCAAATCCAGAGTTTATGTGAAGATAGAATTTTAAGTCTAGAGAAAGAGAAGTGCAAGATGGAAATGAGGGTTATTTGGCTGAAATTAAGGGATTTAAATAGTTAGTACAAGAATGCCCACTTATCAAATATTACCCCTCATCAATTGTCTAATTCAATATTAGTTCTTACATGGATTTTTCTTAACAGTTCTAGTCCTAAGACCAATTTATTTTCTACATAATTGACCTTTTACATAAAACTTGGACTTACATTATTAGTCCAAAATACAACTACTTTAAGCAAGGGTACAAATAGATAAAACATCTAATTGTCATGTAAATGAATATACCAAGATTAATCGATAACAAAATCTAGGCTGTTATACCCCCCCCCCTTCTAAAAAGAAGATTTCGTCCCCGAAATCGAGTTAAGGTCTAGAAACTATATACATGGAATAAAGAGGATATTCTTTACGTATCGAATCTTTAGTTTCCCATGTAGCTTCTCGTTCCGAATGATTTCGCCATAATACTTTGATAAACGAAATTACTTTTCGTCGCATCACTCTCTCCTTTCGATCGATAATTGCTTCTGGTTCTTCAGTAAAGGAGAGATCACTTTCAATTTTATCACACGGATAATCAACTACGTGAAGAGGGTGGTAGTTGAACCCGCGGAGCACCGATACATGGAAAACATTGTATATATGTGATAATTGAGGCGGTAGGGCTAGACGATATGCAACTTTTCCAACACGCTCCAAAACTTCGAATGGACCGATGTATCGAGGGCTGAGCTTGCCTTTGATTCCAAATCTTCGGATACCTTTGAACGATGAGATTTTCAAAAAAACATGATCACCTGGATGAAATTCGAGAGGCTTGCGAAGTTTGTCCGCATAACTTTTCTTGCGTGATTGAGCTTTTTTCATTTTCTGGCGGGAAATATTGACTTTTTCGGTAGTAATACGAACCAAGTCGGCTCATTCGATGACTTTTTCTCCGACTTCATTCCAACAGGTTGGCGCACGACATTTCCGTCCATATAAGGCCTCGTACGGAGCCATCCCAGTATTGGATTGCCAATTGTTATTATGTGAGAAGTCCACAAGATAAAGAAATTCATCCCAATTATCGGACCACTCCAAGACACAAGCCCGTAATATATCTTCGAGCGTCTGAATTGTTCGCTCGGTTTGCGCGTCAGTTTTAGGATGAAATGCAGAACTCATAGTCAATCTCGAACCCCAAGCTTTATTCAGTCCGGTCCAGAATCGTGAAGTGAATTGCGGGTCCCTATTAGAAGTAATAGAAACCGGCGTACCGTGTAATCTCACGATTTCTCGTTGCAAAATTCCAGTAAGTTTACTAACTGAATATGTTTCCTGGATCAAAAGAAAGTGAGCAGATTTTGTCAGTGGATCCACTATAACCCAAATCGCATTGATTAACATAGGATTTGATTCTGTCACAAAATCAGATAAAAATATGAAATGCAATTTCCTATATATATATATATATATATATATATACACACACATACACACATATAGGGTTGGGTTCACGTGAGACCAAGGATTTTTCGTGAAACCCGTAAGATTAATTTATGTTCATTGATCAACTTTATAAGCTAATGATCTAATGGTCAAAAGTTGCACGGTGACAATTTTGTGATTATTGA
>NC_037530.1:8363013-8363745 GCF_001531365.2 Cynara cardunculus var. scolymus
CATTCTTCTTGTAGGTTTATGTCATACTCACATTTTAATTACAATGGTATTTCAGTAAATTTATTTGATATGTAACTCCCAAACAATTAATGGGGAGTTACAAATCATCAAATCCCAAAAAATATACATTTATAATATTAATAATTTTATTTTTTTTAATCTTGATCTTCCATGTTTATTGTTTTATCAGTTTTTAATTCGCATAGAAAACACAGTAGTAAAAATTTTTGGTATCGATTAAGCTAATATAGATAAACACAATGGAAAATAAATCGACAACAGTGAGAAGATTAAAATGGTTTATGATGACAATCGGAGTTCGAGGTCGGGAATTGAAGAAATTAACCAAAGCGAATGTCTTGATAATAGATTTTTATTTTTTTAGATTCGTTTTAATCGAAATTATGCTCATTACGATGTGTTGTGTTTTTTATAACTCATCTTGTATTGATATCTTTTTTCTTTAATTATTAAAATACGTACCTAATTCACATGTTCAAATAAAAATACATGCACGGCCCATTTTCATATTGTCATATTACCGACTTTTATGAATCATGAACCATTGTGTTCATGTTACTTCTATCATATGAACACAAATGTTATTTTTTAAGCTTGATACCAAATCTTTATATTTGTGTAAGTGTTTGCACCGGGTGTTCATAGCGTTGGGGTTATGTGTTCATATATTTTATACGATATGAACAAGAGGTGAACACGATATGAACAAGG
>NC_037530.1:8363873-8395749 GCF_001531365.2 Cynara cardunculus var. scolymus
CAATGCATGTATAAAACTCCAATTGACAAAGGATCGCTCCTGAATATGTTTATAATGAATGAACTATTGTTCACAAGCTATTCATATCGTGTTCATACATGTTTTTCTATTTATTTTCTTTCGTATAACAGTTATTCTTATTATGTTCATATTGTGTTTATAAATGCTATGCAGTCCAAGTTCATATATATGTCAAATTTTTGTTCGTATTTGTACAATGGTTCATACATATATATAGTTGTGTTCATATGGTTCTTATATTAACAAAAATAAATTAACAAAAAAATCATAGAATTTTGATTTTGTAACTCCCAATTAATTAATGATATGGGAGTTACATAATTTTTTTTACCTAAATACATTTTTCAACATTGTTCGCTTATCTTTATGCAATTTTAAATTTAAAAAAATAAGTTTTTATCATGATTAATCACAATCGTTTATTGAAAGATTGAATTGCCAAGATCGGTTAACAAAGTTAACACAAAAACTTTGGTTAATATTTGATCTTACCCCTATATATATATATATATATATATATTACTAATTTAAAAACACACCAAAAACAAAAAGTGATTACAATTAATATTGTATTTATTCAAAAATAGATCGTATTGAACATATAAAGGACCTAAGGGTAAGGGAAGCATGGATGGAGTAATCTACAAAGAAGAGAGTCCAATGTTGCTTTAGCGATCTCGTGGCCTCCTCCAGATTTTTGGGCCCTCTGCCCGTGCTCCACATCCCTCGCCACGAGTTAAGCCATGGTCTGATCCAGCTCACGCCTCATCGTCTCTCTCATTCAAGGGCTTCTTGTATTATTGTTAAATACGAAACATGCACACAAGGAATTCTCAACATAGATGTGTTTACATGCCGGTATAAGCACATAGGAACTCAAAGATAAGACCAGATGTTTGATTCACAAATTTGCAATCGCAAACTCAATTTGATTCATCATTATCATATAACCGAAATTGCAAGTCATAAATGTACATGAAGAAAGGGTCAAATTTCAGTTCGTTCAACTGTTATGAGAACTTAGAAATTCTCCTCTTATGAGTCCAACCAAGCCATTCGAACATACATTTTTTAACCCAAACATATTTATATGTTCACAAATTACATAACCAAAATATAAAGTCATTGAGCTTGAGCAAATACACGAGTTCATCAATCTCGAGTTCGAGCTTATAAACGAACATCGAGCTCAACTTTGAAAAAGTAAATCGAGTTGGAGTCGAGCTCAAGCCTGATATTAGTTTTTCAAGCCGAACTTGAATAACGTGCTACTCGACTCAATTCATTTATATCCTACTCAATATACGAAAGAAAAAACACTTGCGGGTTAGAAATAAATTACGTGGAAGAAATCATGTTTTACTAAAAGAAAATAATCTTTGACGGCTTTAAATAGCCATTTTATATCAGCAGGGACAACTACAAGCTACAAGTATGGATGAAAAAAAGTTAGATGCTTAATGATTAAGGTGGAACTCAGTTGCTTAATTCATTGGCTTAAGCCTGAAGCATAATTGCTTTTCTATCTGCATCAAAAGCCATGTAACAACTTAAAATTCCATTAAAAACTTAGCAAAAGTCAAACAGATAATACATATAAACGTCTTTGATTTTTTGAACTAGCCATAGTCACACAAAGTTGAAAATATTGAAAGAATATAAATGAAATTATAATTAAGAAAACAGCATGCATATAGCTTTACAACAAAATGGGGAAATAGTTTAGCGTTTACAACCCAATTTATAAAAAAGGATGAATAACAACCTACTAATCTTAACTATTCTAAGTCTAGATTATAAACGGGTGTCTCTATCTTCTCCCAAAAAAATCTTGTTGATGTATATATAACGCCAATTGTAATAGTGGTAAGTTGGGTCGAATTCACATGGACTCGGTTTTAACTTATTATTGCCAAAGAATTCAAGTACAAGAACGATTAATTAAAGTAAATACGAAAGGGGTGTTGGATTTGATTAACTAGACTAAACATGTGATTAAAAACTAATTGAAAACAATGATTTTAAAACCCAACATTAGTTTGCTTACAATTAAGATGTTCGTACCTATCATTGATTCCAAGTTTGATATAAATGGTTGAATCCAAGTTTGATATAAATATAAGACATTGAGCTACATTATTTATGTTTTGTGTTTTCTCATGATGGGTCTTATTGATGGTAAAAAAAATAGAGATGAAGTTGACATATCGAAGCTGGACAAAAAGTTTATTTGTTTCAGTCTTTCGAGGACATGAGCCTACATTTGAGGGGGAGCTTGGAATGCATTGAAGACTTGAAGAGAGGCACACTAAAGTTTCTAAAGAAATCAAGGGGGAGTTTATCTGAAGATGCTTCTTTATAAAACTTTAGGGAAAGATTGTTAGATCTAATTAGCTCCCAAATTAGATGAAAGTTTTATAAAGTATCTTGCATTTTGGGCTTTGGTTGTTTACATGGGTTTGGGCTTAATATTTGTAAATGGACCCAAATTTGACACTATAAATAGGCGTCTTAGGCCATTTTATCATGAGTGAGATAGGAATTACACACACACACACAAGGTCAAATTATGAGAGTCGATTGATACATTGAGTGTAATTCTCTCTATTTCTCCTCACTACAACAAAAAGGGGATTTATAGGACACTTTTTTGGGACACTTTTCGAAAACCGTCCTTTAAAAAGGCTAATACGACACATTATTTTATGAGTCCTATTTGACTTAATCTTATAGGACTCTTACTTTTGATGTCTTATTAACATATATTGACGTCCTATCATGTAATCTAATGCGATACTTTTGAATGTCATATTATTTTATTGTCTAATAGGACACTTTTAAGTGTCGTATTATTTTAAAGACCAATATCTTATTTTAAATGCTAATATGACCCTTTCAATTATCCTATTTTTTTAAAAGCTAATACAACACGGTTGGTTGTCCTATTAGAGATTAAGAGCTAATAGGACACTTTTAAGTTTTCACTAAAGTTTAAAATAATATGAATATAATTATATATTTAGAAATATATTTTTGTCTTTTAAAGTTTTAAACTCTTATGAGTTATATAAAATTATAAACTACTTAACTTAAAACAAAAACACTGGCCAAAATACTTGTTGAAAACCCAAATACTTGTTGCAGCAAAAATGGACTTGATGGACCATAAAATACTTGTTAAAACAACTTTACTATTTTCATTTTGAAAGCCCAAATACTTGATAAGCAAAAACAGCCCAAATACTCAAATCCGGTTGCGACTTGCGATTGCGACCATCATCGATAGAATCCGGTTGCGACTTGCGATCATCATCGAGAATAGAATTCGTTTGCGATCGAAACATCTAAACCCTGAGAATCTCAAAGCCTGGCTGTTTGCGATCGACTCCTCTGCACTGTTTGAGATCCGTCAAGCCCTCGGTCTTTGAAGCCCTAGCTGTTCGTCAAGCCCTCGGTTGCAACATTGACGGTAACAAAATCAAACCGACTAGTATTTTTTCTAACTTAAATTTGTAGTGCACTTATGTATTTTTATGTTAATTGTGTTAATATGTAGTAATTATGTTAATTGTGTTAATATGTAGTAATTATGTTAATTGTGTTAATATGTAGTAACACTGATATCTTAGCTTCGATAAGAGTAGCTAACAGGAGGTTATATATTTTTATTTCTTAAGAATCTCTTATCTGTGCTGAAAAAGTGGCTGATCTATTTGTAAATTTTAGTCAGTTAAAATTGGTGCACATCATGACTACCACATGTGTCGATCGTGTATAGACAAATACTTTCATGGAGCTTGTGAATTTTAGCCATGATAGATATAGAAACAGTAGCCATGATAGTAGACTGTATGGTTCAAACTTATGGATCAATACAGTAGCCATGATAGATATAGAAACAGTCACATGTATATAGATATAGAAACAGTTACATGGTTGTGTGCACAGTAAATTGTTTACACGGTTGTTGGGAGTATAGCAACATTGGCCAATAGTTTATTGCCATCAATATAAATATGKTTGTTGGGAGTATAGCAACATTGGCCAATAGTTTATGATGAAAATTATATGGTTTTAATATTCTTGATCATTACCTGGTGGTATGTTTGGAATAGTAAAGAGATATGTTACCATATTTCGATGCATAATGAATTATTCCTTTATAAAATTGATTATCTGTTTTATCTTCAAGCTCTTTGAATAATGCATATATGTTATGTTGTTAGTTTTCCTCATTTTGACATAAATAGATATCCATGTAGCAACGGCCTTTTCAAGAATATGGTCCGATTTATCCTCAACACATCTTAATGGTAAAGATAGTACCCTCGATCACTTTTATTCTCATGCTCACCCATGAATTGCACTTTAGAGAGGAATTGATCCGGTGCATCTCATGAGGTCCATTAAAAATATACACTAGATAAGGTAAGGCGAAACACACGAGCAAGTATAGAAACACAATAACAGCATATCTCAGACTACAAATTATATCAGAAACAGAACCATATTTTGCTAAACAGAACCATATTTTACAAGTTGTTTAGTATTTTAACACTAACAAGTTGAAGAACAAATCATTTTGTAAATATATTACTAAATAATATATATATATATATATATATATATATATATGCATATGTATCTTGTTATCTTGTTATCTTAGTAACAAAATGGGAAGGCTTTCCTCATTTTGCAAACTTCTTTAAATGCTTATCACCAATAGTATATATATTACTAAATAATATATATATATATATATATATATATATATATAGATATCTTGTTATCTTGTTATCTTAGTAACTACTACTAGTGATGAAATGGGTTTTTATATTTTTAAAGGAAAACAGAATCATTGAAGCTTACTAGGTCTGACTTCAACATAACCCCATTGTTCTGATCCATCTGGGTCCCTGCAGCCATGGCCAATCTTCCATGGAAAATTGGGAGAAAGAATAGCACAGCTGAAACAAGAAACAAAGCCACAAAATGGGATCTTCCCATTTCAAGAAAAGCTGAAAAGAATCACAAACTCAATTCCACCCACTTGTTAGAAAGCAGATTTCAGAGACGAACTGATCTCTTTATTTATATATATAACACAAGAAAAGTAAAATTCTGAAAAAATCCCACTAGAAATTACTGGTCCAGGTCCATCATTGGGTTTATGTTATTGTTGTTTTGAGTAAATATGATTTGATATAATCGGATAAAGATGATTGATTTAATCCACATGATATTAAAATATTAAGCAAAACAATCAATGGTATAATGGAATATGTTTGGGTTGTATGCTCCATCGATAACTAGCTTAATTGGTGTCTTTTGTTATTTATTTAGGGGCCAATATGGATAATAGTTGGATGTTGTTACCAAGAATGACTATCGAGTATCAAAGATTCTTGGAAGAATTTCTTGGTCTTATGTTTTCTAACGAGTGTTCAAGTGGGCAGATGTTATGTCCATGCATTAAATACAGTAATGAGGCATGGGTTACTCAGGAGGAGGTTAGAATGCATCTCATATGCGTTGGATTTTTAAAAGGTTATAGAATTACACCTTCTATTTCCCAACCCTTTCATCCTATATTGGATACACTCGATGACATGCAAGGATTGGTGCATGATGCTTTTGGTATCTTAGATGAAAACATACTTGAAGATGAAATAGAAGTAGAAGAGGAAGAACCGGATGAGCCGAATCCAGAAGCAAAAAAAATTTATAAACTATTAGAAGATGCAGAGAATGAACTATATCCCGGATGTGAAAAATTCTCCGTACTTTCATTTATCGTTAGACTATTTCATAGCAAGTGTATAGGGAAATGCAATGACCAAGGTTTCACCATGATGCTTGATACATTGAGGGAGGCATTCCCAAATGCTTCTATTCCCAAGTYATTGTATRAAATGAAGAAGATTATAAARGATTTGGGTCTTAGTTATGAGAAAATTGATGCATGCCCAAATGACTGTATCTTGTACCGCAACGAAAATAGTAAGAAGATTGAATGTGATATTTGTCACACATCAAGGTATCAACAAAGCRAAAATGAATCCCAAGATAAGTCAACTACATCCCATAAGCAGAAGAAGATTGCGGCAAAAGTTTTGCGCTATTTTCCACTCAAACCAAGGTTGCAAAGGCTATATATGTCTTCCAAAACTGTTGTCTCCATGAGATGGCATGAGGAGAGTCGTACTAGAGATGGTTGTTTGAGACATCCTGCAGATTCCCCAGCTTGGAAAACATTTGACTACATATGTGAAATTTATATATCTGGGTTGTTACAGGAATCTTTGTCGGGACGTGAACCTAGTCGAATGGAGTTGTTTGTTGCGTGTTTTTCTAAAGACGGCATTGCCAAAAATGTCGAAGCTACAAATGCTATTGTATGTTATATTTATAATTTGTCGATTACATATGCAAGTTTTACTTGAACTATAGACTAGTTTTCACAAGTTTTATCATATTTGTTAGAGATAATTTATTTGACTATAGGAACAAATGCTAGACCTTAACTTTCAACTTCCCGAAGGCTCACTTGATGAGCTGGGGCCTAATGATGTATTCTTGAAAGTGATGGGAAAAGACAAACATGGCAGCGCTCGCATGTATGGGCTAGGTGTTAGAGGTTCAGATATATGGGGTGTCTTGCCAAGTCGCTCTGCCTGTTATAGGGAGAACATGTTGTGGAAAAGAGCATATAAAGATGTTAGCAATGAAGTAGCTGAGCTGAAAGCTATGGTATTAGAAATGCGAGGGTCAAATGAAAATATTTCTAGTACTTCAAGTGTTCCCATGACATCAATAAATCGTCAAGCTACCACGAACTTCAACCTCTAAAGGTACGTGTCTTTCTAAAACTTAATAAAATCAAGTGTACTTCAAGTGTTCCCGTGCTTTTTTTTAATAAAATCTTAGAATCTTAGAATCTTGTTTTTCAATCATGTTTTTGTAGGTTGGGGATGTTGTTCATCTTAAGAGCATCATAAATTCCACGGAAATTGTGGCAAGAGGACGTGTTAAGAGCTTAGATCCAGATGAATTGGTTGGTGGCGAGGAGATTGGTCCGAATTGGTGTGAGGTACATGTTTTGGTTGCTATAAGAAGGAGGGAACGTTTGGTTAGGCCATATGGATTGTTTATTACAATTGAAGACGCTATTGGAGCAACAATCACATGGCCTTGTCCTTTCACTGTGGTATGTTAATCTTTGATAAAGTGTAGAATTTTTTTTATTATATAACTTTAAGCTCATATATCTGTTTTTTAATTGTAGATTGTGCATGACGGAGATTGATATTCTTAGGGCACAATAAGATTTTGTGTTTGCGTTATTCTTTTTCGTTACATAGCTTGGTAGTTGATACTTGATACTCATATAAATACTTGTACAACTTCGAATTTTGTTCTATCGAATCASTCTCGTATATGCTTCTAAATGTAATATTACAGTAGGATTTTATAATTGGATGATGCGTCTCGCATTATAGTCATTTAGGATGCTTGTAGTATTAATTATTATAGCCTATTAGGACACTTTTTTAGTATTACTTAGTTCATTTTATAGGACACTAAAATTTGTTTCATAAAAACATTTTTTGGGACATTGAATTTCGTCCTATAAAAAACATTTTTTGGGACGCCCATATTTGTTTCTAAATGTAAACATTTTGTGACAACATAAAGTGTCCTATATTATAGTCTATTAGGACACTTTTTAGTGTTACTAAAACCATTTTATAGGACTATGGGTTTTGTATCATAATCCTAGAGTTTTTTAGGACACTCAAATTCATCCTATTAACCTAATGCAACACCTTTAGATGAGACACACACATTTTTTGTCCTATAAACTTAAAAGTCCTATTAACTACCTTATTAGGACACTAATGAGTGTCCTATAAAGCCTTTTTTGTTGTAGTGCCTCCATTGTAATCATGCCGACAAGTTGAGATTATTAGATTAAATGTTCTTCGTGCTATCTTTTCTCTAATTTTATATGGAGTTCCTTCATTTGTTGCTAATTAGGGACTTTCAAAAGTGCATGTTGTAAGCGAGTTTTGAATTTGAAAGTGGCAGGAGTTGTTTCATTTCTAACCCAAGGGGCGTGCAAATATTTTGTTACGAGTTTTAAGAAACTATTTGGTGCATTTAAATCTAGGTCAAGTCTTAAATTCCAAGGAACTAATACAGTTCGTACTTCTATATGCGAAGATTTGTTGGAATTTTTGTTTCATGTTATTTTGTTGCTAAAATGAAAATTTTTGGTAACCGGATGGTCGTACAATCTTTTCTTTAATTTTTCCATGAGCATGCGGTACTTTACATTTTGTTTTAAAATTTGATGCTTATGAGAGATTTGAGTCGAGTTTGAAATGCGTGAAACTATTGCATCTCCTACGTTTGTTTGCAAGTTTTATTAGAGCTTTGTTTTAAAAAAATTATGACTCAAGGATGAGATTTTGAAATTTAATGGTTTCGCTTTATTGTGTGTGTAGCGTATGACAATTTATTGAGAATTTTATTTCATGCTATTTTTTTGTTAGAGGTGAGGATTTTGATAATGTTCATTTCGTAGTTTTCCTTTGAGTTATGTGCGATTTGCAAATAAATTTCATACACGTTTTTATTCGAAACTTTCTTCAAGATATTTCAGTAGTATCTTTGAACAATGTGAGCATATGGATAATTTGACTTTAGATTTGAAAAGTTACCTAAATTACTCCACGTTTTAACCAAACGGCATACACATATCGATTTACCAGTTTTGAGAAATAAAGTGATGCACGTGAGTCTTGTTAAATTCATGTCGTTTTATGGCTGAAAAAGAGAACTTTAGAATCTTATAACGTGTAACTCCTCTTTGGAAGTTTTTTACAAACGTTGTTGCACACTATTTTAATGCATGAATTTATTTTACATACATCACTTAAATAAATGCATATTAGAACTATAAATGATTTGAAAACTCTATTGATCATATTTTTGTTATTGTCATTATTAGTTTGAGTAATGATCAAGTAGCTTTCAAGCTAATTTTACATGAGTGACATTTGTGGCTACTTCTCACAACTACCTAGTAAGTGGTAGCAAATTTTAGGCGTGAGTAAATTTGATTATATAGATTTTATGTTCAACAATCTCCTATAAACGAAATTGGCATATTTGTTAAATTTTCTACTTGAAAAACCTTGAACTCATTAGACCCATAGAGTTAAACCATTGTTGAGAAAGAAGTTTTAATTAAGGAGTAGAGGAGTCCTTGGAGAATTGAAATGTCGGATGATCCGACTTGGGGGGGGTTTGAATTTTAGGTTTTCTTCCTAAAAGGTCGGTTCATGTATGAACGATCGATGTATTAGATCATGTATCATCCAATTATTTAAGTAATAACTTTTTGTTTCTACAATCTTTAGGTTAAAGCCTTTGTGTGATCGCTCACATCTTGTTGGATATGTATTGGGCAGTGTTATAATGGTGGCATCATTTTGAGTGTTAGTGGTGCACCCTCTTGATGGTATTCATGAATGAAGAACATTTTGTGGTACGGTCATTTTATGACTTTAGGAGTCGATTATTAGTTCCAGGTCAAGGACCATTGGAGTAGTTGGGTTACTACGGTTGAGTTTTAGGAAACATGCACAAGTTATAAGTGGTGAATTCGAAGAGATTAGATTTTGGTATCTAGTGATGAATGATTGCGACATTGTGTTTTGCGGAGGAATTTTGAGAGTTCATTGGAGATTGGAGTTTCTTGTGATAATTTGGAACTGATTTAATCGAACTCAGTTAGTGGCTAGGAATGTCGTCAAGGAAAGGATAAGAAATATGTTATGGTAATGAATACTGGAGAGATTTAGTAAGAAGGTTGAGGTAGACCTTAAGTGGAAGTCGTTCTATTGAGGAGACTTTGATTTGTCGAAGTTTAAATATCGATGCAGTCATCAGTAGGTGGTATATTCTGGGATATTGTGCAGGATTACTTTACCACCTGGGTAAAGTCGACGTCGTAGCGAGTACTCCGATTCAAAAAGGTATGAGTAATTTTGGTCAGATCAGTTTCGTTGAAGATTATCGAAGGTTGAATGCATATGGAAGACAATATCCCAATTGATAGAGGATGTTAGAAAATTTTAAGAATAAATTCATTTATGGACAATTTTTTGTGCAATTGAGAAGTTGAGGTCAAAGCTACCATTGAGATAGTATGAATTACTTTAAGGTTGGGAGACAACCGAAATCATATTATTGGAAATTGCTCCAACAATGTTTAGTGTTCACCCTGAAGATGGTGTAACGTATCGAATGAAGATTTGATGTGGGGTCAGCGTGTGAATCGTCATGAGAGTCTTGGCAAGAAATTATCAGTCTCCGGTTTGAGTTTGAGCAAAGTTAAAGACACCCTTTTGGATGGAAGTCAGTTATTTTGCAAAATTGTGGTTATTATAGGTTCGATTAGTGTTAAATTTCGAGGACGAAATATTTTATAAGGGTGAGAGGATTGTAACACCCGTGTGTTAGGACCAAAACGTACTAAATAATATGAAAATTTTATTAAAGCAATTCGGGCTAAGGATGGAAGATTCAGATATTTGACTGCTAAATTGACAAATTTTGGAAGAGCAACCAGAGCCTCTAGTTCTAAAGACCAAAGCCTCTGGTCCACAAGTATTCAGGACTAGAGCTCCTCTGAACGACCAGAGCTCCTCTGGACACTAAGTCCTTTAGTTCTGGACATTAAGTCCATAGAACCAGAGCCCATCTGGATGAACTATGCTCTGAAAGACTATCTTCAGATCTCTAGAAAAGAAGACTTCTGAGTTCGAGTGAGCTCAAGCATACAAGTACAAGTCTGAAAAGATATTCTTCAAAGTTATTTCAAGAGAAGACCCGATAAGCGCTAAGTGTCAAATCTGAAGATGATTTAGTCCAAGAGGACTTAGTCATAAAGTTGCCTAGAACCAAGAGCTCGGATACAGAGCTCGGACACAAAGGGTATGAAGACCGAAGTCGTGTGCGTAAATAGTCAAGTACTCGGATACAGAACTCAACTCCCAGACATAGAGCCTCTACATAGTACATGCAGAGCTTCTGGGTGTCCTACTTAGCCCCTCTGTATGATGGTTCCATGGCTCATCTTACAAGCGTTCCAGTCTCTGTCCGACACGTATTCAAAAATGGTTATTGCAATCAGACACGTGGAGGCAGCAGATTGGTGGATGCGTTGATTTTGCAAAGATGATATTTCGAGAAGATGCCTTTTGTAGGAAACACATATAAAAGGGTATTTCTTCTAAGACAATAAAAAAATGAATTTTACATGAGAGTTGATTAGGTCATTGAGAGAGTTTTGTAATTTTCCTTTCCATTCAATAAACAGAACGGCCGGTTTCTATTCATCGTCTTCTACAATCTCTTGTTTATCATTGATTAGAGCTGAATTAATTAACCTTTATAGATACGGTCTATCTATCGGCAGCAGATTCAAGATTTTTTTAGGTTTTTCATAGAACTGTACTCATCCATGAACTCTTTCCTGTTCGAATTATTTTTTGACCAAAAATTGATCGATTCACCATATTCTTATGCTTTAATCAAATTCATTTTAAAGGATTTGCTTTTAGGTGAATTTGAACCTGGTTTGATCATCAAAACTAAGTTTATTTGATTAATTTTTTGGATTCAGTCGAACTTTTGGTCTTTGATACTGTCAAATCTATTCTCATCGCCTAAAGCGTGAGCAATATATATACAGATGTTCATGGTGCTCTCCACCTAAGGCATGGGCGATTTGTTGCCAAATCTATGTTTATCGCCTATTTCATGAGTACTTGTTCATCGTCTCTCATTGTGGATCTGTGTGCGCTTAAAGAATTCTTTGCCTAAAATCAACTGTGTTTAATGAATAAGATGATATTTCATGAAGTTCTGGCCTGAGAAGCATCAACAACATTATTGTCAATGTTTGAGGTTAATGATTAAAGCCAGATTTGAAAGGATTTCAGAACTGTTTGATTGATTTTGGCATTTGATTGGACTAGTCACTTTGGAGTTTTACACAAGAGGCTAGACCATTGAGTGCTTTCACTCATTTCTTTTGAATTGACCAATCAGAGGTCTTGAAAGTGTGCAATTGATTTTCTGAAAGTTCTGGATTAATTAAATCTTTGAGTGTTCTCAGTCTTTCTTCTAACCTCATCAATTAAAGGTTTGAAAGTCTACAATCATTGCTCTAAAGTTATGGTTGTGATATAGAGTTTTGAGTGCTAATAATCACTCTTCTTGTTGAGAATTTTGGATCTAATTTTGATTATTCAGTCTGCTGAAAAGGAGATCGACTTATCTTTTCTGGTTGACCTACTGTTCTTGAAGACATGTTCTTAATCATGATTCTATTCTCCAGTTATCAATGTCAAAGGTGTTTGCTTTGGTTGTTCAAGTTGATGTTAATACCCTATTGGATCAAGTTCTTAAACTGAACGTCTATTCAACTCGTGGCTCAATGAAAGATTCTTTGTCAAAAGATGGGTTGCACTGGTTTGTCACAAAATTCACACATTTATCTATCTCATAGTTGGATGAATTAGTTGCTTGTAAGGTCTAAGTTTAAGATTTAACTACATTTTCAACGTGGTTTACGAGTTAGGTTTCAAGTAATACCAATCTTGATTATGTAGTTTTCAATAAGTTTCAAGTTGTGAAAACAATATCAATATAATTTCATTACTGTATGTTGTCTTCTTATGATTATGTGTTTTGGGACCATTTAAATTTATAATGGATAGAAATTTGATTTTTATCAAAACGTAATAAAGAAAAATGAATTTAATTATCCATATTAGGTATGGAAATCAATGACTACCAAAAAGTTCTTTTTGATCAGATTTCACGTTATATGTCTATTTTTCTTCAATGATCGTTATTAGACATAAATTTCATTTGGCGTTAATTTGTTTTTAAAGATGTGCTGAAATATGAATTCTTAATTCACTTTTGATTAATAAGTGGTGGTTGTTTATTTTACCCTTCAGAAAATCGTAATGTTGTTTATATACATCTATACTGTTTTATCTATTTATTTATTATCGTCACGAAATTTACATTTAAATTATAAACTAGCAATTCATTTTAATCAAATTATACCATCTTCAATTTTATGTACATTTAAATCCTACCAAAATACATCGATTGATCCAAACACAAATAGAAGATATGAACGAAAATGAAGTTCCATATATAACAACTGAAATCAATCTTTATTTACATTCAAATCCTATTAAAGTTTGCCAACTGATACAAAAACACTTTTAACATCACATCCGAAATATTCTTTAAAAGGATCACAATTATATATACGAAATCCATGGTTTGTACCAACAACAAACAACTATTGGATATCGGGGCTGTTTGGCAATTACTGAATGGTTTGATGCGTAATGATTAAGTGGTCAGAATGATTAAGAGGCTCTCATAATATAGTGTAAAATGAAATATAATTGTTTGGTAATTGTGTACAATGAAATCATGCCTCTTAATGGTTAAGAAAGATCCATGATACAAAATCATTCAGAGGGTTTTATAACCATTAAGAGACATACTTTTTTTAACCAAACAGAATTCACCTCTTAACAATTCAGATGTTGTCTCTTAATAGAACTATTAAGAGTTAAACAAACAACCACATCATCTATTTCATTTTCATTAATATCTAGATTTGATTTACTAAAGAGATCATGAATAGATCAAATCATGCACATTAAGGTATTTCATGTAAGTAAGAATCTGGACCTTCTTATAGCTTATTGTTTATCAAAAAGAGATTTTCAATGCGTTCAATTTGACAAAGGCTTGTAATGTGATCCTCAATTACAAAGGAGTCCATATAACCTTGGTGCATTATGCAATGTGTAGTTCTGCTGCTTAATATTTGTCTAATGTCTGCACAGATGGTTGATATAATTATCCAACTAATCTGGATAAATGTATGGATTTATAAACGGTTTACGTTTATAGAACCGTGTACAAATGTATTAAATCATACACAAGTTTTTTACTTAGAACTGCGTACGATTGTAAAAAAAAGTAAATGTTTTTTTTTCGATTTTGTAACCATCCATTATTCCAAATTAATACGAATAAACCTATACCCCCCATTTACAATAGGGTCTGGCTTGGGAGCGGCAATGACGTGTGTTGACATTGGCAGATTACCAACCCCCTCCCCCATATATAAAGAAAGAAAAAGACAACCTAGAAGACAATAAACATTCCTACTTCATTCAAAAACAAAATCGACACATGTAATGGAACATTTTTTTTATTAACCTGGATATTCAACCCGCTATGCGAGCCGACTAATCCTAGGCCGACCACCTGCTTTGCAAATAGCCTGGAGTCACCGCATTTGAACCTCCAGGGCCACAAGGGGATTTCTATTTCTCCTTGGATTTGAACCTGGGACCTCCTGGTACTTTTGACTTTTGGAGTCAAGCTCAAACCAATCAGACATCATCCTTGTGGTTGTAATGCAACATTTCAATGTAACCATTAAACTGTAAAGAACATCGACAAAAATACATAGAAAAATTTAATGGCCAATATTTTTGCAAAAAGTCTTTAACACTTGTACCTTAAACCAATCCTTCCTACATTACCACATCCTGCCATCTGCCATGCGTTTCACAGTAAACGTTCTCTTCTTGTGTAATTGTGAAAGAGGTCGTTGGCGTCCACGTGTCCTATATATAAATTTGAAAGTAGCAACGGTTATTCTAACAAAATAAAGTGCTTTGTGCAATATATAAATAAAACGAAAGAATCTTCACAAATACGTACCCCGAAAGGGAAACGTATTGTTCGTTCATCACAAAATGGAAGATTTGCTTCACTATACCTAGTGGCCACACTCCCAACCGTATTGTTGTTGGTTACACTAATTAACGTGTACAAAAAAATCGTCATCAGACAAATCCAAGTACAAAATAGATTGTCGGGATAACTCAATGTGTGGTTCTCTTCCCAACTCAATGACAAAACTATTAAGAATGCCAAGTTGAAGGTACACAAGTTAGATGAAAGTATAATCCAAGAACAAGATTCAAATAACGTGCTTATAATAGAATAATTAACTCAACCTCAACGTTATTCAAAATTAAACAATTACCAATAAACCATAAAAAATCTATATGCTACAAAAGTACAAATTGGCATTAGGTGGCAGTTGTGGAGCATCAACTAACATGCTTGTACACCAACAACTATAATCCAATATCTACAAATATCATATGAAATTATAACTCAGAAAATAAAGATCTAAATTCTATTCACTGGCAGCGTTCTAGAGGTACACCATAAAGTAAGAAATAGAGAAACATGATTCGATATACAGAAAAGAAAAAATGTATATTAAAACATACCTTAAATGATTGTGTTTTTTGTGAAATCGAAGAAAAAGAACCAAGTAATTGAGTTATTTAGGTTGATTGAACGATTAAGAGATAATCATGAAACACAAAGCGACTAGGTTATACGGTGAGATAAGGCAGAAGGGATCAACCGAGAGATTAGGTTGAGCGATTGACAGATCTAGAATGTTTGAAGTCGTTGCAATGGAACGAAAAACTTGCCCCATGGCACGCTTCTCAATCTGAAGATAATAATGGCATATAAGCTCTTATACCCTAAAAAGACAAAACGCTTAATATGTATACCTCTTTCTTTAATAAAATAATAAATAAAAAGTTAAAAAAAACAATATTACATTTATTTTTAAAACAAATCAATATTTGAATTTTAATCATCATTAATTACGTTTATAAATTTAGATCTTAAAGTTTTTGTAAAAATGGAATATAATTTATGTTAAAAAAAACCCGAATATATTCTTACTTGTTTAGAATGATTTAGATGCACAAAACGAACATGATTTTATTAGATTCATATTTTGAAAAAATATCGACATAGGTTTATATAGTCATTTAAGAGGTGTTTGGGATTGCTTATAAAAATAATTTATTGATTTATTTCGATATAACACTGGTAATAAGTACTTTTAAATATTTGAATAAATAACATATAATAAATTTGTGAAGAAGTCAAATATTTCTGACTTATAATAAGTTGAAAAATGTTTTATAGGTGACACACACCCCTTGGTTATTGATCAAATATTTGTATTTTCGTAAATTTAGGTAACATGTGAAGCAATTTGACAAAATATGTCAATTGTTTTAAAAGGATTTGAGGTCTTAAAAAGTGGTTGCCGTCTGATAACCTACTCCAAATCATTCAGGCAAAGACACGTGTCCACCATCACCATCCGCTTCCCATTTGTAAGATTTTCCTGTTCTTCCAGACGATTTCTGTTCTTGGTTCGCTTCGTACAAAATCCCCTTCTCGTTACTAACGAGATACCAAAATCTCAAACAATTGGAGTTGCTTCTTTCGATTGTACGAAGACGAGATTATGACCCATGTTCGAGAAATCACAAACGTCTTCCATTACAAGAACAATGAAGCCATAAACGCATCGTTAAAGGTAACACTTGTGGTTTTCGTGGTTGCTTCGATTTCCTTCGTTTCCCTCTCCGCCTTCCGCAGTCCGCCGTCGCGGTGGTCCGCCGCTCCCGGTTGCCTCCTCCCTCCTATAACCCAAGTACCGGATTCTTCTCCCGGGGTATCAGAACCTCCTACCGGAATCTCGCACCTGCTTTTTGGTATTGGTGGGTCGGTTCGCATGTGGAGGGACCGTCGGCACTACACGGAGCTTTGGTGGCAACCCAACCGAACACGTGGGTACGTTTGGTTAGACGAAGAACCCGACCCGGAACTCTTCTCCACTTGTAACTCTCCTCCATACAAGGTCTCGGAAGCCTTGACCGGGTTGAAGAACGCCGGGTCCAGCCCAGCGGTTAGGATATCCCGGATTGTGATGGAGTCGTTCAAGCTCCGGTTACCGGATGTTAGATGGTTCGTGATGGGGGACGATGACACGGTGTTTTTTGCCGATAATTTAGTATCGGTTTTATCCAAGTACGACCACCGGCAGATGTATTACGTTGGGGGGAGTTCAGAGAGCGTGGAGCAGAACGTGATGCACTCGTACGACATGGCATTTGGCGGTGGCGGATTCGCCGTGAGTTACCCGTTGGCGGAGGAGCTGGCTCGGATCTTTGACGGGTGTCTTGATCGGTACCGTTACTTCTACGGGTCGGATCAAAGGGTGTGGGCCTGTGTGACCGAAATTGGCGTTACCCTCACTAAAGAACGTGGGTTCCACCAGGTAAACTCGAGGTTGTTTTCGTAATTTTGCTTACCTGCACTCGAGTCATCATTAAATAACATATCACATTTTATAAAAAATATGTATATTTACTTTGTGGGTGAAGTCAAAAAGACAAAAAACATAAAAAGTTGACGTGTCCCCAAGCGTAAAAAAAGCATACACGTGTCCTTCCTGTCGGACCTTACCTTACTCATGAAGGAATTTTTGCCATTTTTATTTAAATTTTTAATTATTTTTAATCTTAAATACAATTCGGATAAAAGTTTCTTATTTAATTATTAGTATTAATTAACGTGAAAATAGTTTTAACTTTTGGTGTTGGGTAATGAATTCGTAAATTGAAATGCAACGTGGATCCAACTGCTTTGGGGCACGTAACATAATTAAAGTTGTCCTAGGTACTCTTCATCGTACATTTTTGCCTACACGTGTCCTCATACGCCCACATGCTTTTTCCACCTGCTTTTATTTTATTGTATTTGTTTGAAATGACGATTATTATACCCTTGTCCACACCACAGTTGGATGTTAGGGGAGATGCTTATGGTTTACTAGCAGCCCACCCGATGACTCCATTAGTGTCACTCCACCACCTTGACTACGTGAAGCCATTGCTACCGAACCACACTAAGTACGAGTCATTGAACACCCTCATCCAGACCTACCGGCTCGACCCACCTCGAGCCATGCAACAGTCGTTTTGCTACTACAACACGTGGTGGCACCGATGGTCCATATCCGTCTCATGGGGTTACACAGTTCAGATATACCCGTCCCTATTGACCGCTCAGGAGCTAGAGATGCCGTTGCAGACTTTCCTCACGTGGCGGAGCTTTAAGGACGGGCCGTTCACGTTCAATACCCGACCTTTGAACGCCAACCCGTGTGAACTCCCTGCAATTTACTACATTAGCGAGGTTCAAGATGCTGGAAACGACACGGTGACCACGTATGTAAGAGATGAATCGGCCAAGAAATGCAAAAAAGGAGATTATCCTCACACGATTGACACGGTTGTAGTGTTGGCATCGAAGATGAACCCTAATTATTGGACGGAGGTAAAGATTTACATGGATGTTAAAAAATTAACGAATTTGGAAACGGAATAGAATGATTTTGAAATGTGATTTGTTATGCAGGGGGCAAGGAGACAATGCTGTGAGATCAGGGGGTGGAAGTATAATAGTATGCAAGTACGGGTTAGGAGTTGTAAAGATGGCGAGACGATCGCTAGTTAGATAAATGGTCAACATGCAGTTTACATTCCTCCGATTGTTGGAATGGTCAAATCGTGTGACTTGCGCGATATATTGTACCAGTTTTAAATCATTTCGACGGTCAGGGAGTAAAGCGAGTATGATTTGGTGACGGATTCCGTTTCACTTGACGTTTTTGAAGTGTTATTAATGGCGTTGCTACGATTGGGGTAATTCATGAATGATATTATTCCTACTTATTGTATTAAATATATGTACATATGAGGTGAGTTATTATGCAACATTTTACATTCCTACACCATTACAAGTTATAAATATGATGTGAAGTGACAATTGCGTGATGGTAAGTCGCAATGATGGGTGGCATGTTAAGAGCACAAGCACCACATCTGATGGGTCCTTCCCACCAAACAAACCAATCCATCTAACTTTGAAACTGATATTACAAAGTCAACAGTTTAAGGCCCTAAAAAGATTGCTATTACTATTTTTTTTTTAACCTGGATATCCAACCCGCTAAACGAGCCAACTAATCTCAGAACAACCACTTGCTTGGCAGATAGCCCGGAGTCATCGCATTTGAACCTCCGTGGCCACAAGGGGATTTTTATTCCTTCTTGGATTTGAACCTAAGACCTCCTAGTACTTTTGACCTTTGGAGTCAAGCTCAAACCAATCAAACACCAGCCTTATTATTATTATGGAATTTTGTTTGATGGTTAATTTTATCAAATTCCTTGCTTGGTTTATGAAAGTAAATAGTTATTTTTATGATTCAAACAATTTAGTTAAACGACATTTTTATTTATTTATATAGACAACTTTATCCATATAGTCATACAGGATTTGATTAAAAAACAACTATATAGCCCCTTAACCTGCTATATAAACATGACCAAGACCACTAACCACCACCATCGTTGCTGCCACATCCACCACCATCACCATGGTCGCCACCACTACTGTTATTGTTATATAGTATTTATAATGTAAGCAAAAAAGTAAGAAAACGTCATAAATAGGTATTTTGATCCTTTAATTATTATTTCATTTTAATTTCAGAACTACATTATACCAATTCCATGAAGAGAATTCAATTCCAATTCCGATTCCAATTCCTAGTTTCCTACCAAGGTGGTTAAACTTGTTCTACTTTGTCATGGTGTTGTCCGAAAACTGAGAATAATGTAATTCCCTGGTCCACACAGCTTATTGCCAACGCCAATGCCAATACCATCCATGGGCCAACAAATCTTCCAACCCATCTTTCCAATCTAACCCAATGGGCCATGGTTGTTTTTTGGTCCAGATATAAAATGCAAACGACATCAATTAGATAAGGTTCGTGAATTTTATCCATACCCCCTTCTATAGAAGGTATGTAAGTGAGGTAGGGATACGAGGTAGTATGTGAGTAAGG
Organism: Cynara cardunculus var. scolymus; assembly: GCF_001531365.2. Lineage (NCBI taxonomy): Eukaryota > Viridiplantae > Streptophyta > Magnoliopsida > Asterales > Asteraceae > Cynara > Cynara cardunculus. The sequence continues at coordinate 8,383,825 of NC_037530.1, forward strand.
ATGTGTATGAATAGCAACCCCTTTTGTTATAAATCATTTAATAAAATGATTTACTAAACATATGTTATTGTTTTTTTAATTCATAATTTCTTAAAACTCCATGTTTTAACTTTATAAAACGAACTAATGAACACTATTAAATAAAGGGAAAATCTAGCGAACTTTCTCATTTTGAATGACTTAAGTCCTTAGAAAAAATTTGAATGGAAAAACCGTTAAACTTTCTTATTTTGAATGATTAAAGCATTAGACTTTTTTTAATAATTAAATCAATTGAAATTTTAAAATTTGATTACCTACATTATTTTAACAAAAAAATAGTCATTGGCTAAGAAGGCTTTAAAGTAAAAAACCTAATTCATTTTTATTGTTCCCAGATTGCATCATTCATACCCCTTGCACGCAACCTGATCACTCCTCCTTACACCCATATCGTCGTTTGCTCTCTATCAATGTTGTTGACCCCTACCATCAATCTCCCTATTTTGATCAAAAAAAATTTGGAATTTCCCTCATTTTTTAGTTGTCTATGTGTACGCTGTTACATTGTTATAAAAAAGGGAGAATTGAAAAACAAAAAATCAGATGAAAAAGGAGATTGATGGTAGGGACCAACAACGGCGCTGGAAGGTAGGGAGAACAGACGACCATGTGCAGTGTGAGGTGGCGAGGGAAAGTGATGACGTTCGATACGAGGGGTTTGAATGACGAAAGATTGGGAATGGTAAAACAAATTTAGGTTTTTTTTACTTTGAAACTTTCAAAATCAGTTACAGATAATTTTTTCGGCTAAATGAATTTATATAACCAATTTCTAAAAGTTGAATCATTTATTTATTCAAAAAAAAATGTCCAACAACTTAATCATCCAAATTGAAAAAGCTCAATGATTTCTTTATTTAAATAATAAATTCAGAGATTTAATCATTTAAAATGAAAAAGTTCTAATGGCACTTCTTAAACATATTTGGCATAGGTCAAGTCATTAGGTTTATGTTTTAAACCACGCGTACAGAGGTAAAGTTCAAAGCCTGTAAAAAAAAGGTCAGAACAAACTATAAATAGAAACGGTTGTCAAGGATTCTTTAATATTTAGATCATGTAAACAAATGTATCAAGATATACTAAAGTTTGTCGTAATTCATATTTAGTCATAAGGCAATTTTTACCATGAAATATTAAATAACTAAACGTCTGTTATGTACACTAAACGAAAATCCAAAAATTAGTCGTCATAATAAATAAGAATTAAATGAAATGAAATTTTATTAAATTCAAATTCATACATCTTTCTTCTACATAAAAAAAACCATACTTTTAAATAAGACTAGTTGTGTACTCATGCAATGCGACGGGAGCCGTGAATTTTAACGATTTTGAGGTTTCATTGGTTTTATTAGAGAAGATTTAATTTAATGATGATATAAGTTACACTTGGTCTTTACATATTAATACAATTTAAATAAATAAGAGTTATGATTTCAATTGCAGTCTATCGATGAAAAAAAATATATGAAAATTTAAAATCTAATATATTTAAAATCCAACATATTTAAACGACTTCACAAATACGTTCGATTTACACCAAGAGCAAAAAATCAAGAGATTGAGAGCAAGACCGAGAGTTCTAGAGCAATTGAATGGAGAGGAATGAGAGAACTTTTAATAACTCATGGTGAAAATCAGTTTAAATCTCACCTTGGGGGATGAGGAGAAGACTGAAGACATAGAGGTATGAGAGGGTGAAGACACGAGTGAAATATGTCAAAAGTATCTTGGGAACATGAAAAGAAAAGGTAATAATATGCATTGATAACTTATACCATATGTTATTTTAATTGTAGATTAAGAGATTTTAAGATTGAATGCATAAAATAGTAGTACTTATGAGTTGTTTTTAAAACTTTTAAGACTTTATATATAAATGTATAATCCTTTATATATTAAAAATCGTTTTTAAGATTTTTGATAAATCTGATTTATAAGATAATATAGAGTATTCACCTTACAATAAAAAACCATTTGAACGCAAGCGAAGCCAAGCCGCAATGTAAAGCGATGATGGATGCGCCCAAAATGGCATACAAGAATTGCATGCGATTGTGAAATATGTCTACTGACTATTGATATTATATCCGGACCACATCCCATACATACATCAACAGTTATTTTATTTTATTTATCTTTAATTTTTTAAATACCAAAATTGTTATTACCGGAACAAAGAACAACCAACCAAGCCAATAACACAGACGAAAAACCTCCAAAGTTCGAAAAACAATCAACCGAGCAAGTGAAAGGAAGAAAAATCGACCCAACCGCAAACACTTTTGCGTAGAAACAGGTTGGTTCTGAGATTTTGGATGCCCATGGCAGAAAGTCAAAAAAATGTACCTTATACATAATATAAAAACCAAAATAAACTATTGGGAGAGGTTTGGGACTTAGCCAATCTAGGCGGCTCATCCTCATGCCGATTTGTTTTAAATATAACAAAAATGGTGCAACGTGGGGATATAAACCAATACCCCGTATAACAAAATATAAAATACATCACCATTCACCTAAAACGATGCCTTCTTGCGTTTTTTGAAGCAAAAATATCTATCACTTTGTCATAACTAATATTAACTAAAAACTTACTCTCAATACTCAAGATTGCCCCCAAAACAACCTCCTAAACAACCCCAAAACAACCTCCTAAACAGTTTTTAAACAGCTTAAAACAGCCAAGCTTCTAGACAGCCCCAAAACAAGCTTCTAAACAGCCCCAAAACAGCCTCCAAACAAGCTTCTAAACAGCCCCACGAAAAAGCTTCTTTTCCAGCTTTATGTTCATAAATCATTTACAAGTTACAACCTTTGCAATCCCCAATCATATTCATCGAATAGACCCAAACCCAATATAGATATGTTAGGACTAGGACTTAGGATTTAAGACCACAAACAAAACAAAAAGTGATCAAAATCGAATCAAACAAGAATTAGAAATAATAAAAGAACCCTAATAAGTAATAATCCTATATTAGAAAATAGAAACATAAAATAAGTAAATAACCCTAACCTCAAAATTCCAATTCCAGTGTCACTGCACAGTTCCAAACTTCCAATTGATTGAGATTTTGAGCGAATGAGCGGTCGAGAGCGGGAGCCGAGAGGCCGACTGGCGGTGGCGAGCGATTGAGAGTGAGCGATCGACTGGTCGAGAGAGAGCGAGAGTCGAGAGTTTGTGAATCATGCGTGATGACTGATGCGTCAAGCGAGCAAGGCCGAGGCGAGAGTCGAGAGAGATTAGAGATAGTCGGATACGAGATAAACATAATTTTTCAAGGCCCAACCCAAATTAAACCTACATATATATATTGGGCTTTACAAAATGATGTCCTTTGGGTTGTTTACTGCCCTGGGCCGTCACCCCTTGGGCCTATAGCCAGGGTTGACCCTGCGTAGAAATGGTTAAAATACACAACAATTCTGGATATTTTCAACGATGAATCAAACAGTTGGTATTTAATAGAAAATGATGAACTTCTTCGGTGATCCATTGGTGATAGCCGTCGACCAAATAGCTGAGTAATGTTTTCACTGATTTGGAGTAGATCACTGACGGATCATCAACCGTGCTCAATCACCGATGGATCACCAACAGTTAGTAACATCGACGAATCACCGATGAAAATACACCAACAAATCACTGACTGTTGGTAGTTACTATCGTTGGTGATTTTTATTAACTTTTAGAAAAAAAATTAAACAAAAATACAGTATTTCCTCTATATTTTATACAAAACTTGTCCATCAATTTAAAACATCAAATTCATTCAATTATCAAAATATTGTCATTACATATCACAGGTAACCTAACTGGGGATTTGGGGGTGGGGGGTCCACTGAATTGTTGCTTAAAAGCAGTAAACTGAGCCGATAATGAGACTGGGTGAGTTAAACGGGTAGCATACTCGGCCTGTCGTGTCTCCAATTTTGCCCTCCTCTTTCGTTCAGCCTCCTGCTCAGCCAACTGATCCTCCCACTGCTTCCCCTCCTCCTTTAACTTTGTCAGTTTTTCTTGCAATTTGGCTACCTGTAAATATTCAATATTTGATAAAGTTGGTACTTTGTTGGCAATACAATATAAGAAACATACCTCCGTGGCTGATCTAGTGTCATACGATCTCTCGATGTTGCTAATTGCGCTGCAATCACCGTTCATAACATAACGGAGATCTTGGGAGGTCCAAAACCCAAAAAGATGGCCCTTTGTCCATCCTTCGATGCTCTTCTCCTGCAAACCTAGGTCAGCAGGAGATATGGTGTCAGGCGTTGGGTTAGCATGGGCCTTATCCCTAAGCTGCACATATTACTCCTATAATTTTACCAAAACAAAAATAGTTGATCTTATATTTGTAGAAATTTTAGCAACATAACGGTTGTAAATCAAACATATCCAATGCTTGTTTTTAATAACTATAATATTCTAATTACCAATGATAGTCACAATGTCAACCAACCAATCTAGTTAACCTACCTTCTATCAAATAATGGCAACCCAAACTAATAGCATGACTATGTTTATTAAAATATTTTACTTTATACTTAACGTGATTGGTCTACCGACCCTAGACATGTATCTCTAACAGTCTGTATCCCACACCTATTAAAACATAATATATTAGTCGGTATAAAACAAATATAATGCAAAAAGCTCCCAATAAAGATAAAATCTACATTAATCATCGTGAGCCAATAGGGCTATATGATCCAGGTAGGGTGATGTCCTTTAAGAAACGTGAATTCCTCACTGTACTACGTCAACCCATCCAACTGATGGGCCCATTCTACGATCTGTGTGCGTGCACTCTCATCCAATCCTTTGCATCCTACGCCAGGTTCCAGTGAAACTTACCCTATATACACAAGATTTGTATTAAGGTAAAAAAAATATGATATGTATAACTACTTTAAAATTAATTCATCTACCAGCCCGAAAGCGCTCGAAAATGTAATCCCAATCAACCTAAGGGACATCCTTTCAGCAAGTCCACGGACCACGGAATGAAGACTTCAATATCGAATAGAGCTCCCGGACAACATGGGTTTTAGAAACATGCAAAATAAAAATAATATACCACACAAAAGACAATAATATCATTTTATTATGTAATACTTTACATTTACGCATGTTCGGTTGTGTAGTACATGTGACCAATTGCACCCCCACAATGCACCAATATGGGTCCTTAAAGACAATAAGGTATATATGTAAGATATAAATATCTAACAATTATCCATTATTTAGAATCTTTGACGAGTGGTCTTTATATCGCATGGTTTACGGATTGTCACTTTGATGACAATCCTCCCTTCATTACAGGGAGATAGGAAAAGGGATTTACCAAGAGAACCATATGAACTATCATAAAATGTTCCCACTCATCCTATTTTGATCCCTAAACTTCAAATGTAAAGTTGAAGTCAAACAAATTGGACTCGATACTTGATGCATTTAATGTTATTCTAGAAGTGATAAGATCACATACACTAGTGGCAAATATACATGCAACGTTAGAAGTCCCCACATAAGGGCGCAACGTCACTGGAAAATGTGTTGCAATCACACATGGTGGAGGTATGGTTGAGGTCGTGGCTCCCAAAAGCAAATGGGGGAAGCTACTTGGTTCGATAGAAACTCATCTATAGGAAGCAAAGAGTAAGGCACAACCATTTATCATCAATATATAAACCTCTCATGAGATTGTCTCTGATAATAACTATGTCTATTAATCACTACTGGAGGATGCTCCAAAGTTAATTTTGATTCCAGAGATCTAAGAAATCTCAAATGAATTATGAGTATGCATACGAGTCGATGGACAGATCATACATACTCATTGATGATATAAATGCATATACTGTTGCTCGTGAGATGATAAAGCACAATGACATTGAACCATGCTCAGTTGAAGAATGTCAACAAAGAGCAAATTGGCCTAAATGAAAAGAATCAATCCAGAAAAATTATATTATTTGACAAATGATGTAGGACATAGATAAAATCATTTGTTAGAAAGCGTAATGTGAATAATTATGTCATTATAAGGCTCTCTTTTGGCACAAGGTTTCTCACAATGCCCTGGATTAACCACGAGAAGACTTACTCTCTCGTGATGGACGTTAGAAAGTTCTGCTCATTAATTAGCGTAGTAGTTTCCGAAGGACTGGAAATGCAAATCATGAATGTGGTAACTACATACCTATATGGTAATCTAGATTCAAAGATATATCAAAGTGCTTGATGGCATTAAAATGATCTAAATGAAGTAACTTTAAACCATGAAGTGTGTTTGCAATAAAATTGAAACGCTCACTTTATAGACTCGAGCAATCTAGGCAGATGTAGTAAACCCACCTAAATGAATACTTGATTGGGAAGGGATATAAGAACGATGAACTATACCCTTGTGTATTTATTAAGAAAACGAGTTCCAAATTTCAATTTGTAGCTCTATACATCGATGTTATGCACATAATGGGCACTCTTGAAGAAATTACATCTAGAAAACTTGGTTTTGTCTAGATATTGGATCTCTGACACCAAGCTTGTGGAATATTAATCCACCGATTCCACATATGTCCAGAAAATGATCAGCCAATTTAATATAGACAAAGGGAATCTGGCTAGCACTCTCATGCTCGGTCAAAGTATTGGATATAAGAAAAGATCTATTTCTTCTAAAGGATGACGACAAAGAGGTGTTCCAAGCTTGAATTTCCTACCTAAGTACAATAGGTGCGTTATTGTATTTAATACAATACGCTTGACCGTATATTGTATTTCTCAGTGAACTTGTTAGCTAAATTTAGCTCAATGCCAGTGCAATATCACTGGAATGATATCAAATTAATGTTTTGGAACCATTGACATGGGCTTATACATTCTCTAGGAGAGAAAAATGGGATTGACAATGAGACTTCAATACCTGTGTAGATAATGAATGGAAAAAATACTAGCCCTTATAGAAAAACACCAAATGATGTCTTAGTATGTATTTTCTGATATTACGTATTTGTCTGACCCATACAAAGGTTGTTCCAGAACTGGATAAAGAATTACCATATGGAACATGTGAACTGAGCAAACCTTTTTAGCTACCTCTTCGAACCATTCCAAGAATATCACTTTACATAAGACTGTTTAAGAGTGTGCATGGTTAAAGACTATCAATTTGAGTAGCTAGCGTTTTGAGTTCAACCAAAATCCTACTCGTATATATGGAAATAATGCGTCATGTATCAAATAAATGAAAGTAAGATAAATCAAGGGTGATAATTCTTCTTTAAGTTTCTATATAATCAACAATAACAAACTCTTCTCTAGATTCAAGTGAATCAAGTGAGTTGTTAGAAGGAATTTGACAAATTTTCTTACCAAATCATTATCTAAAACCATATTTGGGAAACATGTGGAAAGTATCGGAATGTGTATTCTTTTCAAGTCCCTTGATTCAAGTATGAATCAGGAGAAGTATTAGACTAAAGGGGGTGTCTACTATATATGTAATATTGGTATGTTATGTTATTTCCTTCACCCAATGTTTTATTTTGTACATTGGGTTTTGTTTATTGGTGTAAGGTTTACTGATGCAACAGTCTATATATCATCCTGTTTTCCTAACTCTCATGATTAATCTACGAATCTGAGAGAATATAGACTAAAGGAAAAGTCTATGTATTGCAAATAGGCTGGTGCATTGTACTTTTTCCTTCGTCTTATTTCAATTTTTCCCCACTGGGTTTTTTTTGACGTAAGGTTTTAGCGAGACAATAGTTGTGCACCATCACTCCTTAAACTCGACACAAGAGGTAGTGTCGTAAGATAATTATCATTCGTCTAAAGGATATGACGATGTAAATAGAGATAAACATATTAAAGATAAATTAGAAATGATATTTCTCGTAGTTATCTACTTGTAACTCATCCTTATTTAAAGAGATTTTGATTGATAAAAATTACAAATTTATTCTCTTCATTTACTACTGTTCTATTCCGTTTTTCCTTTTAACATAAAGTATATTTATTTTGTTTAACATATCTAAGAACTTTCTTTACACTACTTACATGTAAGCATAAAACAAAATAGAAAAATGTAAGTATTATAAATCAAAATCTTCGATCTATATAATTACATTTTAAAATCACGTAAATAGCATTTTATTTATTAACCTGGATATCCAACCTGCTATACGTGCCGACTAATCTCAGGACGACCACCTGCTGTGTAGATAGCCCGGAGTCACTGCATTTGAACCTCTGTGGCCACAAGAAAATTTTTGTTCCTCCTTGAATTTGAATCTGCGACCTCCTGATAAATAGCATATTTGATATGTATGTGATTAGTAAATTAAAAAAAGCCCTTTATTTTAGGAGAGTATTATTCTTCTTTTTTCACCATTTTACTTTGTATCTATATTAATTGTATGAAAACAAATTATTTGATTTGTTTGGTTCTAGCAGTGTAGCAATGCAACTAGGGGGTGTTTGGGATTGCTTATTTAAAACAACTTATATTTTTTTGTAAAATTGTTTATTAACTTATGTGGTATCAAACCGGAGTTAAATAAAACATGGTTAAAATTGTAAACCGGTAATAAGTAGTTTTTCATAAGTCAGAGAAAATTAACTTATCAAAAACAACTTATTACCGATTTGGCACCGGTATAAGCAGTTTTTTTTTATCAAAATACCAGAAAACAGTTTATCACCGATGTTAAACTGAAATAAATTAAAAAACAGCTTTTATAAGCAATCCCAAACACCCCTCTAATCCGACTTCCAAAACTGTTGACAGGTTTGAAAAACCAGCGTTTGTTTGAATTCCCTGTCTCAACTTGACATGAATCGACTTGACTTGATAAACATATAAAGTAATGAAACCTTACAATTATTTTCCATCTAAATCCATTGAACCTACAAGTCAAATAGATATATAATGCATGCTTTTAGTCCGACCTATCACATGATCATATTAATTACATCCTAAAATAAATATACATTAATTTTTACGGTGTATAATTATTAAACTTTTTAATTAACAAAATAAAAAATTTATCTTTAATTATATGAGAAATTTTCTCCACCTCATGAACTAAGAATTGAATGAGAAAATAAACATTATTTTTTAAAGTAGACATTTACTTTTAGAAATTGATACTTATTTTGAAACAAACTAAAATAGTAATATAGACATTTATTCTAAGACGGAGGAGATGCTTGTTTAGAAGTACAACGTATTCTTTTAGAAATATTTGTTTAATCATGTTGATTAATTATTTGTTTAGTTAATAAAAAATACTTTTTTTTTTCTAAATTTTAAGCAATGACTAAAAATTAGTTACATTAATACCTAATCAGTTGCTTAAGTGACCTGATGAACTGTCATCTCGTCCCTGTTTTCTCGGTGAAACCACGTTGTCCCTCTCGTTTCTTCAATGAAACCACCACCCTTCAAAGGACCGATTCAACTCTGTAATAACCAAAAAAAAAAGAGAAAGAAATTGAATATAATATTAATGATAGGAAACCCAATGGTCATGAAACCTACGACCATTAATCTTGGCTTATCGTTTCATATTCCGTAAAACCGCCGATGACTAAGTATATATATGGGGAGGTCTTCAAGCATAGAGATGAAAAATTCTCGGGGAAGGAAACTCATATAAGAGAGGAGAAAATGAGGATGATTTGGTGAAGCGCAATAAGTTTGATGCGTTTTTTGTTGGGAGAACATGAGGAACTTCGAGGAACGGTTTGGAGTTATGACCTATATGGTGAGTTACACATGATTTATTTTTAAAATGGTTGCATGCCTTATTATCCAAAAGTTGTTTGAAGTTTCTCGAGATTTTTGATATGCTATATATGCGTGAAAAGTTCGATATTTTTATAATATGTGTTTTGAGTATTTGTGTATTAATGAGGATGTACTACAATATGAATTTGTAAAGACGAGCATGCTTTGTGAGCTTGTCTAAGCCGTAAATGCGAACATGCTGTGTGAGTTCGCCAGGTAATGCTGTGTGAGGTAGACATCTCTCATGACGCTGTTGCTTTGTGATGTAGACACGCGCTAAAATATCTTTATTTTGTGAAAATCATTATTCTCATCAAGGCATGCTAAATTTATGAAGCTTCGTGAAAATTGTTTTTTATAAAAGTTGTTGTTCATGCATGAAAACCGTGGATTGACTAGGCCTAAGGCTCACCCAAAACTCTTTTAAAACTTTTTCATCCAGGCGGCTATTAGACTGGAAAGAAAAATTTGATAAAGAGAGAAATAAGGATTAGCATCAAAGAAGGACATGTGCAGATCAAAACATTGTTATATCGAACAAAGTATGTTCGTCAAGATTGTAAATTTAGATGGTGATATAAATTGTAAGATTAGAAATTTTATTTCTGCTGCAATGTAAGTGTTTGATCTTGGGATACTAATTTTGATATATTTAAGTATTCGAAATTTTGGGATATTACAAACTCCAAGGAACCTTCAATGGGCCGATTCAACGAACTCGAACAAGCTATATTAATGTTTGTGGACTTTGAAGCAACCTATCAAGAACCGGTTCCAAACATATGCATAAAGAAATCTAGGGTTTTGATTTTATGTACAAAAACCTAGATTCAAAAATGGATTCGTATAAATTTGTTTAGGGTTTCGTATTCTTTTAATCTTATAAATTATTTGTGTTTTCTATTCACGTTTACGTTCACGTTCACGTTCAAAAGTAGGGTTAGGTGGTGAGTTGTGATCAATGGTGTGGGTGGTAAACGTTGATTGAGTTGAGAAAGGTGAGGGAGGAAAAAGATGGGTATAAAGAATGAATATGCCTCATAACATCTTCAATTTAATTTTTTTCTAAATGGAATGTAAAATCTAGAAAAAAAAACTATAAAAAAGTTAATTTAACATTAATATTTTTTTTATTTTAAAGATTATAATATTAATTAAAATATTTCATTAATTTAAAAATCTTTAATTTTTGTATTATAGAAAAGTTATTGGAGTTAGAGGCCGTTTACTAAACGTTTACCCAATAAGTGTTTATCGAGTAATTTTTCTTACCAGATGAATAGGGCAAGATCAAAAATCTTATCCGGTAAGAGTAACGATAGAGATGGAGAGTCTTACTCGGTAAGTAAGAGTGACAACTTTTATCCGGGTAAATTATTGCATATGATACCATTTTGATGTATTATAATTTTATCTGATAAAATAAATTATATTATTTACTCCTAATATTAAACATTTATCGAATAAATATTTAAGTAAACGATGATTTATTATGAAATATGAAATTGGAGGTTAACATAAGGACCAAAAACTATGTTTATAATAAGAATACAAGATTTATGTAAATGGTTATAGGGTTTGAACACTTGGTGTTATGATGGGATAGGTTTGAAAATGACGATTGCATTGAGAAGCGAGATTATCTTGTCGGAGAGTGATTGTGGGGACACACCTGGCGCACGCTATAAATGAGCGGAGAGTGAGCGAAACAAAGTACGCTGGTGGACCTTTACAAATTTGGAAGTGCTGCTATTAGTTTTTTACATTTATTTTTATATATTATTAAATACACTTTTATTCAATGAATTTCTTCCTCATAAACATGGATATTAATATATGTTTTTTGTATTTTTAATACCGAAGAGGCTAATGGCATTTTTATATGTTACCAATGGCACCCTTATGTTAGCTTTAATATGATTGTTTTTTTGTAATTTTTTATCTTTTTATCATTATTACTTTTTGTTTTACTATTATTTAAAGAAAATTTTAATTAATATATATTATTTATTTTATTTTCTGTTTTTTATTTATTTATATTATATTTTAATTAATATAAATTATTAATAAATATATA
>NC_037530.1:8396044-8408314 GCF_001531365.2 Cynara cardunculus var. scolymus
TAAATTAATATAATAATAATGTAATAAACTGTAATATATAAAATCAAAAATATAAAATAATAAAGTACATAAAAATAATAAAATAATATATATTTTTCCAATGTAAATATAAATATATAATTATTGAGTTGATGTTTATGAAAAAAAAATGATGGCTTTAATTCTAAGAAATCAACACCCCCTACTAAGTGGGTGTCATTAACACTCCCCTTTCAATAAATGAAATGAATTGATTCCGACATAAAAGGAGATGTAAATAGCATTTCCCTTCTTTTTATGTTATATATATATATATATATATATATATTAGTTTTGTATCCGTTGTAATGTAGGTAAATATAAAAACTTTTTTGTAAATAAAAAATGAATTAATTATTTGTAAAATGTTTTACCGTTTAAATTATGACGTTGTTTGCAAGTAAAATGATATTTTGATAACTAAATGAGAAATACGAAGGTTGAAGTGTATAAAAATCATCCATCAAATAAGGGTTTTTATTTTTTGAAGAAATGGTTATCATCACATCTTTGAAAGATCAACGGTATTTGTAAACATTAAAGATATCATAGTATAATAATTTTCAAACAAGAAAAAACTATAAGGCAAACTTATCGAAATAGAACTATATGTAAAAAGACACGATGTATTGAATATTGAAATTACTCTGTGAGTTTAAGCAATTTATTGCATATACAAAATGCTGGATTAACCTTTTTAACATACAGCGTCTTGATAACATAAAATAGTTGATGAATGAATATTAAGTGTAGATAGTCCGACTTTATAATGTCAAAAGAGAAGGAAAGAAAGGGGATGATGGATTGGAGGTTTTGGAAATTTGTAAATAATGCATAGATGAAAGTTAAAATTCAACAACAATGATAAATAATATAATATAGATAGATAAGGGTGTAAAATGGAAAATAAAAAATCAAGATACTAAAAAACATGAGTAAGTATTTATAAGGCATGGTTTGAGAAGACGGATGGTTTGATGATGATGAGTTTCTAGCCATTTCCTTACAGGAAGTGGACAAGTAATTGTATAAGATTTAATATGGTCGGTATGAAGTTGTGATATTTGGTTTCATAAGGCATTCTATTTGTACACTATCTTCCCCTACCCAACCTTACAAGATCTTGAAACCCTGACATATACCCCCTACCAATGTATTATCGCCCCTACCATAGAGTTGTCATTGTATTGTTAAATCGTGTATGCCAATATTCGTCATTAAAGCTTACAAGATTCGTCCTGAAACCCTTACCTATAACCCCTACCAATATACCCATCGCTCCCTACCCTTTAGCTGTCATTGTGTTGTCAAATCGGGTCATAAATTTATTACAGACTTGTTAAATCGTGTCTGACAATATTCTTCATTAAAGCTTACAAGATTCGTCCTGAAGCTCTGACCTATAACCCCTACCAATGTACCATCGCTCCCTACCATTTAGCTGTCATTGTGTTGTCAAATCGGGTCATAATTTTTCCATGGACTTGTTAAATCGTGTCCGACAATATTCATCATTAAAGTTTATAAGATTCGTCCTGAAACCCTGACCTATAACCCCTACCAATATACCCATCGCTCCCTACCCTTTAGCTGTCATTATGTTGTCAAATCGGGTCATAAATTTTCCATAGACTTGTTAAATCGTGTCTGACAATATTCTTCATTAAAACTTACAAGATTCGTCCTGAAACCCTGACCTATAACCCCTACCAATGTACCATCGCTCCCTACCCTTTAGCTGTCATTGTGTTGTCAAATCGGGTCATAAATTTTCCATGGACTTGTTAAATCGTGTCTGACAATATTCGTCATTAAAGCTTACAAGATTCGTCTTGAAACCCTGACATATACCCCCTACCAATGTACTATCGTCCCCTACCCTTTAGATGTCATTGTGTTGTCAAATCGGGTCATAAATTTTCTATGGACTTGGTAAATCGTGTCTGACAATATTCGTCATTAAATCTTACAAGATTCATCCTAAAACTTTGACCTATAACCCCTATCAATATACTATCTCCCCCTACCCTTTAGCTGTCATTGTGTTATCAAATCGGGTCATAAATTTTCCATGGACTTTGTGTAAATTAGTATAGTTCCAGGGACCAACCGTGTCATAGTGTTATTCTCTATATGTCCCTATTTAATGGGTGGACGTTAGAAGACTTATTACTTGCTATATTTTCCTATTTTCTCTATAACAATAGACGAAAGCTCTTCCAATTCTAATTTTAAACGTCCAATGACGGAAGAGGAATGAGAGAGGATGGGAGAAGAATGGTGGAGAAGTCAACTACTACTGAAAATGCCCTATGATGCGAGGGAGGATATCAAGAACTACCAACTCAAATTGGATATACTACATGAACAACATGCGGAGCTTGGTTCCAAAAAGGAGAATATTGAACATAAGATGAACGAGAGAAAGAGATGGATTGCTGATGCAAAACAACAAATTAAGCATCAGTAGTGTTGTATTGTTGATACAAGAAAGAAAATCAAAGGAGATAAAACTAAACCATGATGCATGGTTCGAACTTGCATGCGGGGAGACTAGAAGAAACATGTGGTAGAATGAAGAGGACATTGAAAAAAACACGAAATGAATAGAAAAAATTATAACACTCTATCCGCATGATAAAATGTAGTTGTATCGGGTCATAATTTATTGTTGTCAATGTTCTTAGTTCGAACTTTTTCAATTTATTGTACTTAAATAGTGATGATGTGATACGTCTTCTTATATTTCCCAATAAATAACCTTGTTTTTCCATCATAAACGTGTTCCACCATCAAGTATTCATTCACTCTCAACTCAGTAGCTAAAAAATGGTGTGACATCGCAATTGTGGCGCTGATTCATTCATCCGAACATCATGGACCGATTACAACCCAGGTCGTCGATTCTTTTGTTGTTCATTACCTATGAGTGTTTTCCTATATGAAACCTTTGCATATAATTGTGTTTTCATATGTATCAATTTCTTACTTTTTTACAGGGAAGAAATTATGGATTTATGATTGGCTTGACCCACCCATGTGTACTAGATATGTGGTAATTATTCTAGGGTTATTAAGATCAAAAAATAATCTTGAAGCTTCCCTTTTTGAAGCTATTTTACAAGCTCGATGGTTGAGAGATGATGTTGGCGATAAGTTGGATTTCTTTTTTAGTGATTGTGATGTTTTTGTTCATCGAAACAATTGTAGGATAAATGTCATTTACACAATTATTAGTGAAAATCATTTAAAATATCATTTACACCAAATAAACGTTTTATTACACCTAAGGTATACGTGTTGCATACAAAAGAGATGCCAAACGTTGACAAGATAACATCGCATGATGGTATGTCGGCTGCGCACAATATACACCTTCTCCTTGGGACAACTGCTCAATAAACATATAATAGAACATCCAACAATCACCGAAGACTCCAGCCTGTCAAGAAAAGTATTATGAATAAAATACTCGTAATTTCGGCAATTTGGGTGTCTCCCTGACCCATATATAATATCCTATCTCCAATAAGAATTCGGGGAGGTACTTCATTATAATCTTCGTTAAAGCATTGATCTGTTTATTGAACATTTTCGGAAGACAAGTATCATATATAGTCTAATGCCACGACCACACATCTAGCTCCCTGATCACCCAATGAGCATTTGGTATGTTTATTGGGATGAATACCTGAAAAAATAATTTGTAAATACAAATTGATAAATAAATTGTTTTCTATATATAACAAAATTGTTACGTGATTCTACCGACTCGGTCGATGTCACGCCATGATGGAAGTGGCTCTAGTGTACCATTGTCGTAAACCCTTTGGTCCGTGGGGCCAAGTCTTGGGTTATCTAAACTTGGTACCCAACATGGCCGCATGATGGTCCAATGGTCTGTCAATTGCCTCTTGGGGAGCAGATACGTATTACATGCATCAAGATGTTAAAAATATAAAACAATAGATTAATTATGTTTAAATGAGTCAGAAATGTACGTTTTTCAACTTAATTAGTAAAGAGTGTAATTCTCATACCTTACATCCCAAATACCCTGAATCAACTCTACCCAACAGTTGTCCCCAAAATTCGTTTTCAGGTTGCAAATAAGATAACGTTGATAAACCCATAATGGGTAACTGATCAACATCATACAGTTGACCAACGTCTACAATGGTCGTTGAGGGTATCGATGAGGGCATTTGGTTAACAGCTTTCTTGTCTCTTTTCTTTGTTTTTAATGCCGTAAATGGAGATTTTGTCCACCACGATTTCTTGCTCACTTGCTTCTCAGGAGCATCGGGCAAACAAACCTATACTTGCGGCTCTACAAACGGGATCTTTGATGATGTAGATGTCGCAGCATCCATCGTTGGTTTCTGCTGCGACATAAACTGTGTACGCACAATCCAAGATAAATTAAAATTTTTATCTAATTTAATTGTTAACTTGATAAATAAAAACATTAAGAAACTTTAACATATTTACTGTATCCTCATAATAGTGTGGCTGCAACATACACTGGGTACGCACAATCCAATATAAATTATAAAGTTTTTCATGTAATTGTTAACTTGTAAAGTAAAAACAGTGAAAACTAAAACATATTTACCGCATCCATCATTGAGTACTGTTACGCCATATACTGCGTACGCACAATCCAATATAAATTTAATGTTTATATAATTGTTAACATGTAAATTAAAACATCAAGAAAATTAAACATACTTATATAGTCATCTTGCAGAGGCATGTATGGTGAAGGATCAGCCCTAGGTCTTGGTCTACACACATTGTTCTCACATATATTAAGTCTCGCATCGATAAACCCATATTTTTCGTGTATAAGGTCTATACCCGATGCGATCTTTTGATCGATCCCAATATTGAATTGGTTTAATTCAACACGGGGGTGTCGGTATATGCCGCAGATGAATGACAATGTTGTGGCTCATACCATGGCCTGTGAGAAGTGTGCGCTGCAAATGATTGATGTGCTTCCAATGGTTGGACGTCGTCGTCATCGTCATCATCTGATTCGTGTCATCCCTTCATCGGGTTTGGTTGTCCATAATAGTTATTCGCCAAAAATTCTCTGCTTTTGATCCACCATTGGACTGACTCCTCCAAATTTGTCGTCACAAATGAGGTCAGGGGGCAAAATGCGTTCTAAAAATATATAAATCAATATAAATTTTTTTAACATAAATAACAAAACTAAAACTGGCAAATCTTAAACTTATAATAAATGAAACCAAACCTTGTCAATTGTTGCGAACTCGCAACACTCTTCCCATTTCAACGTTTCCTTTTATTTTCTTCCAATAGCCCTTGGGATTGACGGACTATAATGAAAAAAATGTTGGCTCGGGGAAATGTCTCTAGAGTCCATATCTAGTAGGTTACGAAAAAAAAGATGGTGAGAAAATGTAAATTAATTAGTAAACAAGATATTATAAAAAAAATGATAACCGACCTTGAAAGCATATATGAAACCATATAATGTGAACTTACTCAGCGGCCAATTTCCGTGTCTGCGCCACTTGAAAGCATTTTTCAGCCGTTGATATGTCAAATGCCATATATACGAGCCCCACAGGTATTGGTTCCAGGCATCTAAAATTTCAACCACATGCAAAATCCAATGTTGGATATTGTGGTTTTTATATCGTCCCAGAAACATTTATGGAGCATGATTACGAGGCAAACACGCACCGCATCAACGTCTGATATACTTTTATTATTTAAGTCGATCAATTTATTTTATTTCAATTTATTTGTAATAATATTAGGTATGGTACAATTTGATGGGCGAAGATCCGGCCCCAATCGGAAACCCGTGATTAAAAATAACTCATGTCTGCTGAACCGTAAATGGAACCCTCCAACCCGATAAAATATTTCTTCAGATTCAGAAGGGAAATAGGAGTCCTCATATTACATCATCCAATTAATTAACGAGGAGTCTGAATAATGGTTAGATATATTTAACCATTGCCGAAATATGTATCTGGTAATATGTTTAACCTCATTTCATTATTCGCTAATATTTTCTTTATTTTTTTTAATTATTGAGGTCTGGGCCCTCAAAGTCAATAAAGACTGGTAAAAATCTATTAAAAATAAATTAAAAAAATTAAATGTTAGAGACTACACAAAATTAATCTTAGAAGAAAATATAATAGAGTATTAAACTAGATATTAGACAAAAAAACTAGATTTTTAAGTTAAATTAAAAAATATTGCAAATTTTTACCAGTTGTTCCGTAGTGGTAGGTGGTTGTTCCATGATGGCGGCACACGGTGGCTGGTGGCAGCACACGGTGGTAGCCTGGTAGGTGGTCGGTGGCGGCGGAAGGTGGTTGGTGGTAGTTGGAGACAAACGGTGGTCGGTGACAGAGATGGACGGTGGTAAATGGCGGCAGACGGTGGTGGATGTCTGCAGACAGTGGTGGATGATGGTGGACGGTGATCGGTGGTCGACCGTGATCAGAACGGTCGAGGAGAGTGTTTCTAGCGATGGATGTCGGTGGGAATGATGATAATGGTACCCTCCGACTGCCTATTTATATAAACCGTTACGTAATAAGACAAAATAGATCGTCAAATCGGCGTGAAATCGTAGGCCACTAAATGACGAAATAGTGGTCAAAGTACGTGGTTATTAAAATATGACATTTTTCAGATATAATATCTGATTTTTGTCTCCCAAATCATATACAAATTATTTTTTTGTATCAACAATTATTATAAAATATTAACATTTGGTGGTTATAAAAAATATAATTAAAAAAATTATAAAAACATTCGTTGATTAATTTATGCTTTTAAAAAAAATTATAAATCTTCATGTAATTCCATATTGTTTTAAGGGTTGTCATGGTAGATTGTGTTTACGGGTTGTGAGAGTAGAAGTGTTTGATTTTTAGAGTAAAACCACGATATTATGTCCTAAAATAGTTTAAAAAACCAGTCAAAATCGTCTCATGTTTATTAAAAACACCCCTTAATTGTCAAATCGGTTTATACACTAAAAGACGAAATAACAGTCAAATCTAATTGCTGGATCGGCCCCAGGGGAAGATCCGAGGTTAGATAGGGGCGATCCCACTTCTCAAGCCAAACCAGTGTTTGTCTCTTAAATTAGATACATGTGGAGCCTACAAATTAATTTAAAATTATCTTTTTTGGTCAAAAAAGGTGTGGATCGCCTCCCGTGGTCAAACATGCCCCGGGGGGTGATCCTATTTGCCATTTTGGTAAATCCTGAAAAATAAATGGCTATTTTGTTAAAAATATGAGGTGTATTTTTGGCTATTTTGGTAAAATTATCTTTTGTTAATATATTGTTACATATGTTAATATGAAAATGCGTAAAATAAAAAATAGGAAAAGAAGAGATATAAAGTAAATTAAATAACTAATTATAAATGTATAAAGTGTAATTTAAGAATAAAAAATAATTTTATTTTTAATTATCATGTTGAACGTGGAGGTTGTAAATGTTCAAAAATTGTATATAATGGATCAAAATTTATACCTCTTAAAAATTCAATAATAACCGTTTAGCATGTTTTATAATATAATATAAATAGTATAGATAGATAAGGGTGTAAATTAAGAAATATAAAACAAATTAAATATAAGTTTTAAAAATAATTCACTACATATTTATGTTATTTAATAATATGAGATTAAATCGAAAAATATTCAATATTAGGCTCATTCTGAAGTTATTGATAAGATGATTATAATGGTATAATTTGTAAAAAATGAAATATATATTTTTTAATATATTTTAGTTGATATACGATTATGTATGACAATATAATAATGGTGTAAAATGAAAAAAAAAAGAAGATATAAAGTCAATTAAATAACTAACTATAAAGGTATAAAGTGTAACTTAAAAATTAAAAATTAATTTGATTTTAATATTAAGTTTCATGGGAGGTGTTTAGCTTCAAAACTTGTACATGATGCATAGATGATGGGACCTCTTAATTTTCAACATCTAACTGTTTAAACTGCTTATATATAGTGTATATATATATATATATATGTGTGTGTGTGTGTGTGTAAGGGATAGACTAATTGTATTTTTGTACATGGTTAAAAACACCCATATCTAATGCTTTTCTACTCACATACATCAATATCACAATCCATCTTTTACATTTCTAATGCATGATTTGACTTGATTTTAAAATTAAAAGGGTTACAAATAGCATTGCCCTAATCGAGGGAGCGGGTGCATAGGGATCGGTCCTTAATAGGTCTGTTCCTACGAAAAACTTCCTAAAAAGGTATAAATAATAATTAGATTGCATTATATATAAACGTTTATTTATACCTTTTTAGGGAGTTATTCACAGGGATGGACCTATTAAGGACCGAGGGGGTCCTATAAAACTTAGGTGACATTTGTTTTAAGAGGTGTTGAAGTCTAAAGTCTTATTTCACTTCTGATTAATAAGATGTGATGTCGAAATCTAAAATCTGAATCTCTTAAATTGTTTGTTTTTGTAAACTGATAAATATATGATAATTTGTTTAAATATCTATTTTACGCATTAGAAAATTATAGTGTTGAACTTATAGATAAATTTATACAATTTCACATATTTATTCATCATTATTGCAAAAGTTGCATCTAAATTATAATTGGCATTCATTTAAACGAAAATATGTCATTAACGATATTTAACATATTTAAATCCTATTAAAATACATCAATTGTGATAGGTGAGGAGATTTGGTAAGGATCTGTCACACCCCGCTAAAGCGGAAACACGAGGTGTGGCAAGTAGAGTCTCATAGCAATAGAGTATAAACAACACCACCATACATTAAAATTTCATTACAATACATTTTAGCGTTTACATTCCCAAAACGACAAGTTTGTGAAATATATAATAACAAATATTTCGAAGGTGATGATCAAAACGCGGCTTCTTTTTAAATGCCACCATGAGCCTTTCTTACCTCTGAAAAGCACGTTAAAACAAGTGTCAACTACAAGAGTTGGTGAGTTCACAGATTTTTAAAATAAAAAGTAAGAGTTTAACTCGTAAAACGCTTTAATCCGCATAATGGATAAGTAACCGGTAGTTTGTAACGCACAAGGTAAGTTGTATGCTTAAATGCTAAAGCCACGAGCCCACTACCAAACCTAATGACAGCACCCCGCGACTACATGTTCTATCACCAACATGAGTACTATTATTCTCACGTCCTACCTCAGCGGTGAAATAAAGCCACATGTGTAAGACTTTTGTATAATTCTCGGGTTGTACCTCAGCGGTGAAATAAATCCACATGTGTAAGACCCGTCTTGTATAATTCTCGGGTCGTACCTCARCGGTGAAATAAATCCACATGTGTAAGACCCGTCTTGGTAATATGCACTTCTAACTTGTCAGTCAAAAGTAGGGTTGTCAATCCAAATAGCGCTATCCATAATTACCAACGGTTCATATAATGAATTAATAGGTAGTGTAAATGGAAAACGGTGATTTAAGAGCGATAGCAAAAGAAAACTCAGGCAACTAACACAAGCATACATACCAAAGTGCAATAGCAGTAAGAATAATTTAACAATTCGCGTATAATAAAACAACCGGTACGTAGTATTAGTAGCATGCTTTTCCCCCAAAAATGCGAAAATAGTAAAAGGGGGTTGTGAAGGATCAATTGAGAGAAATGATCGATTAAGGTTAATCGATTGAGAAATGTTATTGCTAAGAGTTTGGCGAACAATAAGAGGCAAATAAGAGGTTGGTTTACCTCTTAGTCAAAGCCCCCCCCCCCCCAACGATCTAATTTTGCTTACGAAGGATGTCTGTTGGTCCCAAAAGTCAAACAATATGATAATAACACAATAGAGGGGTGAATACGGTGTTCTTCAAAGTTTTAATATTCTCTTATTAAAACAAATGATCTTTACAAAACAGGAGATAAATGCGGTAAATAACTAAGAACACAAGGATCAACAATGTATACACTATCTCCCTCAACAACAGATTCTCTTAGATCACTCACTGACAAGACTCAATCAACTCCCAATAAATATTGACTTAAGAAAACTAAAGTTGCAATGAGACTGTATATATGATTAACTAATAAACTTGGGATCTTTGAAGAGTGGCAAGATGTTCTCTATTAAGCTTTAGTTTTTTACGACTTGAGCAAAGCTTCACTTGGTATTTATAGGAACCATCTTTTTCAATGAGATAAAACAATATGATGGTAAAGTATAAAGAGGATGTCCTATATGAGCATTCTCGTTACTGTTCATCAGATTGAGTACTACATGTCTCATATCTGTAGATGTTATAGCCATACTCCATTTAATGCAAATTATGATGCATTAATAGTAAACCAAGCTGTATTTAACGCAAACCATGATGAATAAAGGTAAGTAAGCTGGTTGTCCATTTCGGGTTGACAAAAGAGGAAAAAACACTTTTGAGTTGGTTTGCCAAATAGTATCTTTGTCATTATTGTCCTTTGTAGGGACACATATCTTTTATCATTTGTAACCTCTTCAAATGGTGCACTTGATAAGTGATGACATCTTCAGCTAATGAGTTGCCTAATCTATTAAGGCATCAACTGTTGGGCAAAATCATCTGACATTGATGATATTGATTGATCAGGGGTAGGCTTAATATGATATCTTCATTAGATGCTCAACACTCGTATCTTGATCTTGAATGATTTGCATCATCTAATAGCTTCAACTCCTGACTTCATCTGATAGATAACATTTGATTATCAACTAACATGAATGATCTGTTAACTATTCAATGGCATATGATCTATCAACTAATGGTTGCTTATCAGTCGATATTTACTCTCAGAATTTTTCTCAAATGAATTAATGACTTCTTACAGTGTTTATCAATCATCAACTCTTATAAACATATAAGAGTTCAAAAAGGTCCCTCTATTAACGTCCCTATTTGAGGCTCCGTTAAGCGTCCTACATGTATAACACACGAGGAAAAATGGGTCATTCCATATGTTATACTTCGTCATTCCTATCCCCATACCGCCCACCCCCACAACATCTTTGGCCTACCCCTAAATTAAAGCACTCGAGTGCCTAAGGGGTGTGTATGTGTGTGTTTGTTTTTTCCATGAATTATGTTAAAACTCAGAACGATGAACAACACTGAAAAGTCCAGCCATTTTTGTATCGTATGCACATTGTAATGTATTTTTGTGATAATCGGGTCCTGGTTATGCACCTGAGGTAATAGTTATGTGATTACTTGATTATATGATCACGTGAATATCTGATTAATTGCTATAATTAATCATGTGAATGCATGCTTACATGAGATTAATATGTGAGTATGTGTATATTTTCATGCATGAAAAGTATGCATGGTTAATATGCACGGGAGTATATATTTGCATGAAAATATATGTGGTTTATATTATATGTATGTATGTGTATGCATGGGTATGCACGAGTTTATTGCATGAATTACATGCATGGTTTATATGGTGTGTGTGTGCATATTTTTAATATGCATGCATGGGGTTATGGTATGTGGGGTGGTATGCATGAAATATGCATCCACTGTCTTTCTTCTAAAAGGGAGGTATAAAAGGGGTAGTTTATGAAAGGAAAGCCTTCTTCTATTTTTGGAAAGAAAAGAAATGAGTGAAAACTGTGTGAATTCCTTGCCATTTTTGGAAACTGAAGTTGTGATCGTATCTCCTCTTCTCTCAAATTAAGAACTTGCAAGGTGAGTTTTTACTACATGCAAACAACTTATTTTATCTTTTATGGTACTAGTTTTACATATCATTTGCTGTTGTTGAATGAGTTTGGCTATATGTGTTCTTATAAACTTCATTGCCCGATGAGGTCTCTTATCGGACATAGCCTTGACTGATAAGAACTCTTTATCGGACATAGTTGTAACAACCCTCATATTCTCATTACATATAATTCACATCATCATACTCATAATACTCAAAATAGTATTATTACAAAACATAGATTATCAAAATGCATCTTCAATACATATGCATATAATCTAATATCAGCATTTAGACTTTTCCTTTGCCCTTATCTTTCCTCGCACACTGACCTGCAAAACAGGTTAGTCCAACATTTGAGCGTTAGACCATAAGGTCTAGTGAGTGTATAATCTCATACAACAATTTACATTCCAAACAATCAGTTTAGAGTCAAACCTGTTCTGAAACATAAATGTATTTATGTTTCTCACG
>NC_037530.1:8408679-8410126 GCF_001531365.2 Cynara cardunculus var. scolymus
GTTTAGAAGTCCGGTCAAAACACCTTGAAAATAAACCAACTCCCTTGTCCGGATTACAAGTCCGGTCAATACTTCGATTATAATGTTGTCCGGTTTAGAGTAAACCGGACGATACACCGTTCACCCTTTGTCCGGTTTAGAGTATACCGGACAATACATCATTTAACCTTTTGACCGGTTTAGATTATACCGATCACTCCTTAGCCGGTTTATAGACTTAAACCTTTTGACCCAAGCGGTTTAGAAKTAAACCGATCACCACATGGCCGGTTTAGATGATACACCGGTCACCTCTTGGCCGGTTTAGAAGACACTCCGGATAAGGCATGAGCAGTTTAGTTATCCGGATTTCAATTCGAACAACACTTGTACGGTTTACTCATGAATCATTATAAAATGCAACGAAACTCATAATAATCACTTCTAAATGCTTGTCAAACTGTATGTAAGCAATTCATATCCAAAGCTTTTTATACACTCACCTTTTAGAAGTTGAGAATCAAAACCTTTGAAATCTTCTTCTTCCTGTGAAATCCTCCAATTCTTCAGAGAGTAAACTTTCTAAAAATAGCAAGTGTGTGAACCTATTTCTTCCTCAAAACTATATATACAAGTACCAACACAAGGAGAGGAGATAGGCGGTCATATAAGCCGACCTCCCCTTTTATTTTAATTAAATTAAAACTCTCACACATACATACATAACATATACATACATATAAAACATATATACATATCATCATATATATAAATTAGTTGATGATATATATATATATATATATATATATATATATATCTAAAAAAAAAATTAACCAGATTATTACATTATTCCCTCCTTAAAAGAATTCCGTCCCGGAATTCACTTAAGCAAAAAGGCAGGGATATTTCATCCTCATTTCCGACTCTGGTTCCCAGGTGGCATCTGATCCTTTATGATAACGCCACTGAACTTTTACTAATCCAATCTCTTTATTTCGTAACTTTTTCACCTTATAATCAGTAATCTGCTCAGGCGTTTCTTCAAAACATAACTTCTCATCTACCCTAATCTCAGGTAACGGTACTGCCACATTTGGACTTATTAGACACTTCCTCAAATTTGACACATGAAACGTGTCATGTATTCCACTTAATTCTAAAGGAAGTTCTAACTTATAAGCCACTTCTCCAACTCTCCCAATAATAGGAAATGGTCCAACATATCTTGGACTTAACTTTCCTTTCTTACCAAAACGTACTATTCCTTTTCAAGGTGATACTTTCAACATTACTTTATCACCTATTCGAAACTCAATCGGCTTTCGACGTTTATCTGCATAACTTCTTTGTCTATCTTGTGCCGCTTTCATTCGTTCCCGTATTAACCCAATTTTATCTGTAGTTTGCTGAACTAACTCAGGCCCAGCTAACTGTCTTTCACCTATTTCATTCCAGCACAAAGGAGTTC
>NC_037530.1:8410226-8411626 GCF_001531365.2 Cynara cardunculus var. scolymus
GCCTAAGGCTCATCCAAAACTCTTTTAAAACTTTTTCACCCAGGCGGCTATTAGACTGGAAAGAAAAGTTGGATAAAGAGAGATATAAGGATTAATATATATATATATATATATATATATATATATATATATATATATTCAATGGTTTTTCTATGGAACTTCATTCAATCAAAGGCTTATGTGTGTCTGACCTGGGTTTTGGGTGTACATCATTTGAGCAGGAGTTTTAGTTGAAGGTGTTATCATTGAAATCAAAGTGCAAGTATGGTTTATTTCTTTTTCTTTAAATTTTAGGGTTTAGTTTAGTTTGGTTTTTGTTATTGTTGGTATGTGGGTTTCAATTTCGTTCATGATGAAATCGATCATGGAGATTGAATCCTTTTTGAATTTTAACATGTTTTGATATCAATGATTCTTAGGTTAGTTCTATTTTATGTTGTTCTTAGTGTTATATTAGTCTTCAATGGATAGGTAAATAGTTGGATTTGTTTTTGTTCATGATGGTAAGCTTTTGGGTTGATTTATATGTTATCTTAATATGCTATTTTGAGTTAGTTTGGGGTGAAAAGTGTAATAACCAAAGAAAAAGGAGAAAGAAATTGAATATAATATTAATGATAGTAAACCCAATGGTCATGAAACCTACGACCATTTATTATGGTTTATCGTTTCATATTCCGTGAAACCGTCGAAGGGGCTTAGTATAAAATGGGAGTTTGTAGCTTTATGTGTAGTTTGGGGGTCAAGAAGGAGAACTATTGTGAGAAAAGGCGACGGTGGACGATGTAATGAGAGTTGACAGTGCTCTACATCGTAGCTAGTTTGGCACCAATTGGGGAGACGCTAGCCACTTCAAAGATCGGTTTGGACTACGACTTGTACTGTGAGTTACACGTGATTTGTTTTTAAAATGGTTGCATGCCTTATTATCCAAAAGTTGTTTGAAGTTTCTCGAGATGTTTGATATGCTATATATGCGTGAAAAGTTCGGTATTTTTATAATATGTGTTTTGAGTACTTGTGTATCAATGGGGATGTACTACGATAAGATTTTTTAAAGACGAGCATACTTTGTGTGCTTGTCTAAGCCGTAAGTGCGGACATGCTGTGTGAGTTCGCCAAGTAATGTTGTATGAGATAGACATCTCCCATAACGTCGTTGCTTTGTGATGTAGACACGCACTATAATATCATTATTTTGTGAAAAGTATTATTTTCATCAAGGCATGCTAAATTTATAAAGCTTCGTGAAAATTGTTTATCATAAAAGTTGTTGTTCATGCATGAAAATCGTGGATTCACTGGGCCTAAGGCTCATCCAAAACTCTTTTAAAACTTTTTCACCCAGGCGGCTATTAGACTGGAAAGAAAAGTTGGATAAAGAGAGATATAAGGATTAA
>NC_037530.1:8411726-8413623 GCF_001531365.2 Cynara cardunculus var. scolymus
TTGGACTAACACGATTATCCATTTGCCCACGACCTGTTGGCACATATCCAGATCCTCGACCCCCAGAATATCCAGATCCCCGTCCTCCAGCAAAACCAAATCCTCTATTCTTTGTTTGCGGATAATCAGTACTTGTATGTTGGGGTGAATTACAAATATAACATTTTCGCATCATCCGACAATCTCGAGCTATATGTCCAGGTTCCTGACATTTAAAGCATACTCGAGATTCTGTATTACAATTTCCCTGATGTATTTTATGACATCGGGTACAAGCCTTATCATTAAACCTTGAGAGTGGTCGGTTCATATTTTCCATAAACCTCGGTCTATGGAAATCAATTAACGTAGCTTCCCCCTTTCTTTTCTCTCCAACCCTTTCTTGCGGTTGTCGGTTAATATCTTGTTCTAGTATTTCAGCAGCATCAACTACCGCCTGAAATGTTGTCGGATTCCTGGATATTACATACTTTCAAAGATTTGATTCCAATCCCCAAATATACTTTCTCACCCTGCTGTTTTCAGATATAATATAGGCTTCAGCAAACCTAGATTGTTCCATGAAAACTTCTGTATACTGGCGGACTGACATATTTCCTTGTTCAAGACGAAGGAAATCATCTTCTAACTTTCGAACTGCAGCTTCAGGACAATACTGCATCTTAAACTTTACCACAAACTCTTCCCAAACCATAGTTTTCAGAATATTCRGGTCTGAACTAGACAGAACTTCCCACCAATACAAAGCACTTGATCTCAAACGAGATACAACGAACATTACTTTGTCTTCTTCTGCACTTTTACTAATTTGCAGACTCAACTCAATCTCCTTAAGCCAGCACATAGCTTTGACAGGATCTCGTTCACCAGAAAATTTAGGAGGTTTACACGCAAGAAACATATTGATATCTCCTCCCTTCTGTTCTGAGGACGCAGTAATAGGTACAGATGTACCAGTTATCGGTGTACTAGCTCCGACTTCCTCTTGCTCAGAATTTMTTTYHAHATTTGGATCAGTTTGGTTTGTATGTTTCAACAAATTTACCAAACTTTCCTGGAATTTTCCCAGCTCAGCTGCCAACATATCTTGAGTAATATATTCAGGGTCAGAAACATTATGTCCACCCCTAGCTCTTCCTTGACCACGGCCAGACATTGCACTTTTTTTGAGCCGTCAATTCATGTTCCTGTCTAGTACCTCTACCTCTTCCTCGTCCTCTGCTACGACTTCGTGTTTCTATCATATTTTCTGGATCCTCTTCTTGTATAACATTTCTTCTTCCTCGACCTCTTCTATTATCAGTTGAGGTCCTTTTCGATTGATTGGGATTATCTGTCATTTCTCAGTATGTAACCTTTTCTGTCACATTTAAACACACATGATTATTCTCATAATCATAACATAATAACACATTTATCCTCATACCCACTCATAACTTAGATTATATCAATCATATATAATCTACCTTTCTCATAATAGTTTCAGCTATAACATATCCTCATGTTCATAGACCCAGTGAAATCTATTATCTTAACTTTCCACACCACTAGTTTAAGTCTAAGTATTTCGCAAATACCCAGATCCCTTAAACTAAGGCTCTGATACCAACTGTAACAACCCTCATATTCCCATTACATATAATTCACATCATCATACTCATAATACTCAAAATAGTATTATTACAAAACATAGATTATCAAAATGTATCTTCAATACATATGCATATAATCTAATATCAGCATTTAGACTTTTCCTTTGCCCTTATCTTTCCTCGCACACTGACCTGCAAAACAAGTTAGTCCAACATTTGAGCGTTAGACCATAAGGTCTAGTGAGTGTATAATCTCATACAACAATTTACATTCCAAACAATCAGTTTAGAGTCAAACCTGTTCT
>NC_037530.1:8413923-8422263 GCF_001531365.2 Cynara cardunculus var. scolymus
GTTACACTGCCATTATATCACTCTCGCGGTTACACCGCCATCTCACACGCAGTTACACTGCCATTATATCACTCTCGCGGTTACACTGCCATCTCACACGCAGTTACACTGCCATTATATTTCAAAAACATTTCAAAAACATTCTCTTTTCATCCTGATTAGAAGTCCGGTCAAACCTGTTCGGTTTAGAAGTCCGGTCAAAACACCTTGAAAATAAACCAACTCCCTTGTCCGGATTACAAGTCCGATCAATACTTCGATTATAATGTTGTCCGGTTTATAGTAAACCGGACTATACACCGTTCACCCTTTGTCCGGTTTAGAGTATACCGGACAATACATCATTTAACTTTTTGACCGGTTTAGAGTATACCGGTTATTCCTTAGCCGGTTTATAGACTTAAACCTTTTGACCCAAGCGGTTTAGAATTAAACCGATCACCACATGGCCGGTTTAGATGATATACGTCACCTCTTGGCCGGTTTAGATGATACACCGGTCACCTCTTGGTCGGTTTAGAAGACACTCCGGATAAGACATGAGCGATTTAGTTATCCGGATTTCAATCCGAACAACACTTGTACGGTTTACTCATGAATCATTATAAAATGCAACCAAACCCATAATAATCAGTTMTAAATGCTTATCAAACTGTATGTAAGCAATTCATATCCAAAGCTTTTTATACACCCACCTTTTAAAAGTTGAGAATCAAAACCTTTGAAATCTTCTTCTTCCTGTGAAATCCTCCAATTCTTCAGAGAGTAAACTTTCTAAAAATAGCAAGTGTGTGTGAACCTATTTCTTCCTCAAAACTATATATACAAGTACCAACACAAGGAGAGGAGATAGGCGGTCATATAAGCCGACCTCCCCTTTTATTTTAATTAAATTAAAACTCTCACACATACATATATAACATATACATACATATAAAACATATATACATATCATCATATATATATAAATTAATTGATGATATATATATATATATATATATATATATCTAAAAAAAATAATAACCAGATTATTACAATAGTGTTGTCCGGATAGTATTTATTTATCGCCCAAATACGGTATGGAATTAATATATAAAGTGGCTAAATGTTGATCGGTTTGGATTGGTTATTGGACAGGCCTTGTCCTGATGAGGATGCTCATCGGACAAATCCTTAGCCGGTTTATTAACATTGTTGTTAAGTGTTGACCAATGAGGATGTATCCGAACAATGTGTTGTCCGATGAGGGGTGTATCCAGACAATGTGTTGTCCGATGAAGGTGTATCCGAACATGGTATGACCGGTGATTATGTTGGACATTTCCAAGTGTTGTCGGGGTAGGGGTGTCCGATGAGGAGGGTTCATCAGCCATAGTGTTGGCCGATGGAGGGAAAAGATGACCCAACAACTTGTGTTAAAAAATTTGTGGTATTTAACAAATGCTATTTAAACAGTTTTAAACTGTTTTATATTGAGAAAAAGGTATTTTGTATCTTTTAAATGAGATTTGTGAACCGAGAAAAGATACTGATGTTTTCTTTTAAGACGATTGTGACGTAAAGTCTGTTCTGAAAGAAATACTGACTTGGTGACCTAAGTCTGTTCTAGTATGGAACTAGGTTTTTTCCAGACGTGGTGACGTAAGTCTGTTCTGGTGTGAAACCATGTTTTGAGTTTATCAAATGTTTCTTCCAGACGTGGTGACAAAAGTCTGTTCTAGTATAAAACCATGTTTTGAATGTTTCTTCCAGACGTGGTGACTTAAGTCTGTTCTAGTATGAAACCATGTTTTGAAAAGGAAAGAAGAGTGACATATCAATGAGAGATATACCATGGGATAAGGGTCACATATCAAGGACATGGATATAAAGGTGGCATTTGTGGGTGTGTTAATTATTGTAACTCTTGTTATTATATCCATAAGGTACGATAATTCTAAATCAACATTTCTCTGTGACTTGATGACTTAGAAATATTGTTCTTATTAAAATGATAATATTGATGTTATTGAGAAAGAAAAAACGGCTTATAGCCAGAGGCATTAATTGCCCATGATTTCAAATGACTTTGAGGTATCATATTTTGAGTTTTTCAAATAGTAGTAATTTGAAATAAAACTCGGAGGATCGTTAGTTATTATTTTATCTATTCTTATTTAAATTTTGTATTAAAAGCTTTTGATAATAACCAAGAACTCTGGTGGTTGTTATTTATTCTTACTCTTTTATAACCCTGGGGATTGAGACCATAAGCTATGAATCAGTTATGACTTGTGAGTTTGAGAGTTGTATTTCAGATGTCTGTGAGAATCTGAGTGGTTAATCTTCTTATGTGGTAAGATTATTTTATGACTTGCAGTTTTGTCTACTGGAATTATATTTGATATAAAGTGGTTGGTTATTTCAAATGTGGATTTCAAATAGGTTTTGGTGATCTTCACCTTGTAATTGCAAAACAAGGGTATCTCACTAGACCTCCTGGTTTAACCCTTATTTTATGTTTTTAAAATAAGCATTGCAAATCTCGAGATAATAAGGGGAAGAGAAAAATATGATTATTTTCCTAATATGTTTATCTGATGTTTGAAGATCAATCTGTTGACTGATATATTTTGAAGATACATGTTGTTATACATGTGATAGTAATAGTATATTCTTTTAAAATTTTTGAATTGTAAATTATGTATATAAGATCATTATACTAGTGGGACCTTTGTGGTGTAAATCGTATTTCTTTTTATATGAAGTACATGTTATATGAAAATGTGGAAGTTTGGGGTGTTACAATTTTTCATCGACGTTGCAAGCGTTGAAACGTGGTTAGAAGGGGAAGAAGAGGAACAGTAGTGCAGGTAGCCACTTGAAATGGAAAGAAAATAGCAAGTGGGCTTTTTCTTGAGAGGAAAATGAAAGAAATGGGTTCTCAAGTTAATCTATTTCTATGCTTCAATCAGATACCAATTGCTTGGATGTGTTTGAAGCCTCCAGTGATGACTTGCAGAAAAGAAAAAGCTTTCTAGGTTTGTCTTCTGTCTCCGTAACAAAKGGTCCATTTATTGATGGGCGAACGACGGGGATTGAACCCGCGCGTGGTGGATTCACAATCCACTGCCTTGATCCACTTGGCTACATTTGCCCCTAACCTTGATATTTTTGTCATTAAGTTTTTTTCCCCAAAGTGGATTCCTGAATTCGGTTAGAATTTTCATTTGTTTTTTTAGAGAAGAAAACTAAAGAAAGGAAGGATGTGTGCCCGTGAGGAGAAGGGAAATGGGGTGATGGTTGGGTTTCCTTTTGGGTTTTTTCTTCGTTTTTTAAAATGTTTACAACTTATACGTTTAAATTAATACTAAATTTTTTAGTGAAAAGACTAAAATACCATTTTGTTGGTCTTGGAATGGTGATGACTAACACCATTAAGTGTTTGTAGAAGGGGGTTGAATACAAATATAATAGATTTTCATTTTTAATTATGTATGTTTATTAAAAACAAAGAATTTCATATTTGTTATGGAAGCTAGGCATGTAAGACTTGATTCTAAACTATCTGGTCGGTGACAAATTAGCTTAAGGACAAAAAGTGTAAGAGAAAAAGACACTCTTTCAGATCTGAGGTACAAATATAGTCCTTCAGATGGTTGACGTTGATTTGTGCCTAAGAAACCATCACTCAATATTTCTTAGAAAACGTATGACTCACAATATATGACAAAGATAACCTTTTATAGCCATTAATTTTTTAAATGTTGTTGTCCAACTTTAACATGGTTTTTTTATCTGATTTCAACTCTACCTTCTGTATGTAGATGGAACAATAAAGGAAGTATTGTACTAATAAGTAATACTTTAGGACTTACTTTGTCTAACATGTCAAACATATTCCTATACTAGGAGAAGAGTTGGTAAAGTTGGTGAGTCAAACTTGTTGGTTAAGTTTCCACTCCTAAATTGGCTTGCAAGAAGTAGTATTTGTCACATTGCTTTTGACTATATCTTGTATAGATCTTCATTCGGCTAGATGACATTCCAATCCTCTTTAGTTACTATCTTGGTCTCACTTCAACTAGTTTTCGATTTTGTTGAAGATATTTTGTTATTGGTTCAATACAGATAATTACAACACTTTTACAAACGAAATTTATCATCTTTCCAAAACATGAGATATATTTCGGCTACCAGCAAGACATTTGTTATATGAAGTATTAAGCTTGGAACTTGTAAATTATTTGGATCCCCTATTTTGACCACTGAATAATAGAACTGGATGTTTAGTCCAAACATTAAATCTGAATAATAAATCTTGATACAAAATTGAGTACCAAGTTTGAGTATGGATTTGGATATCAAATCACAAGTCTTGATACCACATCTGAATATTATTCCGGATATCAAATCTGAATATTAATCTGGATACGAAATCCGAATTTTGATTGTTATCAATTCGGATACAACAACCCGAATGGTTCTAAAAGACAATCACTTTATCTAAGAATTATTCTAATTGTTGGATCAGATGTATTTATATTATTACCAAATTAAATGATTGAGAACAAACACCTTTATACAACTAACATGTCAAAATCACTTAACGGATACTAGCGTCGAGAAAGAACGATATGAGAAGATTTATACCCTGAAAGATCTACAACATTTTAGAAAGACTTGTGATTATTGATAGAGTTTGATTATAAGACACTACTGGGCGGTTTATGTAATTTACTCTTCAGTAAGTTACGTTTTTCATCCATATGTTTTGTTAAAAATTGAGATTTTTGTCCCAATGGTTAAGAAAACTGTGGTTTTCGTCTCTATAGTTTGTAATTCATTGTCATTTTTGTTTTTATGATTTACGATTTATTTTTATTTTGATGCTTGTGATTTACAACTATTTAATACTTTAATCCCTTTAATATAAATGTAGTTACTAAAGTAATAGTTTAATATCTAGTAGGATTGGTAATTAAACATTAAATTTTAATGTAAATAAGAAAAGGAAATGTTTGGTCAAAAAAGGAATAATAAGACCAGTCAGGATTGTGGCAATTTGCAACGCGTAAAGATGATAAAATGTCAAAATTACCAATATCTCACCAGCTGTACTGTGTGTTCCCCGATACCCCCTATGCCCTATTGGCTCATCTCCTTTCACAAGATAACATCAACCACCTCGAACCTTTACATAATCAAATACCTTTTGCTTCTCTCAAACCGCCATTGCTTAAACTACTGCTTTCCCTTATCGTACGCCTGTGTGCCCACTCTCACTCCCTCTTCTCTTTTCTTTAAAAAGAAGAAGAAGGAAAAAGCGTCGTCATCATCGCCCTCATCTGCTCAGAAACTAACCCGCAGACCTGAAACCCTGCTTTCTTCCACTAGACTGCTACTCTACACCATCTCTCTCTCTCTCTCTCTCTCTCTAGCTGCACATACATGTACAGGTAATTAAGATTGAATCTTGCCTGATTTGCAAACCAAGTTTCAGTCTGGTGTTTCAAGTTGCTGGGTTATTTTGGTATACTCTACTGTGATACAGATCTGGGGTTTTTGAGGATTAGGGTTTCCATGCAAATGGGTGCAGCTAACGGATAAGGGTTATCGTTTTGTTTTCTTTAGATTTTATCTACTGGATCTCTAAATTTGCTGCAACTACCAGACAAAGACAAGTTGGATAAACCTTGAAAGTGATATCGTTGTCAAGTTGTGATTCAAGGAAAACGGCAAGTGATTAAAGGCGGTTCTCTAATCTTTTGATTTGTAGAATCATGGCAAACCGATGGTGGGCTGGAAATGTAGGCTTAAATCCGATGACATCTTCGGGACAGCCGCCGTCGCTTCACTTGAGAAACACGGTCGAGGATGACAAGTCGGGGTTGAACAGGGTTGGGCAGGTTAGGATGGAGCAAGAGTTCTTGGAAGCCGCTACGAATAGTACGGGGAGCAATTCGAATAAGAATCCTAACCCTAACCAGATGAATGATGATCAGAACGAGGAAAACGATGAAGAGTTTGGGAACCAGGAACACAATAATATTGGGGGAGGAGGGTCGTTGGAGATCTCGGAACCGACTAGCTCCGGCGGTGGTCGCCGACCGCGAGGGAGGCCACCAGGTTCAAAGAACAAGCCGAAACCGCCAATAGTGATCACGAAAGAGAGCCCTAATGCTCTCCGGAGCCACGTGCTGGAAATCAGCAGTGGCAGCGACATTTCCGAGTGTGTAGCGACATTTGCACAGCGGCGTCACCGTGGTGTGTCGGTATTGAGCGGCAGCGGCATCGTCACCAATGTCACTCTCCGCCAGCCGGCCGCACCGGGTGGGGTGCTGACTCTTCAGGGGAGGTTCGAGATTCTATCTCTATCGGGTGCATTCCTGCCTGCACCATCTCCTCCCGGAGCCACCGGGCTGACAGTATACTTAGCAGGTGGTCAAGGTCAGGTGGTAGGTGGAACAGTGGTGGGTCAGCTGGTGGCGTCTGGTCCGGTTATGGTGATTGCGGCCACGTTCACGAACGCGACTTACGAGAGGCTGCCATTGGATGAGGAGGGAGGAGCAACGGGGGAAGGTAGCGAAATGCAATTACAGCAAACATCAGGGTTAAATGCAGGGAACAGTCCTAAATCTGGAGGGGTTGCACCTCAGACGGAGAACATTCCATCTTCTTCAATGTCGATTTACAACCAAACCCCGAAACTTTTGCCAAACGGTCAAATGCATCCAGACATGTTTTGGGCTACTCCCCCACGCCCTCCCCCATCAAATTTCTAGCCATTTTCAAATCAAGTTCTCTTTTGGTAGGGTAGAAACTAGAAAGGTAGGATTTTTGTTGTTCTCTTTTTCCTTGAATCATAGTTTGATTAGGGTTAGGGTTGTTCTTGTTGTTGCCTTGTAATCCTACTGTGAACTTTCTATTTTGGGGTTTGGTTGATGGTTCTTGAAGCTAGTTTGTCTTGTTGTACTTGCCATATTTAAATGGTTCCTTCTTTTAAGTACCTTGTTGTCTATAAGTTGCAGAAGCTTCCATCTTCAACAATGGCAGATCGTGCCCTTGAAACATCAAGTAACGTGTCTACTGCAGGTTCTGAACCATTTGCTTAGAAAAGCATGACTCCTTGATGTTTTCCAAAGGTAAAAGTTGGGGGGTTCAATCATCTTTCACCATGTCATTTGCTTTGGTTTCAAGGTTCATCCACTTGCACACAATATTATTTTATGTAATTGACCATTCCTTTGACCATACTGTTGGATTTAGTCGTTGGATTGGAAATATATGCTGCTACTCTACGTTTTAGAAGACAACATTAGTTAAATACTAAAAAAGTTTATGAACCGTATTTTCTTGATTTCTTCTGCTTGAAAATGTCTTCCTAACGAAGTGTTTAGGATTGATTATTTGAAATAACTTATTTTTTTTATAAAAGTATTTATCTAACTTATTATAAGTCAGAAGAGTTTAACTTCTTCAAAAACTTCTTATTACCGATGTCAAGTTGTTTATTTAAACACTTAAAAGTGCTAATTAGCGGTGTCACATCAGAATAAGTCAATAAGTTGTTTTTATAAGCAATCTCAAACGCCCCCTAATTATGTCACACATACTAATAATAGACCTTGTTAAAAAATGGGATATGGGAGTTGAACACGAGATTAAAGTGCGTTTGAAATAAATAATACTTCCATTGTAACAAATGTTATAAATATCTTTCTTTCTTTTAATCCGTCAAATTTCACCCAACTGAAATTAAATAACGTTACAACATACTGCAGCGTGGATACGATGAAGTCAAGTAAACGCTAATCAATTAAACAATGGATTCCTCTTTAAACTGGGTCTAAGGGACGGGAACGAGTACCCCCGTTTGGCTCAAACCGGATACCCCTCCCCGTACCCGTATATATACCATTAATACATTATATTATATATTATTTATTTCTATTAAATTGATAAATGATAATTTTTTATTTCAATATATTTTGGATATTATTAGATGTGGTTTTAGATATTATTCGATATGTTCTGTTACATGTGACGTTAATTTTTAGATTAAATATAACTTTTTTTTGGTTTTCGATTTTTTTAATTATTATATGATGATGTATATTTCTTGTATTAAATTAAATTTCTTTTGATTTTAGGTTTAATGGAAAAATGTGAGGTTTAAACATGTGCGACGTCTTATAAATTTTTATTTAAAAAAACTTGCAAAAACTTACAGAAACGAAAAAAAATTCCCCGTTTCCCTGTTGGGGACAGGGATGAGAATGTGATCAAATTCCCTGACGGGGATGGGGACGGAGACGGAAACAAAGATGGGGATCGGGGATCCCCGTCCCCCACCCCCAC
>NC_037530.1:8422293-8425474 GCF_001531365.2 Cynara cardunculus var. scolymus
ACCCCCACCCCCACCCCCAATTATCATGCCTAAATCAAATGCGAGAATTACTCCCCATTAGATAAAAATTATTGCTAGAAATAAGTACTTGACATTTGAGAAAACAAAGCACCGCAAAACTGATAAGAATACCCATTAGCTTGTACATTAGTTGATAATCTATCAGTAGGGTACCATGAGCTAATGATCATCAACTATCAACTAATGACCCGTAAGTGGTAAGATATCAACGGGTGTGTACATTAGTTGATACCCAATCAATGAAAGACCCATAATTTGATCTCCATCAAATGATAACATATTAGTAGGTAGTTCAACAACGAGACACACGTTATATGACGTTATCCATCAATCTGGGGTTCCAGTTAGCTTACATGAGTTACATTTCACATCTTCTAATCTGTATTATAACTTAACTAACAACTTTATATTATTTGATAAATACAATTATACAAAATAGACCGATAATTTCATTAAAATCACCAACTGAGTTAACTAAAATGATGTTTAATTTATTTAGCAACACCCATTTATTTATTACCACTTATATAATATGAAAACTGAGCATTGCTAAACAAATCCTCATGGTCAAATCAATACCTTAAAAGGTAAAAAATAAATTTTAATTTTGATGCCTTCATTTTCCGCCCCAATATAAATATTTACAAATGGAAAGTTGCATAATTTAAAAAATAAGTAATTATTATTATTTTTATTTAATTAAATAATAATAGTATTCTTGACGTGAAGGTCGAGGTCGAGGTCAAGGTCTCAATGAGTAGATTTTGGTTCGAGTTAACGTTTAATCTGGTTTTCGCTTTGAAATTGTGCTCTGTTTTTGGTTTCTTCGTTGTTTTCTTACTACGTTTTAGCCTTTGTGTTGGGTTTAACCTCCTCGTTGGTTGTTGTCCTACTTTGTTTTTCTCCCTCGTTTTTGTTCTCTCTTTATTGATGTTTTGATAGGTTTACTCTGCTTTTATAGAGCTTTTTCCATCTCTGTTTATGCTTTTGTGTGTGTTGTTAATCTAATTTTTGTTGTGCCTTAAAAAAGAACTCTTGATAGGTATTATAAACATCATCTTCATTTTATTTAATTATATTAATTTTAATCAGTTTATTATTATATAGATACAAATACAAATATACATATTATTATATTTAAGTGTCATATAAATAGAATTATACATATTAATCGTAATTTGATCTATATTATATTATATTATAAAACATTTGACGAAAACTCTAAAAATATCATTTTTTTATACATGAAATACTGTTAATTAATGAATATTACTTAAAATTCAAGATTAGAAGTAATTGTATATAAGTACAACTTATTAAATCTTCATTTTTGAATTTCATGTAACTAACTGTAGATAAACATAATCAAATAGAAGATAAACATCTCATTTTAAATATAAAAACTCTAAAATATAATTACGATAATTATTGACTTCTAACTGAATTCTTAATTATTATCTTTATAAATAATTATTGACTTATAACAGAATTCTTAATTATTATCTTTATAAATAATTATAATATTAAATCAAAAATAAATTACTTCATTATTAAATATAAATTAAATTATAATAAAAAATGAGCAAAATACGCGAAATAACAATCTACTTTTACAAAAATTTTCATTATAGCATTCTACTTTCAATTTTTTTTATTACAACAATGTACTTTTAAAATATTTTTTATCAGGCATTGTTCTTTAAAAAATTAGCCGTTATAACATTGGATAACCTGTTACATTTTGAACAGATTTTTCTTTGTTGACGTGTCAAACTTAAAATGACAAGGAAGCAACATAAAATAACCTGTTACACATAAGATAGCTTACATGTCATTTAAAATAAAAAATCTAATTTAAAAAGGAAAAAAAAACCTTTCTTCTTTCTGATCGATTCCTAAAACCCTCCTCCTCTTCTTTAACCCTCGCTCAACCGTGTAAACCCTCAATGACCCTCAATTGTACATTTTTAAACAATTTTTAAAAAGGAAAAAAAGCCTTTCTTTACGATGAACATATGATGTTTTATGAATATTTTATTATTCGTGAAATAGTGATATTTTGTGAATATGTTTAATTTCTGATATTATATTTTTTAGTAAACAGATTTGATCAAATCTACAATATTTAAATGATAAAAAATATTAAAATTAAAAATACAATGTTGTAATAGAAAGTGGTGATGTTATAATAAAGTAATTTTGAATGTACACTGCTATAATAAGAAATGTCATGTCAGCATTATCGTACATGTGTACAACCTACGTGAACGATGTGACAAAAAACTCTGGTATAATGAGTAAATTTAATTTAAAAGATTACCCAATATTATAACGGGTAAATTTTTGAAATTACGATACCCTAATAAAAAATATTTTGAAAGTACATTACTATGATAAGAAAAACTAAAAGTAGAATGCTATAATAAAAAAATTTATAAAAATAGGTTGCTATTTCACATATTTTGTCCATAAAAATTGAAATAAAAAATGATACAAAAAACGAGAATATTTAAATAGTTAATTAATAAAGAAAAAACCCTAGGAATTGAGTTTTTATTCTCTTTGTTTATATACGTACACCTTTGTTTCGGGGTGGGATAGGCCCTTCCTGCTAATCCGGCCATGAATTCTTCTCAGTGGGCCAACAGGCCGGGCGTACGAGAACCCTAAACAAAAATGCAGAAGTGAGCGTACTCCAAGGCTGTCCAATATCAATATATATATTTTCAAAGTTTTATAATATTCTTAAATTTATATTTTATTTAAAAAATAAAAACATTATTGTTTTTCCAAATCATGTAATACCGTATTACATCTACAATAATAAAAAATAAAATAAAATATTAAAATCAAAATGTATTTCGTTGTATTATATGAATATTTTTATAGTTTATATAAATAAGTTTTTAAATACATGCATTTAGTTTTAAAAATAAACAAAATCAGCGGAAAGATGTTGAATGAATCCATGCGTGAAATTAATTGTGAAAAATTGGTGTTGAATGAATTTTGCCAAAAGTGGTAAAGAATGACAAGATGTATCAATGGACCATCTGTTTTGTGCATTAATAGCAACTCAACTCTTTTGTCAACTAGTTGGAGCTGAGTTGCAAAAATTATAATAAAAAAAAATATATATATATATATATATATATATATA
>NC_037530.1:8428339-8432025 GCF_001531365.2 Cynara cardunculus var. scolymus
ATAATAATAATAATAATAATAATAATAATGATAATAAATTAAGTCTTGCAAAAGTTCTACTATGAAATTATGTTAGTATATATGTTTAAGTAGCAAACATATGGCATCTTAAAGTTTCGTTTATTCTTCATTAATAACATTTGATAGATATTAGTTACATTAAATTGAGCTCACTAGTTTTAGGTTATGAATCACATATATTTATTATTATTCGTCGTAATTAATTTGAAAAAACTTGTAAAACAAAATAAGCATTGAATAATTTCAATCATGAGTTGTAAACAAAAAAACATGTACAAACTAATCAACTTTTTGATTTTTGAAAAGAAGGTAAACGTATACCCTAAAAAAACCCTCAAGAAGA
Organism: Cynara cardunculus var. scolymus; assembly: GCF_001531365.2. Lineage (NCBI taxonomy): Eukaryota > Viridiplantae > Streptophyta > Magnoliopsida > Asterales > Asteraceae > Cynara > Cynara cardunculus. The sequence goes on from NC_037530.1 coordinate 8,428,704, forward strand.
AGAGTCTTTACAAATGCTTAAAGTGTAACGAAAAAGAAAATTAAACGATTTGAAAGATAGTTTCTAATCAGAAAACAAGCAGTTTAAATAGTGAACCAGAAAACATACAAATGATCCTTGAACTTTTATCAAATATGCACCGGTCTCCAGCTCTTCACAGCTTTAGCTTAGATCCTTAAGTTTCCACAATTCTACAGAAATACCCTTTTCAACATAATTTCCTACAAAATAAGACCAAAAGCTTATAAATGACAAGATTGAACTACAATAGACAATATTTAACATCCCCCCTCAATCTTGGCATTTAAACAAGTCAATCATCATTAACTTTGAACATAGGTAACTATGTTGATTTACACCAAGAGACTTAGGTGGCGTTTGGTTCACAAAATGTTTTTGGATGAAATGAAATATGTCAAAAGAATTTGAGTTTGAAGGAACTTGAATAAAATGTTGTCAAGTTTGACTACATGTTTGGTTTACAGAATTGGAATGAAATTTATTAAAGGAGTTGGTGTTCAATGGAGAAATTGAAAGATGAGAAATCAAACCTGTTAAGCGAGTTAGTGTTTGAGGGAGAAGCAACAGATCGAGCAGGTGCCGACTTCTTGAGGAGAAATTGCTGTCGGCTTGTTGAGAAATTAGGGTATTATGAGATCGGGTGAGGGTATATTGGGTATTATGAAAATAACAAATTCCATTCTATTAAAATCCCATCTATTTATCAAGGAATGTTAAAATCCTTTATCCATGGAATTCATAGGAATCTGATGATTTCTTTCTTTGAAAAGAATGAATCAAACGAAGAAAATAAATCTGGTCAAATAAATTCAACATTCCAATTTCTTCAGATTTCTTCAGAATCTGTGAACCAAACGCCACCTTAGTGAAGTTATCAACATGTTGTTATGTAAAGAGAATCTTAACAATTTTAATACTCCAGCACAAACCTCTTCACGAACTTGATGTACATCAATTTCAATATGTTTAGTGTATTCATGGAACACAAGATTTAGAGGAGAGTTAACATTGCAGTTGTAGCAAAAAAAATTCCAAATCTCCAAAATTTCTAAAATAACATAACCGTTGGAGATGCTTCAATCCCTACCTAACAACAAGATTCCAACTAAAGCCAAAAAAAGGGTGTTAGAGACTCAAAAGAACAGTAAGAAAATGCCCATAAACCCGAACAACACAATGCCTTCATAGGAGTGAAAATGAAGAACCCATATAGATAAATACTTCAACTTAACTACCATTCAATTTAAAAAAAAATTACAAACAAATACTTCACGTAACGTATTATTGTATTTTATTTTTCCAGATAAAGCCACGTCGTAGATAAGTTGTCCAAAAAGATAAGACATTGTATATATTAGTCGTTTTCTATGAAATTGGTATATATCTAGAAATGGAGAGGTTTATCCGCATTATTGACAATGGAGGGGTATGGCCTCCATGTTACGACTTCAATTTTGGATAAGGGTTGGGTGAATATGTACTAGTCCAAGTAAAAAGTCCAAACCACCCCCATGGCATATTGGCATTGCCAGCAGCAGTCAAAGGTTTCCATAAATAGACCAAGTCCCATCTCGGTTAAAATCGCTACCTGCCTTGTTTGACCATAACAAGTCAATGAGGGGCCTAAAAATGGAAATCTTATTCCATCACTATTTTCTTAAACCATATAGATTTATGAGCAAATTAGTTGTTTCTTTTATATAAATTGATATCCTAATTAATTCTTTTTCTGATTTATTAAAGTACCATTACTTCTATAAGTTCTATTTCTTCATTTGCGAACCTAACTAAAAGACAAAAAAATTCAAATTCAACCTAGGCTAGCAAGTGGTACCGTTGCAATTGCGGACCTGACCATCGCCACAACGGACCTGAGTTGAATCTGATTTTTTTTTGTCTTTTAGCTAGGTATGTAAGTGGGGAAGGTGGGACCTGCGTAAGTAATGCCATTTAAATAAATCAAGAAGAGAAATGACTAGGAAACCAATTTAGAAGATAGAAATAATAGCTTCGACCAATTTCCCAAGTTGTTATCAACCTTTGTATTTGGAATTACTTTTTTCAAAATTTGTTGAAGTGAATAATATATTTATGGATTTTCATTGAATATAGCAACTCTAATTATAAGGGTATGTGCTAAAATAACAAGAAAGCGTTTTTTTTAGGAAAAGAAATATTTAGGTATATAATCTTAAATGAGATTGTAATTAAATTCATGATTTTTTCATGAGTATAAACTTATTTTTTAATGCTAGAAAGACTAGTTGTGTACCTGTGCAATGCGGCGGGAACCATGAATTTTAACGATTTTGAAGTTTCATTAGTTTTATTACAGAAGATTTAACGATGATATAAGTTACACTTGGTCTTAATTTACATATTAATACAATTTGAATAAATAAGAGTTATGGTTCCAATTACAGTCTGTCGATGAAAAAAATTGTATAACAGTTTAAAATCCAATATATTTAAAATCCAAATATTTAAACGACTCCACAAATGTATTCGATTTACACCAAGAGCAAAAAATCAAGAGATCGAGAGCGAAACCGGAAGCTCTAGAGCAATTGAATGGGAGAAGACATAGAGGTATGAGGATAAGACATAGAGGTATGGAGAGAAGATATAGATGTATGAGAGGGTGAAAACATCAGTGAAATGTGTCAAAAATATCTTGGGAACAGAAAAATAAAAGGTAACAATGTGCATTGGTAACTTGTACTATTTAATTGTAGATTAAAAGATTTTAAAACTAAATGCATAAGATTTTAAAAGTTTTTGTTTTAATTCAAATTTTTTATTATAATTTAATTTAACGTAACGAAGTAATTTAATTTATGTTTAATAATATAATTTTTTATAAAGATAATAATTAAGTATTATGTTAAAACTCAATAATTATCCTAATTATATTTTATATTTTTTATATTTTAAAATGAGATGTTTATCATGTATTTAATTATACTAGAAGCGTACTCGCGCAATGCAGCGAGATACATCGTGATTTTAATATTTCATTTTATTCTTTATCTCTGTCAATGTTATAATATGGCTTTATGTGATTTTGAGAAATCGATGATGTTTTTATTTTTGAATAAAATATATGTTTGAGTATATCATAAAAAATTGACAAAAATATATCGATATTAGTATCAAATTAACTATTTGAAATTCCTCATTTTTTTATGTAATAATTTAATTCAAATATTTATAATTTAATTTATGTACAATAACGAATTAATTTATATTTGATTTAATAATATAATTGTTTTATAAAGATAATAATTATTTATTTTGTTGG
>NC_037530.1:8433400-8457859 GCF_001531365.2 Cynara cardunculus var. scolymus
ATTTTTTTATAATTTAATTTAAGTTTAATAATGAAATAATTTATTTTTGGTTGAATAACATAACATTTTATAAAGATAATAATTAAATATTCTGTTAGAACTCAATGATTATCTTAATTATATTTTAGATTTTTTATATTTAAAATTAGATGTTTATCATGTATTTGATTGTGTTTATCTGCAGTTAGTTATACGAATTCAGATATGTGATGAAATCGGATAGGGATGAAATATGGTTTAAGAGTTTTTAAGAGTTTTTAAGAGTTTTAAGAGTTTTTAAGAGTTTTAAGAGTTTTTAAGAGTTTTAGCCAAATGCTTTATAATATAGTATAGATTTATCTGCAATTAGTTCCACAATTCAAACATGGTACGCACAATTTACTTGTAATCTTGAATTTTAAGTAATATGTATCAATAAACAGTACTTCGTGCATAAAAATGGTTTTTAAGAGTTTTTATCAAATGCTTTATAATATAGTATAGATAGTCAGAAGGTCATGAATTTAATTAAAAAAAACTCATTTACCTAGATGACTCGAAAATAATAATGTTAAACGTTGTAAATGCATAATAATTTCGGTGACTTTTGACTTCTGAGTACCTTCACAAGTCAATTGAAAGGACGAAGAGCATTATATTGGATGAAGTGACACGAATAATCACAACTTTTGTATTAACTTGAACACTTGTTTTGAGTAAAAAAAGAGACCCAATACATTTTTCATTGATAAATTAGAACACTATACGTGATTATACTACTAGAAATTTGAGCATCATCTACGGTCATTATCAATGGCAAAAAACAATCGGTATTTACTGACAATACATTGGCGATACCATTTTTAGTCCACCTCCAACAAATACCAGAATTGCATCAAACTTATATTTTAACTTAATTATGCTATAAATTAAACTTGTTTGATTACATGTATGACGTACAACTTAAAATTTGTTAAGAGAATGCAATTTGATGGAGTTTAAGGCCGTTATTCTATGTAATTTTTTCATCATTAGATTTCTTTTTTTTCATGATATCAACTTTGAAATTTATTGACGAAATACATTAAAAAATACGTTTTTTATTTATTTATAAATTATACCATTATAATCGTCTAATCAATACTTTCAAAAATGAGCCAAGTATGAAATATTTTTGGATTTAATCATATTATTAAATAACATAAATACATAATGGATTATTTTTAAAACTTATTTATAATATCCTAATTTTCCGTTTTTATTTTTTTATTCTTTACCCCCTATCTATACTATCTATATTATCTATACTATATTATAAAACAATTGACAAAAACTCTTAAAAACCATTTTTTATACATGAAGTCTTGCTTATTGATGCATACTACTTAAAATTCAAGATTATAAGTAAATTGTGCATAAGTATAACTTATTAAGCTCCATAATTGAATTCGTGTAAATAACTGTAGATAAATATAATCCAATACAAGATAATATTCTCATTTTAAATATATCTAAAATATAATTAGGATAATTATTGAGTTCTAACAGAATACTTAATTATTATCTTTATAAAAATTATATTATAAACCAAAAACAAATTATTTTGTCATTAAACCTAAATTAAGTTATAATAAAAAAAATTAATTAAAAAAAATTACACAAAAATGAGAACTTTTATATATATATTTTAATTTTTATGATATTTTCAGATTTATTTAAAAAAAAAACATTTTTGGTTGCTCAAAACCACATAAATTCATATTATAATATCGACAAAGACCAAAAAAAATAAAACGAAACATTAAAATCGAGATATATCTCGCTGCATTCCGCGAGTACCGCAAGATGTCCTTCTAGTCTATACTATATTATAAAACATTTGCCTTAATTTCTTAAAAACATCTTCTTAAGCATTAGGTACTACTACTTAATGCTAAATTACTTAATTTTTAAATTTACAAGTTTTTTTTTTTGCTTTGGCACAACCTCATGAAAACTCTTCAAATGCGCTAATAACATATTTTGATAAAAGCCTTCAAATCTCAAAACCTTCATCCATATCCTTACCAGATGATTTGGGTCACTCCTTCTGCTATGATAGGCCTGATCAATCTTGCATCTCGTTCTCCAAGGTTCATTCAACAGCTTTATAATATAGTATAAATATAGATTTATTTAATTTATTAAACATTAATAAAAAATTATATAGAAAAGGTATAAAATAAAATTTGGAGATTACATAAACTTCAGATTTTGGTATCATTTTGATTATCTTGACGAAAACTTTTTGATGATGCATTTTGTTAGAAAAATTATTTATTTTATTATAACTTAATAAATCATAAAATTAATCAAAGGATATGAAAAATACAAACAATTCATTATGGATAAATTGGTCATTTTATCAGTCTTGTCCTGTACTATTCTTGTCTATCCTGTCTTATTATGTCGTGTCATGTCTGGACACCAAACACACCGTCATTAAACTTGATGGACCTATTCGACTACAGAAGAGATACCATTCGAATTGAACGTGTGATCAAGAAACCAAAAAAAAGGTGGCAATAGTTGTGAGCATGACTATGTGCTCAGATGTTTACTGAAATCAACATAATTATTATATTCTTTTATCTCTTATTTCTAAGGATTACCCAAAACAATGTAGTAATAACATCCAAAAAGAATTCAGCGAAATCATGGTAACAATTCGATTCAACTTTGTGTTATAGGGCTTGATTATTTGCATACATACAAGATTTACGTAGCTATTAAATACCCATGTACATTTTTATTTTATTTTCTTCAGTTTAAGGTGGATATATAATAAAGCAATATTGTAATGAAAAGTAATTTGAGAGAAACGAACATAATAAAGTAGTTGATCAAGATTTGAATTTAAAAGAAGCTTATGAGTTTTACGTGATTCCAAAACTTGGTTATACATATATGTAATGTTTTCAGCATTTGTTTAGTTATATTAGCTTCGCATTTTTTAAAATTAGTATTTAAATGTTTTAGACATTTTATGCATGATAATATACATGTTTAGTGTTTAAAAAAGATGTTGTATTTGAAAACGTTTTGGCCACATGTATGGGGTAAGTACCGAGACAGAGATAGTGACAATTGGAGCATTATGAAGATGTTTAGAACTAGTAATGTACTGCAAAGTACCTCTATACTTGACGTATTTAGATATTACTATGACAGACTATGGTCAATGTACTTAAATATGCTATTATGACCCCCATCGTGCTGGTCCTGATTTAGAAATTCCTCATATTCGATTATTTTCATTGCATTTGTGCAAGGTTTAGTATTATACGCATAACAAACTCAATAATTCATGATACATATACGTGCAAATTGTATGCTTAATGAAAGTATTTGATGCCATATGTTCACTACATGTCTTGATAACTGTTTAGCATGGAAACAATTAATTTACTGAAAGTGAATTTGACTAGTAGTGTGTAACTCACTTTGAACTATGTTTAATTCCAGTTGTTTTAATTCAATTATGTATTTCAGTTTGGTTATGGTTACTTTTGTTCGAACGTCTTCCATTGCAATCACGGTCACGTGATTACGTTAACATTTCAACATCTAAGTGACGTCACAATCTCAGAAAAATATGGTGTGATTGTCTCTTAGACCCAACTTGCGTACAATGATAAGTAGTTAAGTGCATGACTTTATGCTAAGTGTGTCACGGTTAAACAAAATGTAGAAGCATTCAAGAAATGCCATGCTTTGCACATTGGAGAAGCTTATGATATGAATTTCATGTGGCTTCTTAAACTGAAATGCACGACCATGTATTTATATTTTTTTTGTTCATTCAATACGTTAAAAATGTTTTCAAATATTCAAGGATTTATGTATGTGCTATAATATGACTTTGGAAATGCTTTGCATGATTTGTTTTACCTATTTTTGTATCATGGGGTAGCGATACAGACAAGAATGACACATTACTTCCAGATATGTGAACAAATCAGTACAAGTGATTTCAGTACAAGGATGGAACGATATATCATGACAGTTATGTTGGTACATCGATGAATATGGGAGGATACTAGTGATGTAGAAACATTGACAAAAAAATGAAAAGACGACGCTAGAACTGTTTCCTTATTCAGCTAATAGATGTTATGATCCACTATACACTAAATGTTAATCTAACATCTATCCCAGCTGATAAAGTGGTTATTTATCTGAAACACCTGATTTATGATCTCAAATATTTTTATTACTTAATTAAAATCCTAAAGTTTTATCTGTTTTTTAAATAGATTTACCATTTATAAAAACAAAACATTATTAGATCCATGTAAACATAGAACGACTAGTATTTATTTTTTTAACTTTAAAGTGTTGTGCAAATGAACTGGAAATTCGAAAAGTATGAATCTTTTGTATTCATTTTGATGTAAAAACCAAAAATAGATATTTCCATTAAAGAAAATAAATTTTTTTATTAACCTGGATATCAAATCCGTTATGCGGGTCGACTAATCCTAGTACAACCACCTGATTTGTAGCTAGCCCGGAGTCACCGCATTTAAACCTCCGTGGCCACAAGGGGATCTTTATTTTTTCTTGGGTTTAAATAAAATAAATATTTCTTTTAAGAAAAGAAAGCACGTGTTAAAACTGATCTGGGCCTGCCAAAGGCAAGTTGTTATATTATTAGGCACAGTCTGGATTCACTAAGCCCAAAGCCCATATGGGTACAAAAATGCACCAGACTGCCAGAGAGATACGGTCACTACAAATATGCTATTATTTTGGATTGTTTAGAGAAAAAGTAAATAAAGCTTTTCCGTTTCAGACCTTTTTTAAGTTTATATATTTGTTTATTAAGTTATGGTATTTTTTAAACCCTGTTATGAAAAAAGTAATTTACTAATCTTCTTTTATCAGATAAGAGACTTTTAGAAGTGAATACTGATATTTATTTTTTTGCTTCAACTATCATGATCTGACCACAATAAGAGATAGAATTATTACTTACCAAGGACGGCGAAAAAACCGTACCCTGACCCGTGTTTTATCTCGGTATATAGCTATTTCCATTTTTGATTCTGATATTAGACTCCGACACACTATCGGTAACAACCATCCTTGCAAGATCTGAGACAGAAAGCGAACAATAGCTCTCCACCATTCACATTTGGCATTTCTCATGAATGAATCGACTCCAAAAGAAGAAGAAATTAAGAAGAAGGGTTAGGTTCGTCGAAATATAAAGGATGAAGCGAGTGAAATCCGTCAATTTGTCAAATACCCAACTTTTTCCTCTTTTTTTTTTGTCCTGATGTCAATTAAGGGTGTAAACAAGTTGAGTTGAGTTGAGTTGAGTTGAGTTGAGTCGAGTCGAGTAGCAACTTATTAGAGCTCGGCTCGAAAAAATAATATCAAGCTCGAGTTTTACTCGAGCTCGATTAACTTTTTCAAAGTTGGGCACCAGCTCGAGCTAGAATATTTTCTCAATGTTTGGGCTCAAGCTCGTTAGTCGTTTACGAGCTCTAACTTGAGATCGATTAACTAGTTTATTTGCTCAAGCTCAACGATTTTTTATATTTTGATTATATGAATTATGAATATATATAAATATGTTTGATTCGAAAAAATTGTATGCTTGAATGGCTCAGATCGACTCGACTCGTAAAATTCAATTGAGCTTTCAAACAAGTAGAGTCGAACATTAGTATTATGGAACTCTACTCGTTAAGTTAATCAAGCTTTATTATATATTCGAGATCAACTCAAATAGTCAAACTCAATTATTAAGTTTATGCTCGAGTAAGTAGTAAAAAATCCATTCGTTTCCACCCCTAATGTCAATCGTGCAGGCTCGAAGTCGTTCTTCAGCTTTTTCTTTTTAGAGAATTTTCATGACATTTTAATCTATTTTCATAGTACTTACTGATTACGAATCCCATATCTAGCTTTTTCCCTTCAAAAAACTTTCATACTGTTTCAATCTATTTTTTTTGTAGTATTTAAAAAATAGAGTAAACGTAATTTGGTCGATGTGGTCTACATAAATTAATAAGTAAGGTTCTCAAAAACAATTATGAACGAGCAACGTCACTATAATTTCATTTTGTAATGTATATAGTCCCTCCTATTAACTCCGTTAATCTATGTTAGTGAGACAATTATGTCTATTCACCCTCCTCTCCCTCAACTTTCATTTTCAATAACGGATTTGTTCCTTCAAACTACTTTTCATGTTATAACAGATTTCTTTTTAATCAATAAATTTTGTGACACGAACATAATCATATATATATATATATATATATATATATATATATATAATGAGCAAAATAATTAAATAAAATTTGGAACTTAGTTTTGCCGTTAAATCTTTTACCTTTTTAGAAACATTACTTCTGTGAAATCTTTTAGCTCAAGTAGAATATAATTTTAATAAAATTTCTTTAATTAGTTGATAATTAAAAAGGGTTTTAAAACTAAATACCCAACAATATATAAGATAATAAGATATAAAAGTATTAAGCTTAAGTAATTTACTAAAAATAATAAATACAAAACAATATTATAGTTAGATTAAATATAAAAATATAAATTTAACTAGTTTACTTAACCTATTAATATACACTAAAATGATTATAGTTAAATTATAACTAATGAATATATAACAATATTATAATTTAGAGCTAATTGGTTGAAGATTATCAGTGTTATTATATATAATAAATTTATAATTTAACATAGCATAATAACAAAAATGATGTTCAACCGTTTAATGCTAAATTACAGTTTTTTGTATACTTTTCCAGTCGCAAAATAAGTGTTCATATTTCTATTTATATTTGTCCGAAAATAAGTGTTCATTTTCAAAAGTAAATAACCAAATTATCAAATTTATACATAATTAATGCACAAATATTTAAGAGTTATGAAGAGAGAGAAATTAAGGGGCCGTTTACCATACACTTACCCAGTAAGTCTTTACCAGTAAAATTTGACACTATTATTAATTACCGGGTAAGATTTTAGTCCATCAAAACGACATTTTATTCAACAATTCACCTAGTAAGCGCTTACCACGGTAAGAGTCGGCGCCCTCACTTACTGGGTAAGACTGATGGTTCTTGTCTCGCTCTTATCGGGTAAGATACTTAGTCCTAACCATATTCATCCGCTGAGGTAATATGACTTGGTAATGCTTACCCGGGTAAGTGTTCGGTAAACGGCCCTTAAATAAGGATAGACATGTCATATGGTTAACAGAAAAATGTAATAATTATGTATGTTTAAAACCATGTGTCATTTCAATTGTGGACACTTGGAGATAGTATTTATTAGAGTAGATTTCAGTTTTAGTCCATGTGGGTGCTACCCACTATCAACTCTCGTCCATCTTTTGAACTGATTACAATTTCGTTCACTATGTTACCATTTTGCTTCACTTTTGGTCCCTTTGACTAATAAAGCTTAGGGGTTGTTTGATCATGGCTTAATGGGCTGTATAAGCTATATGGCTTATTCGCACAGACATATCTAGTTGTTCTATATGGGCTTATTTGGTCAGCTCATGGTTGAATTGCTCAGCTAAATAACTTGTGTCCTTCCTATTCAACCTTTATTTTTCCCCAACTACCCCTCTCCCAACTTTTTCTCAAATACTCTCCGCATCCATAACTTGAAGAAAACCCATCGCCTCCATAACTTGAAGCTCCCACCTCCTCCATCCTTTGAAGCTTTACAACACCTCCATTGGCTTCGTTAGATTCCTCCACTGCCGCCATCCTGGTAGAGGCACAAGCGATGTAGAAGTTGGGAGGATCTTTGCGCTCCATTCACTATTCTCTCTCTCTCTCCCAACTTCAGAAACAGTAACACCGACGAGGACCACTTATCTTGTTCCCCAACTTCAGAAACTGCAGTCATGACTCCAACCACCAACGGTGGTGGGAGGGATGGTGACAAACAGAAGCATATTTGGACTTTCTCATTGGTGAGCGGATGGGTCTCAGACAGAAGCAAAAATGAAGGAACATGGAGATCGCTCCACTGCATCTTCTGGGTTTCCTTTGTGGTTTCCTCCCTCATCTTTCTTCATCTTATGGGTTCTGTTTAGAGCCTCCTCGATGAACAACCCCTTTAGGGTTCAAATTCAATTTTTGATTTTATTTAGGGCTCGAATTTAGTTTTTGATTTTGAATTTATCGATTGGTTTCTAATTTTGGGTTTCGAATTGAATACGATTTCTGATTTTTTGTTTAATTTTGATTTGGTTATGGAGGAACAATCGATTTGTCTAGTGGTTGAAGCGGTGGAATTGAATGTTCAATATAAGACAAAGGGTAAAATGGTCATTTACACCATTGTAACACCTTGGAATTTCTTCTTCTCTATCCGTCTCCATTTCTTTTCCGTCGGGATTTCTTCCGTTCCGTTTGCAAGGTATACATCGTTATTCATATTTTTATATACTCATATATGTGTACATTAATTAATAGGGAATTAGTACCCCTTTTAAATTTATTTGATCCTTTTAAAAAAATGGAGATCTTTTTGTTATAATTGCCTAGTAGTAATGCTAGGACTAGGGGCTCTTTACCTATTGTACCTTGACCCAATCCTTTGGACTTTCCCTCCTTTGAAAGACTTACCTTTTGTTTTATGTATTAGCTTTTGTGTTGGCTTGGGAAAAAGGAGAAACAGAAAAACCTTTTGCTTGAGGAAGTTTTTGAAACTTGAAAGTCTTAGGGAGAGAAAAGGTTGGAAGGAATGTAAAGGAAGGGGGGGGGGGTATTTTCTCATCCAGTTAACTAGAACCTCTTCTTAGAATTCTCCTTCAACTTCCGACGTCGACCCCTTAACTCCGGCCATGGCCTGCACAGCGACTGCCGGTGTGAGCTGTGCGCAGGTGCTGCAATTGTGTCCTGCCCGTGGCTGTTTCCAAGCTCCAGCCGAGTCTTCATCTGCGCAGCTGCTGTTTTCGAAGTGGTCTGCGCGAGAGGCTGTTTCCCGAACCCCTGCCTTTAATTTCGGGACTTTGGAATTTCTCCTAAATCCTCCAAGGTAAGTTCATACTAACCTTTTAGAGGCTTTATATCTAATGGAATGATGTACCATGCTTGTCTTACACTAATATTTTAGATGATTACTTGTTAGATTTAAGTAGAGACTTCGGGTCAAAAGTGAACTTAGGGATCTTATTTACAATCACTAGATGAGTTTGGATGAACAGATTTTAATCACTTGGTAAAATACCCATTTAACTCTAAAGCCCTCATGCTCTTAGTTTGGTGTTCCATATTGGCGAGTGGTGATATTTCACTAAGTTTGGGCACACGAAATCTTCTTGATAAGTGAGTACTAAGATGTTTATGGCTCTATATTTAAGTATATTACTAGAATATAGTGGGYTTTAAAGCATGAAGTTTGTTTCATTGTATTTGGTGTGAAGGGTGATGTGAGTTGGAATTAGGCATTGTGATCATTATGTAAATTCCAAATCATCTTCTCACTCCCACTCGGAAATAGTCATTGTGATTATTATGTAATTTCCGAGATAAAGAGCTTAAGATCACGTTTGACTACATGACTGGTTAGGTTGATGTCGATGATATTATACCTGTAACTGATGCTCCATAACGTTAATCTATGACTTATTTTGTGTTCCGTCATAATTAATGGTAAATCGGGTCTCTCCCGTCATCTTCGGATGTCTTGACACCCTCACATATTATTTATGACTCATTTTCTATATATATAAATATCGTACGATACTACGTCAATATTTATATTTATATAGTGCATGTATATCGTTTTATTTTATTYGTGGGAATGATGGTGTAAGTTGGTGATAGACATTGTGATTATTATGTAATCACCAAATCATCCTCTCACTTTCACTCGGTAATAGGCATTGTGATTATTGTGTAATTACCGAGGTAAAGAGCTTAAGATCACGRCCGACTACATGACTGGTTCARGTTGATGTCGATGGTATTAAACCTGTGARTGATGCTCTATAACGTTGATCTATGACTTAYTTTGTGWMTGTCATAATCAACGGTAAATCGGGTCTCCCYCGTCATTTTCGGATGTTTTATTGTTCCACTTCGAGTTATTCAGGTCTTAYTATCTCTATTCCTGTTTAAAGTTACGTCAACTATTTGCATGTATATTTTTATATATGTTCCTTTATGTTTACGTAAACTCTTTTGTKTGGACTCACTAGGCGTAAGCCTAACCCTCTCTCTTTCTTGTTATAATTACTTTTAGGTTTCTTTATCGGTGGGGCTCTAAAGGGTTGAGAGGAGCGTTGGTTCGTGAAAGGCTCTTTTGTAATTATAGCYTTGTTACTTTTGAACGTTGCGTTTTGATGTTACGGCATTTTGGAGATTGATAGAAATACCCATCTTTAATCTAGAAAAATCTAGAATAGTAGGTTGTTATTTATCTTCGCAGTAGCGGAATTGTAAACGCTATACTATTACTTTTGTTGGGTGAAATTTTTTTTATCTAAGATTCTGGTTCTCGTTAGATATTTTCGGTATAGACTATCCTTTTTTTAGGGTGTTACAAGTTGGTATCAGAGCTCTAGTTTAAGCGATCTAGGTAAGGAACTAAGATGCCTAGACTTAAGCTGAGAATTTAAGCGCTAATTGGTGAGTTATGAGTAGAACATTTAAGATAAGGGAATTTTAGAGTCATCAGAGTCGCATAATTCATGAACTGTGATGATGGTAATTGAGAACCCTTATGTATAACCTATTCAAAATTTCACTTAGCTAATGTCATTTTGAGTAAGTTGTTACCTTCGTGTACTTGAATCCACTATTATTACAAAAAAAAATTGATGGTTATCAGATGTACTGGAAAACAGTGTGGTTTTCAGTGATAACTTGAAGTTCGAAGTAGACTTAATATTGATGTAACGAGGCAAGTTGGTCGTTTACACGTTAAGTCAACTATATGGACATGAAAATGTTATTTCGACAGATGATTGAGAGTTAGTAGCATGGTAATTGCATGTAAGTTTCATAAATATTACCACCGTGATTCAAAGTTTATTTGTACATATATCACAATAGTTACAAACCCATGTTTAATTAGAAATGAGAAACTTTGGCTAGAGATATTGTTTAGCTTTATTGAATAATTATGATAAATAGGATTCATTATCGTCAAAGCAAAGAAAGATAAGAATTTATCGAATTATGAATTATAAGGATAGATATCAGATTGAGTTTAAAAGATAAAACTCAAACAATGGTAAAAAAACTCTTTGATCAGAGAGTGCTAAGAAATAAATAATGATTTACCACCTCGAGTTACTATCCGTAAAGTCAGATGAAATCTTGTAGTTTTGGAGCAAAATATGGACTCTAGCATGGTAGGTCTGAAAAGTAATGTATTAAGGATTATGTAAATCTTTGTGCCTAGAACACACTGATAGAGTTAAGTTAAAAAAAGGGGGGGGGACATTAAGATGTCAATTAAGTGATAATAAGTCAGAGAAAGCTCCGAGATTCGGTAAGGACTAGTGTATGCCTAAGGACAAATGTACGAAGTCAAATTAGTAAAACAAACATTGGTTTGAGAGCTTTCTAGTGAGGTAAGTGATGCAACATATGTTTTTTACCATATAGAGAGATGGCAAAGGCAAGGTAGAGCATGTACTATAAGTTATGATACAATATCTCAACAATATTTAGTATGAATGTTATTTAAACATTAATGTCTTTAGCAACTATTAGTGTATCCATCAAGTATGCATCAGAGTATCAGTAAGGACATTAGCATTGTGTATCATGTTCGATAAAGTATCATGAGTAGTGCTCACCTATCGTCCATCATGGTTGATGAATACTTTCAACAATGTTCAGTTATGGAATGACACATTTAGTAATTTCATTTCCAACCATGAAAGTTATGTCTGCATAACTTCTGCATTAGATGCATGAAAGTGCAATGGTCWCATATGTTACTAGTATAAGTTAAATAACAACATGAATATAATAGAAATGCATGGTACATGTAAAGTCATGCCAATGGAAGAGTTCAGATCAATGATAAATGGATGTTGAATACATCTCTTTGGGAGGGCATGATCGTATTATGGTAAGTAAAGTAAATAAGGTCCAAAGTATTTTGGACACAAGAGTTAGTGTAAGAACTCATAGAAGTTCGGGTTCGAAAAAGCTTCGTTTATTGACGATTAGAGGTAAAATACTCAACTAAAATTCGAGTTCTTTATATGGATGGTTTCGTTTTTAGGTTATCTATAAAACCTTAGTAGCCTTATGTCTCAGATTTTAGTTTTGAATGTTCGATTTCGAGTTTTTACTGATTTTCGAGTGGATTTAAAACCTTAACTTTAATCGAGCGTGTGAGCCTCAATACTTGATGGTTTTCGTCGATTTTTGTCTCTATGGTTGAGGAAAATCATTTTTCTAGAGATTTTGCAAAAAGAATCATCGAAAACGATGAAGAAACGAGGCCAAATGGCCTGTTTTTCCGGCTGCCGGCGTAATAGTTGCAGCAGGCTGACTGTTGGGCCACGATTTTGTTGGGCCACGATTTCTGTTGGGCTTTCTATTTTATTTAATTGATGTTGGGCCAAAGATGAGACTATATTTTAGGCCCTTAAATTTTTGGGTTTAATTGGGTACTTAAAGTATAAGATTTTTGTTAATTTATAGTTAATAAATTTTAGATTTAGTTTATATTAACTAATTAATTTAATTTCTAAATTAGTTAATATATTAAATTGAATTAGTATTTAATTAATATATTAATTAATTTACTTATTTTTTTAATATTAATATTAGTTAATTATTTATTTTCTAAGAATGATGCTTATATGAATCGGTAAACTTTTTTTTTTAACGATTTGAGTGCCGTAATTTGAGTAAAGTAATTATTGTGACGTTTTAATTTAATGAGATAAATTATAAGATATTAAAATGTTTTTGGGATGCCATCGAGGTTTTAGATGTGGGGCTTGACTAAAGTTAGTCGGGGTTGATCGAGTTGACCAAGGGTTGACTTTTGGCACGTTTGATCCATGTGGATTTTAATGATGGGTCAAATAGAGTTGTTTGTAGGGATGGCAACGGGGCGGGGTTTGCAATCCCCGGCCCCGGCCCCGGTTTATATACAGAGTCCCCGGCCCCGGCCCCGTCCCCGGCCCCGGCCTCGATCAACTTTCGGTCAACCCCCGGTCAACACCCGGTTTATATACAGAGTCCCCGGCCCCTGACCTGATTAATGGAGAACCGAATTGATGAAGTTTGAAGAAGCTAGTCTGCTCTCTGCTGCTGCTGCTCACGGCTCGATTGATGAATAACGAGTTACGAGCCGCTGTCGGCCTGTCGCTTACAAGGTTCAAGTCAAGAAGGAAGAAGCCGAGGGTGGGTCGACAGTTAGTCTGCTGCTCACAGCTCACTCTACCAGCCGTCGCTTACAAGGGGGAACCGCCGAATCGGGGATGGAAGAACGAAGGCGATGGGCGTCTCACCTCTCACGGTCACGTCTGTAGTCTGTTCAGTACTCTGTCGCTTACTCGCTTACAAGGGTCAAGGGACAACCGGACAAGGTCACAACTCACAAGGGGCTGGCGACTGTCGCTTACAAGGGACAATTCCCAAAGCCCAAATCCAAAAGGCCCAAACACAAATAAGTAGTAACAGTCCTAACTCCTAAAGCCCAAATAATTATTTTATTATTTATTAATATACCGGGTACGGGGCGGGTCGGGAGATACAATACCTGGCCCCGGCCCCAACCTCGGTTTGCCTCTACCGGGGATCCCCGGCCCCGGCCCCGGTACCCGTTTTAGCGGGGATTCCCCGTCCCCGTCCGGGTCGGGTGAACCGGGTTCCCCACCGGGTCGGGCCAAATCACCATCCCTAGTTGTTTGAGGCATATTAAGAAGCTCGGGTACGAAGTTTGACTTTAGTTGATTTTTGTTGACCTTTTGAGAAATTAAGACGTTAATGAGATGTTATGGTATGAAATGTGTAGGCATTTGGTCAAGAGTTATCGGTAGTCAATCTATACGCAATCAGGGACAGAAGGTTTTAGGTTGGACAAAGAAAAAGAAGAGCATACATAGAGACTTGTCTAGTCAATTTAAGTTCAATATTTAGGTGCAATCATCTATGGTATATAAATTTGTAAAGCAACCCGGTATGGGACGGGCTGMCATTAAGTTATATATTTATTCTTTTAAAGTCTTCCGCTGTAAACGGTCTAAAGTTTTAATTTAGCCATTATTTTTGGAGTGCTTTTGGAGAATTTGTTTTAGATTACGTAACATTTCTTGGATTGGGACTCTCACCTACCTCTTGTAGAATTCGCCTACAACAATAGTACCACTCTAGTAGAGGGATGGCACCTTTCGAAGCGTTGTATGGACGAAAAATGTAGGACTCCTGTGTGTTGGCTTGAAGCGGGTGAGAAACAATTCGCCGGCGCTGAAATCGTGCAAGAAACAGCCGACAAGGTGAAGTGTATTCGGGAACGCTTAAAGGCGGCTCAAGATAGGCAAAAAAGTTACGCAGATAGGAGGAGCCGACCTATAGAATTCCAAGTGGGCGACCGTGTTATGCTTAAGGTATCCCCTTGGAAAGGCATTATCCGTTTTGGAAAGTGTGGGAAGCTCAGCCCCCGTTTTCTCGGACCATTTAAAGTTTTGGCTCGAGTGGGACTTCAAGCTTACAAATTAGAACTACCACCTGAGATGGTTGGAATCCACACCATATTTCATGTGTGTTACCTTCGTAAGTGTTTGGCGAATGAAGAAAGTGTGATAACATTGTCGAAAATTCAGGTTGATGAGAACAATCAATGCGTGGAAGAACCGGAGGCTATCTTGGAAAGCAAAACCAAGGTGTTGAGGAACAGGGAGGTTGTCATGGTCAAGGTAAAATGGAAGCATCATCGAGGGTCAAACGTGACTTGGGAAGCGGAAGAGGATTTGAAGAGACGTTACCCCCAGCTATTCGCGTGAACTCAAATTTTGAGGACGAAATTTAACCCAAGGTGGGGAGAATTGTAACACCTTGGAATTTCTTCTTCTCCATCCGTCTCCATTTCTTTTCCGTCGGGATGTCTTCCGTTCCGTTTGCAAGGTATACATCGTTATTCATATTTTTATATACTCATATATGTGTACATTAATTATTAGGGATTTAGTACCCTTTTTAATTTATTTGATCCTTTTAACAAAAATGGAGATCTTTTTGTTATAATTGCCTAGTAGTAATGCTAGGACTAGGGGCTCTTTACCTATTGTACCTTGACCCAATCCTTTGGACTTTCCCTCATTTGAAAGACTTACCTTTTGCTTTATGTATTAACTTTTGTGCTGGCTTGGGAAAAAGGAGAAACARAAAAACCTTTTGCTTGAGGAGGTTTTTGAAACTTGAAAGTCTTAGGGRGAGAAAAGGTTGGAAGGAAGGCTACCTATCGTGGGTAAAGGAAGAGGGGGGTATTTTCTCATCCAGTTAACTAGAACCTCTTCTTAGAATTCTCCTTCAACTTCCGACGTCGACCCCTTAACTCCGGCCTCGGCCTGCGCAGCAACTGCCGGTGTGAGCTATGCGCAGGTGCTGCAATCGTGTCCTGCCCGTTGCTGTTTCCAAGCTCCAGTCGAGTCTTCATCTGCGCAACTGCTGTTTTCGAAGTGGTCTGCGCGAGAGGCTATTTCCCGAACCCCTGCCTTTAATTTCGGGACTTTGAAGGTGAGTTCATACTAACCTTTTAGAGGCTTTATATCTTATGGAATGATGTACCATGCTTGTCTTACACTAATATTTTAGATGATTACTTGTTAGATTTAAGCAGAGACTTCGGGTCAAAAGTGAACTCAGGGATCTTATTTTCAATCACTAGATGAGTTTGGATGAACAGATTTTAATCACTTGGTAAAATACCCATTTAACTCTAAAGCCCTCATGCTCTTAGTTTGGTGTTCCATATTGGCGAGTGGTGATATTTCACTAAGTTTGGGCACACGAAATCTTCTTGATAAGTGAGTACTAAGATGTTTATGGCTCTATATTTAAGTATATTACTAGAATATAGTGGGTTTTAAAGCATGAAGTTTGTTTCATTGTATTTGGTGTGAAGGGTGATGTGAGTTGGAATTAGGCATTGTGATCATTATGTAAATTCCAAATCATCTTCTCACTCCCACTCGGAAATAGGCATTGTGATTATTATGTAATTTCCGAGATAAAGAGCTTAAGATCACGTTTGACTACATGACTGGTTTAAGTTGATGTCGATGATATTATACCTGTAACTGATGTTCTATAGCGTTAATCTATGACTTATTTTGTGTTCCGTCATAATTAATGGTAAATCGGGTCTCCCCCGTCATCTTCGGATGTCTTGACACCCCCACGTATTATTTATGACTCATTTTCTATATATATAAATATCGTACGATACTACGTCATTATTTATATTTATATAGTGCATGTATATCGTTTTATTTTATTTGTGGGAATGATGGTGTAAGTTGGTGATAGACATTGTGATTATTATGTAATCACCAAATCATCCTCTCACTTTCACTCGGTAATAGGCATTGTGATTATTGTGTAATTACCGAGGTAAAGAGCTTAAGATCACGACCGACTACATGACTGGTTCAAGTTGATGTCGATGGTATTAAACCTGTGAGTGATGCTCTATAACGTTGATCTATGACTTATTTTGTGTCTGTCATAATCAACGGTAAATCGGGTCTCCCCCGTCATTTTCGGATGTTTTATTGTTCCACTTCGAGTTATTCAGGTCTTATTATCTCTATTCCTGTTTAAAGTTACGTCAACTATTTGCATGTATATTTTTATATATGTTCCTTTATGTTTACGTAAACTCTTTTGTTTGGACTCACTAGGCGTAAGCCTAACCCTCTCTCTTTCTTGTTATAATTACTTTTAGGTTCCTTTATCGGTGGGGCTCTAAAGGGTTGAGAGGAGCGTTGGTTCGTGAAAGGCTCTTTTGTAATTATAGCCTTGTTACTTTTGAACGTTGCGTTTTGATGTTACGGCATTTTGGAGATTGATAGAAATACCCATCTTTAATCTAGAAAAATCTAGAATAGTAGGTTGTTATTTATCTTCTCAGTAGCGGAATTGTAAACGCTATACCGATTATTTAGCTTAAGAACTGAACAACAACTTATCAAATATCGTTGAGACAGATTTATCAATTCAAACAACTTTATCCATACATGACTTAATGGAAAACGAACCGCACAACCCCTTAGTTTGGATCAGTTAAGTCCTCTAATATGAGTAATACGTGAGGGTATATTCGTCCTTTAAACAATTTTTTTGTTTTATTCTATTTGTTAATAAAATAATTTCCAACTTACAGATGATATTATTAAAGCATCAGTATAACACATCAGTGCACAATGCACAACTACCTTCCACTACTACCACCACAAGCACCACCACCATCTTCTATGATGAACCGTCGCCTTTTGATCCTCTTCTCCGGCCAGCCCTCCCCTTCAAAAATCATAATGATTAAAAGCATATGTACAACACATCAATGCACATTGAACATTTTAGAGATCAAAATACAATTTTAAAGCTTAATAAGAAACAAAAAGATATTGAAGTTGGGTCCTTATCGTATTGATGTTGATAGTCCCGAAGGGAATGACAATAAACAGTAAGTAATTGTAGAAGGGGGGTTGAATACAATTACACAGACTTTTTTTTCAACTTTTTAATTCTTATTGATTTATATCAAGAATTAATACACATAGAAATACAAAAGATTGTCGCGGAAGATAAGAAAGGAAAACTTAACCTAAACAGTCTTACAAGAAGAACTT
Source organism: Cynara cardunculus var. scolymus (assembly GCF_001531365.2). Taxonomy (NCBI): domain Eukaryota; kingdom Viridiplantae; phylum Streptophyta; class Magnoliopsida; order Asterales; family Asteraceae; genus Cynara; species Cynara cardunculus. Next base: position 8,451,240 of record NC_037530.1, read on the forward strand.
TCAAGAACAACACAGAGAGTTCTTGAAAGGAAATGAAGAACACTAAGAATTTCTTCGCATACAGGACAGCAAGGGAGTAGAAGAGAATAGCTGATTGCTTTGAGAATTCACTAAGTAATCTTGCAAAAGCCAGTTATGTGCATGGGAGATGCACCCTGCCTTTTTATACTATCTTCAGCATTTAATGCATGGGGACACTTGTCACTTGAGGATAAGAAGGCATGGGTTGACTTGACCAATGTTGATATCTCATTTTCATCGTACACAGTGTGCATACAACACAGTTCATGCAGAGACAAACTTTGCAGAGATATGGTCAGTCTGTAGGAAGATCTCCTTTGGATGGATATGTAGCTTCAAGCAGCTACTCATAAATCTTCGGTCCATGAAGATTTTCAATCTTCGGTCCATGATCTTCAATCTTGAGTCCATGAAGATTTTCAATCTTCGGTCTATGAAGATCTTCTTTCAATCGGCTTGTAGCTTCAAAATATTTTCAATATGCATTTCAGCTACTTCGGAGTCTTGGTGTGTATATTAGACAATTGATCCACAACACCGCATCGGTGACCTGTCTTCACATCGGCTAGTCTTTGATTTTGCCAATGGCTTTAAGTATGTACCAAGACACCAATATACAAAGAACCAATAACTACTGAGTGTTGCTAAGGTAGATGAACAGATTAATGGGTCATCACCAAATCAATAGGTGACCCAACAATCTCCCCTTATTTGATGATGACACAAACACTTAGAAAGAAATAAATACAAGAAACACAAACTCTAAAATTCTTTGAGAATAAGAACTTATAAATTATGTGACCCATGTACATATTCTTTTTGGGTTCTTTTCTTTCTTTCTTTTTTTTTGATTTTTTTAAAACTATAAACGTATATACAAACAAATAATGAATTAGAGATAAACAAATAAATAATGAAAAATTTAAAGTAAATACTGAAAAATCAAATTCATTTATACTAGACAATGAATTAAATACTTACAGTGAAGAAAGTAGTTCAAGAAGAAATCACATAGGAAAGCTAGCAATCATCATCTACTTCCATAACATCTGAATCAGCGATTGCAAGAACATCTCTTCTCTTCAGTTCATCCGAGATCAATGTATAAAAGACTCTTTCGGCTTCACCAATTTTGATTATACTTAGTATCACGAGCAATAGCTGAGAATCAGCTATAGGTATCTCAGAAGCTCGGAAGAATCRAAGGCAACTACTCGCGTCCCAGAAGAATATTCCATGCTCAGGAGCGGACAAGATAGTTCCTTCCGAATGACAAACATCTGAAGAAATGGTAAGATCAAGATGTGAGACATCAGGAGCCTTACCTTCCTTTGATAATTTCTGAATAAGCGAGTCTTGATTCTTGATGGTCTTCGAGGCAGAAGAAGATTTAGAAGAGCCAGCTTTGCTTAACATTTGCTTTAGAAAGGAGAGTTGTGGAGGGGAAGACAGCTTGTAATGCATCTTGATCATTTGTATCTTTTTCAGAAGACGATACAGATGACTCAAGACAAATTCCTTGTACATGCTTCTGCTTTTACTTAGAAACTTGATGATCTCCATCCACTCAGTAAGACCGTAGGAATTGATCCAAGATAGCTTTTCTATCCTTACTACTCCGTTTTCTCGACCAATAATCACATAGATCAGATTGGAATCATAGGTCAATTTTTGAGGACCTTTGATTCTGGCACTGACAATTCGAGTAGTAAGGAAGCGTCGGAGAATTGATTCATTAAACCATTTAATTCTTTTCTCTTTGGTTTCTTCAGACTCAGAAAGTGGGACCAAAGAGTGAGATCTGTTGGCTTCCTCAAATTGCTTTTGAAGAGAAATTGAGTTGGCCGCATCCTCAACAGAAATACCTAGGAGATGAAGATCAGTTTCTTGAGGACATGAAGCTTTAAGCACAAGTCTATCAGCTGAGGAGACTTCAGATTTATATCTAGCAATTTTAGCTGCTTTAGCTACAGCCACTTCTTCATCTGAGGTCATAGGTACCTTTCCTTCTCTGTGAGTTGCGATTAAGTTCCCAGAAGCAGTGAGAATATCATCTGGAGAAGGTATAGTACCAACATCAACAGATAATGAAGGCATAGAGCACGGTTGCTCCCCCTCAATAGGTACTGTGGCTCTATCATCATGATCAAATAGTTCCCCCTCAATAGGAACATCACAGTCTGACTCAGCTGAGGATGAATAGGTAGAAGAGGTAGAAGCTGAGTCGTCGTCCCCGTTTTCACTGATAGTAGGGTCAACTGTCTTCTCCCCCTCAGTGGGAACAGGGGAAGGTTCACTAGCGGGAACAGAAGGACCCTCCACATTGGCATTTGAGGAAGGCACAAAAGCAGTAACATGAGAAGTGGGAGTAAGGGGAGCACCTGAGGCGTGTAGCAGACGTGATATACCGCGATGAAGACCGCCAAGAAGAGCATAATCGGACTCAACACGTCGACTGACGTTGGCTAACATAACCCTGTCATCTTCCGTGAACTGACTGGGACCCAAGTCAACAGATAACTCGGTATCTCTATCCAAGAACAACTTGGATATCTATGTCTGTGCATCCATCTTGGAGTGAAGATCAGTCAGAGATTGAAGAATTACCTGATTTGTGGCAGCTTGACTTTCCGATCGAGCACGAAGATCAGCTATAGCTTCAGAGATGCTAGATTGAGAATCGGAGAGAGCAATCATACGAGCATCAAGAGAATCAACCGTAGCTTTAATAGCAGTGAAAGCAATGCCATGATCTGTCAAGGCGGCACTAGGCTGACTCAGTTCAGATGTAACGCTGGAGGCAAAGCAGTCCAATCTCCCAAATAAATCAGTTCTGAGGGAGGTCTGTTGAGAGATGAGCAACTGACACTGAGATGTGAAACCTTTGAACATGTCCACCACCTCAGTGGGTAGGGCATAGATCACCTCAGGAGGGGAGGGAGCTGAGAACTGAAAGCCCGGTGCAGAAGGGGGCCTTGAGGGAGAAACAGCAGGTGGAGTAGGGGAGCAAACTTTGATTGGGCTTGCTGACCCATGTGGAGAAGAAACACCAACACTCTCAGTACCATCGGCGCCCTTAGAGTCACCGATGGGAGTATCACTGATGTTGGCGTGAGGCTCTACATCTGTATCAACGATATCGGCGTGAGGCTCAATATCTGTATCAGCAACACTGGCGAGAGGCTCAGTGTCTGTATCACCAACACCGGCCAGAGGCTCGGTGTCTGTATCATCGACGCCTGCGTGAGGCGGGTCGCCGATTACCACTGTAGTAGAGGTAGTAGGCTGGTAAGGCTCACTATCTACATCCATAAGAAGATAATGGAGATAAGGGATGTCTGTATCAGACAAAGCTGATAAATCATCCATCCATGCAATATCATCAAAATCATCGATCTCAGGTGATATACCGTGAATAAGTGGAGGAGATGAGGGACCTCGGAAAGGGGAGGTATCCGAGTCATCACCAAGGTCATGTAGAGATGCCAAGGTGGAGTCATGTGGGATCCTCGTATGTACAGCAATGTCCTTTTGAGAGGGCACTGAGGAGCTAGGGGGTGTAAAGCAGATGTCCTGGGCTTAGTAGGACCAATTTCAACAACCTTGGACTGTAGAGAGTCCTTGGTTGGAGATGTGTTTTTAGCCCTTTTTGGCTTCTTGGTCTTCTTAGAGGAAGAGCCAAGAGTGGATAATCTACAGTGACTCCGCTTTGAGTGAGAGGGGTGAGAGGCGGGGTGAGACTCCGAAGGCGCTTTCGAAGTCATAGCCTCAGAAGCAGATGTGAAGGATGGGGAAATAAAACTATCTGCCAGCCGTCTCCGGACAGAGGAGGCGGCCTCTTTTGAGGTAGTAGCTGAAGAAGTAGAAGGGAGAGGGGCCACTGACATGGAGGAGTGTTGGGTGACCGGAGCAACATGAGGAAGGTCCCCAGCTACTGTGGTCATAGAGCACTCTCCCCATACAGAGTGAGAAGAGGTGGCAAAAGAAACCATACCTGCTAGAAGAGGAAGATCTGTAGATAATGATGCCTCCTTCAAAGGCTGAATGCCAACTTGAGACACTTTGAGGTCATAGAAATTATCAGTATCGGCCGGCATACGTGACCCAAGTTTGTCAGCAATCATCATGGATATAAATCTAATGGAAGGCACAGTAGAGCTTTTGGCACTACCCATTTTCTTTACCAACTGCCCAAACAAATAACCAGCAAAATCAAATTTTCTTTGAAAAATCAGTGCATGAGCTAGTTGGGTAACCGAAGCGGGTGACTGATCCATTCCGCCGGTTTTGGAACTCAAGCATTGAATAAGATGTGAAAAGAAAAAGTTCCAAATACCACCCATATTCTTCCTATAAAGAGTGCTTTGTTTTATCAAAGCAGGGTCTTGCACATAGCCCATAGTGGAAGCAACAATATGCAGATTATCAACAGTACTAGCTCATCATAAGAGGGATAAGTAGGAAGCTCTAACACCCTCCTCAAATCATCAGCAGTAAAAGATACATCATTAGCAGATAATAAAGTGGCATGCACAGCTTTTGTTGACGCATCATATACACAAGTAGCCCAAAATGCACGTAGTAGAGATTTACTCATTTTTGGAGAATAAATAAAAGCTTTGTAAAGAGGGCACTTACGTAGAAATTCGATGATGATGAAGAAATCCGGATACTTTTCATTGTGATCCAACAATGCGACAAAATTGCACGAAGAAAATGTAACATTATCAGCAGTGAGGGAAACAGATTTCTTAACCTTTGGAGCTTTGGAGGGAGTTCCAACTTGAAAAGCCATGGTTGAATATCTTGAAAACACACAGTAATCTTGTGGAAGATGAGAGAGGGAAGAGGTTTTTGAAAGGGAGAAGAGAGGAGAGGTTTAAGAGGGTGTAGAGAATGAGGGTTTGAGGGTTTCAAATAAAAAAGGAGAAGGGAAAATATATGATGGGTAAAAAGGGGTTTAGCCTAGGAAATGTAAAAAGGTGAGAAATAGGGGTGAGGGGTGTGGGTCTTAGGTGAGGATGGGGTGGATGGGATGTGATGTAGGGTAGGAGAGAGGAGTAGGTGAGGGGAAAGAGTTTGAAAAAAAATTATGTTGGTGATTGGGGGACCAAATTTTTTTTGGCTTGAGTGAAGAGAGATCGGCTTGTGGAAGGCTTATGAAGGTGTGGGTGTGAGAGTGATAGGAGACGAAGGGATCGGCTTGGAGGAGGGTTGATGAGGAGGCCGAAAGATGTGAGTTGATGAGGAAGCCGATTGGGATCGGTGAGTGGTGGGAAACCGAAAGAGAGAGAGAGAGAGAGAAATGGGTGAGAAGCCGAATGTGAGGAGGGGCCGAACGGTTTAGGGTGTGAGGTAAAGGTAGTGCTTCGGCTTGATATGGGGAAGGCCGAATATGGGAGTGGCCGATCGTGAGGGTGAGAGCATTTTGGGTTCGGCTAGCTTAGGAAAAACGGATAGAAAGAGAGAAGAGGCCGATTGGATCGGCTTGTGTGAAGGGATGGGATCGGCTTATGGAGAAGCCGAAGGAAAAAGGGGAAGCCGAAGGGTAGGGTTTAGAGAGAGAGTTTCTGAAGGAAACCGATTGAAATCGATGTGAAGAGAGGAGAAGGGAGGAATCGGTGTGTGTGGGGAGAGGGGAATCAGCTTATGGGTGGAGGGAAGAAACGGCTTGAGGGTGGGGGGAGGGGGAATCGGTTTGTTGGTGATCGGATTATGGAAATCGAAAGGGATGAGGATTAGAGGGAGGCCAACCGTGAGTCTTGATAGGCTTGTGTGTGGGTCGGCTTGAGGAATAGAGGTCGAAGGGAGTGATTATTGGCCGAGGGTGTAAGGATGACTTGAAGGAGAAGCCAAAGGGGGTGATCGGCTTGGGGTTTGTGGGAATAGGCCGAATAGATTAGGTTTGGTGAAAATCGGCTTGTTAAGGTTGAGGCCAAAAGATGGTTTAAGGGGAGAGGGGAGGCCGAATGTGGTTGTGCAAGGATAGGTTTGAAGGGAGAGAAGAAGGGAGAGAAGATCAAGTAAGAGAGGTTCAGCCCAAGTAAGGATAGGTTTGTGAAGGAATTAGGTTCGGCCCAAGTAAGAGAGGCCCACATAGGAGAAGATCAAGGAGAATATTTAAAAAAATAAAGCCATTACACGTAACCATATATAGTAACAAAAATTAGTAACAAAAATAAAAAATAATCTTTACAAAAGTAATAAAAACACTACTCACAAACATAAAATAAGAACTTTAAAAAAAATTGATTAAGGAATTCACATAGAGACTTTTTAGAGAGAAAAATAGAAATTGATTTTCAAGAAAAATTATACGAGTGTAAAACCCATCATTTTCAAAAAATCAATATTTTAGAAAGAAAAGAAAGCATATTCACACAGATACCAGACTATTTTGAACAAATGATACAACCACATTTTTAGAGAAGACACACAACCCAAATGAATTAGTGAAAACTCAAAAAATTATTTGTCAACATTTAACATTCCCAACTCACTGATCAAAAAATTAAACCGAGATTCATCAAGAGGCTTGGTAAACAAGTCGGCAAGTTGATAGTCTGTAGGGATAAAATGAAGTTCAACATCACCTTTCA
>NC_037530.1:8459024-8460700 GCF_001531365.2 Cynara cardunculus var. scolymus
CCGAGTCACCGTTCCGTTCTCATCCATTTTATTTTTGAAGATCCACTTTGTGCCAATAATTGTTTTGTTGGTTGGTCGAGGGACCAGTCTCCAAACTTTGTTATGCTCGAACTGCAATAGTTATTCTTGCATGGCACTGATCCAGCTAGGATCATCAAGGGCTTCATTCTTTTAGGCTTGATGAGAGATAGAAAATTGGCATACAAACAGATATTACCAGCACCACGACGTGTTTGGACACCTGCTTGCTAATCACCAATGATTTGCTCTATTAGGTGATCTCATGTCCACTTAGTGGCAGGAGGAAGAGGAAGAGGAAGAGGAAGAGGAAGAGAAAAAGAGGTAGAGGCACCGTCAGCATTTGTCAGAGGATTGGAATAGACAACTACTGAGGTTGGGTCACCGATGTCCCTAGTAGCAGAAATAGGAACATCGACACCAGTTGAGGGTTCCACACAGGAAAGAGGTGCCGGATCGACTGGTTCTTGTTCAGGACAGACCGATGGGATATACATGTTGAATGAAAGATCTTCATTCTCATCTTCCTCAACAAGTGGAACATCATTTCCATTAGAATGTGAAGGTCCACCGAGTGGAGTTGAATTCTCAGAGGAGTGAGATTCCAACCACTTATTGAGCTCAAGATCATCACTTTGAAATGATGATGTTGCAGGCACTGATCCAGATTCATCAAATCTGACATTGACAGATTCATCAATGCACTGACGACACAAGTTGTACACCCGGTAGGCTTTAGAGAAGAGAGAGTAACCAACAAAGATTCCTTCATCAGATTTAGGATCAAACTTTCCTAACCGATCTCTGTCATTTAGAATATAGCATGCACTACCAAACACATGAAGGAAGCTGATGTTTGGTTTTCTACCATGAAATACTTCATAAGCAGTCTTATTGTGTCTTTTCACAATTATAGACCTATTTTGAGTAAAGCACGCTGTATTGACAACTTCAGCCCAAAAATAGGTCGGAAGACTTGCTTCACTTAGCATTGAACGTCCAGCTTCACATAGTGTACGATTTCTCCTTTCAACAACTCCATTATGCTGTGGAGTCCGAACTGCTGAGAAATTTTGAGAAATACCCTTGTCATCAAAGAAGCTTTCAAGAACACTGTTTTTGAATTTAGTGTCGTTGTCACTTCGAATTGATCTGACAAGTTGACCATTCAAGACTTCAGTTCGTTTCATAAAGTTGATAATTTCTTCAGCTGCATCACTCTTGTGTTGAAGAAAGAAGACCTAAGTATATCTTGAGTACTCATCCACAATAACAAGAGTATAATGTTTTCCACCCAAACTTTGAACACTCACAGGACCACAGAGATCCATGTGGAGCATGTGCAAATGAGTGGAAATAGAAGAGCACATCTTGGACTTGAAACTTGCTTTGGTTTGTTTGCCTTTTTCACAAGCAGCACACAGCTTCAGTTTGACATATGACATCTTCGGAAGTCCAATAACCAGATCTTTACTAGAAAGATTGTTGATGGTTTTGAAGTTGAGATGGGAAAACCTTTTATGTCATAGCCAATTTTGATCAGCAGTAGCCTTAGAGTAGAAACAGATGTTGGTGTCGAAAGAGCTAGAAGAGTCCATGTTGATCACATAGACATTATCCTTTCGGACAGCAGTTAATACCTTCTTGCCAAAAGAGTC
>NC_037530.1:8461205-8463520 GCF_001531365.2 Cynara cardunculus var. scolymus
AGTTCTTGGCCATGTGAAAAGTGTCACCACAGTTATAACATTTTCGATAAATAAACACAGGTTTAATAGGAATTAAAGGTGTGTGCTTAACCGTGTTAAYATGCYTTTTGGATTTTTTGAGAGAAGAAGRAGCTTTGGAAGGAAGGACAGAGGAAGAAGAGGGTTTTGGACCAAGAATCCCTTTTTCAGACTCAGGGATAGGTTTCTTAGAAGAAGTAGAAACATTGGAACCCTTTTTCAAAGAAACTGGTTTAGAAACGAACTCAGTAATAGAAGGTATTGAGGTACCAGTCTGAGAAGCAGCACCTGACTTAGATGAGGTAGCCAAAGGCTTATGTTTCATCTTCAGTTTAGATTTTGGCTTTTTATTCTTGATAGGCTTGTCCACAGACTTGCCTTTCTCAGCCTCAGAGAAACGACGATTCAAAGGATGCTTTAGATGCTCAAAAGTTTTAGATTTAGAAGAACATGCATCAGAAGATTCCTTAAGAGAGAGAGAGTTAAACACACAGTCGATAGGAACATTCTCAKATTCAGTGTTTGAACTTTTTCCTTTGACAAAAATTCCGAACTTAAGAGATTTTCCATTTTCATTGGATCTAGGAGAAAGAGATCCAACAGAATCAGATAAGTGAGATGGAGAGGAGGAAGAAAGAATATGAGAAGAAAAGCACATAGAGTCATTAGGAGCACACAGATCCATATCATCATAACCAGACTAGTCTTTACATCAATAAAAAGTTGATCAAGTAAAATTTTATCTAGGTTCTTGGATGATCTAGCCCATTTTTGAAGAATGGCTTTTTCTTTCTCTAGCTTCTCACAGACCTTGGTTTTTTTTTTGTTAAGAACATTGTTTATTAACTTTTGTTCTTTAAGGTCATTTTTCAATCTATCAAAGTCTTTTAGTTGATTCATGCATTTATGTAACTGATTAGTTAGACTTTTGATTTCAAGGTCAGCTTTCTTCTTAGCAGATCTAGCATTGTAAAGATCAACAGATAAAGAATATGAACCTTTTCAAATTCAGAGAGAGAAGAGAAATTGTTTACCTTCTTTGGTTTGACCAGATCTTTGGCATCCTTAGAGGTAGAAGGTAGATCAGCAGCAGCAGCAGAGGAGGAGTCATTGACAGAGTCTTCTATCTCCTGGATGTTGGCCATATGACACAGATGTGCCATGTCCTCATCATTGGAGGAAGAGGTTGGCTCATCAATCCAGTCATGAGTCTTAGCGATGAGACCCTTACCTTTTCTCTGAAGGCTCAGGTTCTTTTCCTTTTCTCTCTTGTATTTTGCCTTGTACTTATTGTGAGAGGATCGGCTAGAGGGATGAGAAGGATGACGCTTAGAGATCCTTTTGCTTTTGCACTCAGCAGCAAAGTGACCTTTCTTGCCATAGTTGAAGCACTCCTTATTTGACAGTTCAAGAGGAGCTGACTTAGATTAATCTAAGGTTCTTCAGTCGATGACCTTAGATCTGGGAGAGAAGGTAGAAGAGCCCTTTTTGGCATACCTTTTGAAGTTGGTAGCCATCATGGCCATGTTGTCAGCCAAGTCATTAACTGAGAGTTCATCACCCTCATCATCAGCATCATCAGCATGACTTTCAGCAAGTTCTTCTTTTCTGACAGCATCTTCTTCAGTGTCAGATAGATAAGTGATACGAGGTTCACTGACTGGCTTCCTCGTATAGTTGGAGAGAAGGGCAATAGGAGAAGAAGTTATGGGATCCTTCAATAATTCCTTTTTGAGAAGCTTGGTTTGCTCATAATTATGGAGAGTTCCATAAAGAGCAGTCAGAGGCATATTTTCAAGATCTTTACGTGTCTTGATACAAGTGCAGATGTTTTCCCAAAAGTCAGGTAAACAGTCCATGAACTTGCATAGGACTTCTTCGTTTTCATAGACTCTGCCATGAAACTTTAGATCATTGAGAAGGCTGTTAAACCTGTTGTAGTACTCAGTGAGAGATTCACCTTTCCCGTGCACAAAGAGCTCATATTGCCTTACAAGGCCAATCTTCTTGTTTTTCTTTACTTCGATGGTTCCTTCATACAGAACACATAGAGTGTTCCACATGTCCTTGGCAGTAGAAAGGTTTACCAGGGAAGGGAAGACATCATCAGGAAGAGAGAGGGCAATGATAGCCCTTACCTTGGTATCCAAGGAAACTTTTCTTTTATCGTCTTCATTGTACTGAGAAGGATCTTTGATGATGAACCTTCTAGTAGAATCAGATTTCTCTTCATCATCATTAGAATCATCTGAAGAGTTACCATCGTCTTTGCTCTTCCCATGACGAAGCCATACTTT
>NC_037530.1:8464595-8466578 GCF_001531365.2 Cynara cardunculus var. scolymus
ATCGGTGACCTTCTGTCTTCACATCGGCTAGTCTTCGATTTTGCCAATGGCTTTAAGTATATACCAAGAGACCAATATACAAAGAAACAATAACTACTGAGTGTTGCTAAGGTAGAAGAACAGATCAGTGGGTCATCACCAAATCAATAGGTGACCCAACAGGGTCCTTATCGTATTAATTATTTATAAAGACATAAACCTATTGTATTAAATCCGATAAACTAAAAAACTAGCCTATTGATTTGTATAAACCAAACCCCAAACCTTGAATATGTTAACTTTCTTCGATGTGTAGTGAACAATAGCCATTTTGATGTTCCTTGTTTCTTTGTGAGATTGAGGGGTCAAGAGAGATGAGCGGACCTTTATTTAGTGTTTGGTTCGTCGGGTTTTGGTTTGTAAATAGAAGCTTAAAAAACACACAGAAGAAATTGTTGGCTTCAAAAGCTTGCCTTTATTCAACAAAGTACTGGGAAATTTATAGCCTTTTACAAAACAGAAAAAGAGAAAAATAAGCTAACTTAATCTACTGGATTATTGAAAAATCCTTAGGAATAGGACCCCTAAAGACTTGGTAAAACTAACAGCAAGGACTTGGTAAAACTACCAATAAACAACTAGAGCCAACATTCCCTCCCTTAAACTAAGCATAGGCTGCCCAGCTGCTTAGTTTAATTTACACATTCCCAACAAGCTTCTTAGTTTGTGAAATTGCTCAAGCTTAAGTGGCTTTGTAAATATATCAGCTATCTGCTCCAGACTTCCACATTGAACCAGCTCGACTTCCTTGTCATTGGAAAATTCTCTTAGAAAGTAAAATCGAACTCCTATATGTTTGCTTCTCCCATGCATAACAGAATTCTTAGATAATTTAATAGTTGAGCTATTATCATAGAAGATCATCACACATCTTTTACCCCTACATCCAAGACTCACCAGAATCTTCTTCATCCAAAATTGCTTGGCATGTGCACGCTGCAGCAGCTACAAATTCTACTTTCGTAGATGATAGAGTGACAATTGCTTGTTGTTTTGAAGACTATGCTACTGTTGCCGAGCTTAGCATAAAAGCGTAACCTGAAGTACTTCTCATATCATCCACAACCCTGCATAATCACAGTCGGTGAATCCTACTAACTCGTTATCGGAGTTCCTTGAATACAATTTCCTATAGCCACGCGTACCAGCAACATAGCGAAGGATTCTTTTTGCAGCCATCAAATGACTCTGTTTAGGCCGAGCCATGTATATGCTAACAAAGCATACTGAAAAACATCAAATCTGGGTGAGTGGAAGTGAGATACATCAAACTTCCTATAATTTGCTAGAAATAGGTGTTATCAACCGCTTCTCCTTGTTCATCCTTCGAGATTTTTGAGCCGATAACAATAGGATTATGAACCGCCTTGCAAGATTTCATTCCAAACCTTTTTAGGACTTCTAATGCATACTTCTTTTGACATATAAAGATACCACTGTCCAATTGATGAACTTCAATGCCAAGTAAAATTTTTATCTTACCCAAATCAGTCATATCGAATTCCTTTATCATCGACTCCTTAAATTATCTCATCACTGCCTCATTATCCCCAGTAAATATCAGATCATCAACATACAAACTTACAATCAAATGCATACCTGGATTCTTGCTCTTTAGGAATAGAGTCTGTTTATTGGAGCACTTCGTAAATCCATCCCTTAAGAAAAAACTTTCTATGCGATTAAACCAAGCTCGGGGAGCTTGTTTTAGTCCATATAAAGCTTTTCTTAATTTATAGGCCTTGTCGGGATTTCTTTCATCTACAAATCCTTGTGGTTGTTCAACATTGTTGATCCTCTCTCTCAGTGATTTGATGATAATCCCTTTTTCCTTTCGATGTATTTCTGTATCTGTAATTTCAGTTCCAGCGATCATACACTGAGCTTGTTCAGTGATCGCTGAAGAACTTGTTTTGAAATTCATTCAGAGACAACGATACTTCA
>NC_037530.1:8466678-8470336 GCF_001531365.2 Cynara cardunculus var. scolymus
GCAAACAATCTTGTAAAATCTGTATTGATCTTCTTTATCAATATATATTTTAAATTTGAAAATTGTGTTTGTATTCATCCCCCCCTTCTACAAACTGTTTAGTATTCTTGTAGACCCTTTTGGGACCAACACCTTGTACTAGATCTTGCTGCTGCAATGTTTGTAAACCCGACTTGCTGACATGTGCCAGCCTTTGATGCCATAGTCGAGATAAGTCTTGCGTGACGGTATGAAAACAGACCCCCTGGTTCTTGTTTGCAGCTTTGGTTAAAGTTTTTGCTACCAAGGTGAACATACTATCAGGAGCCATACCTGTTTGAATGATGAGACCTTTCTCTGGATGATATATCTTGCATCTATTATCTTCAATCAAAATGGATAAACCTTTTTCCTGTAGTTGTCCAATGCGCTCAAGAGATTGTTCTTGAGCTCAAGTACGTAAAAAACGTCAGCAACTATGTAAATCATCCCATTTATCTCCATTTTGAAACTCCCAATTCCGGACACCAACATCTTTAAATCATTTCCAAGCTTTACAAATTGTGTAAAACTTTCATCCAACTCAGAGAACATGTTCTTATCACTGCACATGTGGATGTTGTATCCTGAATCCAAGAACCATAAATCTTCTCATTTCTTAGATGTATCCTCAATATGCGCCATCAACACCATTTCTTCCTTTTCATCAAGCTCTACATAATTTGTTTGCCGTCCCCATGAAGGGAATTCGTACTGGAAGTGGTCGAGCTTGTGACATCGAAAACATTCGATGATAGATTTGTCGAATGTTGCTCTTCCTCTCCCACCAATGCCGCGACCCCTTCCTTGGTAGTATCCTCTTCCGCTTCTTCCTCGATTTGAAACCGTTGTTACCTTAAAAACTTGCTCTTCCCCAATCTCTCATTTCCTTAGCTTTTGGCTCATGCATCAGTAACGAACTTTGCAGCTCATCAACTGTAAGTTGGTCGATGTCCTTGGATTCTTCAATCGAGCACACAATGAAATTGAAATTTTCTGTTAGTGTTCGTAGAATCTTTTCCATGACCTTGACGTCATCCATATCTTCTCCACAATTCTGCATGTCGTTGGCTATAACTAACACCCTTCCAAAATAATTTATCACCGATTCTCCCCCTTTCATCTCTAAGGCTTCGAACGAACTGCGAAGTCTTTGTAGTTGAGCTCGCTTCACTCTTGCATTTCCCTTGTATTTCACTTTCATTGACTCCCATATTTGCTTTGCCATCTCCTTTTGAGTGATAGTCTTTAGGATTGACTTATCAATGGCTTGAAATAGGTAGTTCTTTGCTTTTAAGTCTTTGAGCTTTGCTTCATTTAGGACTTTCTGCTGATCTGTGGATGATGCTTCAAGGGCTGCTGGTTCATGGTAACCATCTTGGACTATACTCCAATACTCCTTTGAACACAGTAAGTTTTCCATGAGCAAGCTCCAATGATCATAATCTCCATCGAACATTGGCACACATGGGGCTATGAAATTACTTGATTCAGCAGCCATCTCTCAATCGATTTCTTTTCTCACACACTCGTGTTTATCTCTCACACTAATTCTTCTTCACTCGCTCATGTTTACACTCGATTTTACTCTGATACCAAATGTAAATAGAAGCTTAAAAAACACATAGAAGAAATTGTTGGCTTCAAAAGCTTGCCTTTATTCAACAAAGTACTGAGCAATTTATAGCCTTTTACAAAACAAAAAAAGAGAAAAATAAGCTAACTTAATCTATTGGATTATTGAAAAAGCCTTAGGAATAAGCCCCCTAAATACTTGGTAAAACTAACAGCAAAGACTTAGTAAAACTACCAGTAAACAACTAGAGGCAACATGGTTGTCGTTGGACTTTATCAAATCAAACCAACAAACCCCATAGCAAAGGTGGTTTTAGAGTAGATGGAAGATCGGGGAAGGGGGTCTTCAAGAAAATGAGCGAATGAGGAAGGAGTTCCATCGAAGCAGAGAGGGAAGGGGAGAAGAACCACCACTGTCATCGCGCATCTGTAACCACAATGCTTGACGAAGGGGAATCTGAAAAGGGGAAGGTCTAGATGACAAGAGATGGGGGTTTCAAGGAGATGAGGCTTCATATATGGCCAGATAGGACATCATCGACCAGAGATGTTGGTGGTCAGTGACGTGGGAAGAGGCCCAAGTGGTGGTGGCCAGTTACATGGAAAGACCGAATATGGCCTATTTTTGTCCCAGACCTCCTTTGCCAAGGCGATTCTTGCTCGTGCTAGCATGGAAACGTGCAATCCTTACAGCACTCCGATAGACATTAAGCCAAATCTTTCATCATTAGGAAAGCCTGTTCGTTGATCCTTCCTTATATCGAAGCCTTGCAGGGGCACTGCAATATCTAATCTTCACTCGTCCTGATATTGCATATGCGGTCCAACAAATTTGCCTTTATGTGCATATGATCCTCGTGAACCACACCTTCTAGCCGTAAAGGGTATTCTTCGTTACCTGCAGGGTACACTCTCACATGGTCTTCATATTCGTCTGTCATCCGTTGACAAGTTGGTTTCTTATTCTGATGCTAACTGGGTTGGCTCTCCTAAAACACGTAGGTCGACCTCTGGGTTTTGTGTCTTCCTTCATGACAATCTTGTGTTGTGGTCTTCCAAACGTCAACATGTTGTCTCCCGTTCTAGCACTGAAGCTGAGTACAAGGGGTAGCCAATGTCTTTGCTGAAGCTGCTTGGCTTTGCAACCTTCTTCTTGAGCTATCTTGTCCTCTTTCACGTACGACAGTTGTTTTTTGTGACAATGTCAGTGTCATGTACTTAGCTTCTAACCCAGTTCATCACCAAAGAACAAAACATGTTGAAATAGATTTACATTTTGTTACGGAACGAGTTGCGATTGAACATGTGCATGTGTTGCACGTTCCTCTGCTCATCAATTTGCAGATATTTTTACAAAGGGGTTACCAAGAGAATTATTTATATTTTACTTTAGAAACAGTTTAAGCATTCGTCAACCTCCCGCTCAAACTGAGGGGGTGTGTTAAAGCATGTATTTTTATATCTCTTTTTTGTTAATTCTGTATAGTATAAGGACCCTTTTGTAACGTTGTATTCCATATATACTAAGCAATAATATGCAAACCCTAACAGGATTTCCACATATTCCAACACTTCTATTACTATTTACTAAGGGTTATCAGAAATTCGTCAATGAGTTTTGGAGTCACTATGGATTACTTGATAGCCATATTGTCGGCAAATTTAATCTATTATTCCACGGCAATCTGCCGACTATTATTGACGGATTTTTATCGTCGATGCTTTTCGTTGATATATGCTGTCTAGTAGTGTTTTGCATCTTTAATATGCAACAAATATCAAACCAAGCATCGACGATACAAATCCGTCAATAATAGTCGACGGATTACCAGCGGATTAAAGTTGGCCTAGAGCCACAAATGTCGACTAAACTAGCAAGCTTGATTTGTGAATTTCCAAACCGAACCTGCTAATTTTGTGTTCCATTGGTTTTTGATATATATGGGATGTTCAAGTACCTGGCGAAATCATTGAATATTTGGTTTCTGCCAAACCATGGACAACCCTACCTCAAAAACATCTATTCTGATCCACTATTGCTAAAAGAAATTTGCAAATTAACTTG
>NC_037530.1:8473946-8476321 GCF_001531365.2 Cynara cardunculus var. scolymus
CACTGTTCCAATTGTACGAACTAATAAACTAGTACCACTTAGGTTCATCATGGAATCAAAGAGCTTTGATATTATTTATGTGCTTAACATCATACCACAACCTTTTTCCATCAGTCGATGGTCCACGAAAACAGCAAGAATGACAACTTTCTCCCTCATTGGTTAGAAGAAACTTGCATGAGGTGCAGCAAATAATAAGGGTTGATTTAGATGATCACTGATGCTCGTATTGTTAAACTGAAAAGAGGATGGTAGCCCAGCATTCAGGTCACCAATCTCCTGAAAACTTTCGTAGTTTAGCAGACCAATTGGATCATAAGCCATGTAACTCGTGAGTTGCTCTATCTCCTCTTGTAAGATGGTGACCTGCAACGTATATTATGCTAGCTAGGTCAAAAGATCGATGAGCCAACCAGGGACGGACCCAGAAAAATTTTCAAACGGTGACACCGTTTGACTATAAGAAACAAATATACATATTTTTTTTTCAAACGGTGGCATCATTTGACTAAGAAAATGACACTAACAGGATTCGAACTTGGTTCTGGGGTGGAATAAAAGTCTTGCAAACCAATTCTACCAAATAAAACTTGTTCTTATCGTAGTTTCAAAATACATACAGTGGCACACAACAAATTAATACGGTTGCACCTTTCATGAACCAAATTTTTTTTACCCTTCGAAGGAGGAATAATACGGTGGCACGTGCCACCGTATGCCCTATAGTAGGTCCATCCCTGGAGCCAACAACATATATAAAGGGAACACTATTCATTTTTGTAAACATGTTAATTAGAGTACGGAACCTGTTGTTCAAGTGCTAAGATTTGAGCTATGCAACCATATATAGGATCCTCCATACGAGCCAAAGCTTCATACGATATACTGATAGCGGCTTCGCTTCTGTTTTGCAGCGGTAGTTTCATCAATAGTTTGGAAACATTGCTTGCACCGAAAACCTTGTGAACGGCTGCAAAGTGATGTGCCCCTTGGCTGTAACAGAAGTATGGAGTAAAAACACATTCATTTGTGCATTTTCTTCTAAGAAACTTGCATGCTCCACATGAAGAAGAAGAACCAGATGCTGTCATTTTTCCTTAAACTTTTAATTCCTTAGTATTTGCTCCAACAAGTGAAGATTAATTATATATATATATATATACACAATATACTCATATGATCACATGATTAATAACCACCTGAAAAAGGTTATTTGTCATCTTTGTGGGTTGGGGACAAAATGGCATGAGCTTAAAGTAGATTCTTTCAGGTCTCCTTTGTGGCCTACTCACTTTGCCAAGTCCTTTCTTAATTTGTGGATTAAAGCAACTTAAAAAGGTCGTTTTCTATTATTATACATTGATCAGTCAGTAGTAAGGTAGCAGAGAGAGGGACTAGTCTAATCCATTTACCAGTAATAATGGCTGGATAACATATTTTAATGCAACTAGAATTTGGTGCAATCATATCAATGCTAAAGACAGTACTCTTTCTAGTGCTTTATTTAGCACTCAGAGAGAAAAAGTTCACAAAAAACCCTATTTGGTTATTATATATTGCTGTAGAAAATGCATATAACCATAAGGAGTATGTACATTATACTTTCAGACTTTACCTCCATCTGACGGAATGAAATCTAATGAGTTTCGTTTGGTTTGGTTTGGTTTGATTTAGAAATAACAGCGACCCTGGTGCACCTCCACTTGGTGGCTTATGAAGTAAAATGTGTGCATCTAGATTTTCTTTGTGGTTTGCATGATATAATTAACAACAGATATGTCGATCACCCAGGGCTCGACTTGGTGTGAGAATGATGATGGATGCAGCCTAATTTACAGATGGTGGCACTAGCTCTGAGCTGGCAAAAATCCCAAAAAAATGGTGCTCAGGTGTCCCTTTTTTTTCCTTCCATGTTTAATAATTGTAAGGGTGGTTACCTAGATATGTTGCTTTACCAATTTGCCCCTAGAAGAGCCTTGGGACTTGTTATGAACAAGCTGTCAGATTGCTCTTTCCATCTCTTCCCTTTTCTGGTCCCAAGTTCAAATTTTACTTTAATTTGATGCTGCATGGCAGATAGCAATTGGGAGTCACGGGACCGATAGAGGCCGGTAGCCAAGCCAAGCCAAGATTTTTTATTAGGGGGTGATCCTTTTAAATTTAGTTATCTAATATAGACTTATGATCATGTGAGACCAATGGTTTTTCGTGAGACTTGTAAAACAAATTTTCAATCTTTGGATTACATCTATAATCGTCAGATCTTAATATTCATAAACGCCAAGAGATTTCTCAATAATTACAAAATTGTCACCGTGCAATTTTAGACCATTAGATCATTAGCTTATAAAGTTGATCAATGAACATAAATTGGT
>NC_037530.1:8478116-8478701 GCF_001531365.2 Cynara cardunculus var. scolymus
TATATATATATATATATATATATATAGGGGCCTATTCAAGGGAGAACTGAATTGTTTGTGGTAACTGTGAGAACCAATCTCAACCAATCATTTTAATATATTAATTTTACAATTAAAATCAAATTAAAAGGGTATGTTAGTCAATTCCTAATTTAAAATTAAATTTTAATTTTTAAAATGCAATCGTTTCAAATAAAATAATTAAATATTGATTTACATTCCTAAAATAAAATATTAATAAGATTTATTTAAAGAATTTCAAAAAAAATAATTCGTTTGTGTAATCATGTTTTTTGATGAATCACATGAAATCACACATATTTGTTGAAGATTGTATCACAGTGTGTTATTCAAATTAGTTATCATCACCTGGTTCACTTTACTTATATTCTGGGTGTGATTCTTGAATTCTTTAATATCTGTTTTTTTATGTCTATTAATTTTAGATGTATTTTGTTGTATTAGAACCTGTAATGCCTCTGTATATATCAATGATTTAGGCATGGTTGTGGTACTGTGTATATAAAGACAGTATATTGTTGTGCAAACTTGTGATACATTATTAAATGGTCCTTGTATATGTTT
>NC_037530.1:8478884-8492040 GCF_001531365.2 Cynara cardunculus var. scolymus
TGCAAACTTGTGATACATTATTAAATGGTCCTTGTATATGTTTGAATTCATGTTTTCAGAATACTTCTTACTGTCTACTCTGTATTGGTTTTATCATGTGGTTTTGATTCTTGAAATCTTTAATATCTACAATTATATGTGTATCTTCTTGTGGTATNTATCTACAATTATATGTGTATCTTCTTGTGGTATCGTGTATATAAAGACAGTATATTGTTGTGCAAACTTGTGGTACATTAATAAATGGTCCATATATATGTTTGAATTCATGTTTACATCTGTTGATCAAGCACAACAGGGCTTATCAATATCACCAGGTGGTACTATGATACAATGTGATACGATGTGATACATATGATACATACTCACCCACTACATACATGTGTGATATCAGATTTAGTAATCACTTCATGATTCGTAATTATGATACACAGTCCATACATATATTGCAATATGTGATACCAACCATTAAACAACTTAATTAAATTAGACAACATATGATATATGCAGAACAATTTATGTATTTAACAAAAAAATTCGAAATATCCATTTCATATAAGCTAAATACCAGACGTTTATGTCTTAAATACAAAAACCCATCTTAACATATCAGTTAGAGAATCTGTTCCAAACAAGTTACAAAAAATAACTACCATTTACTGTATACTATATGAAATACTATTCCAAATCAGTTCTTAAATACTTGCAAGCCTCGCTTCCCTCTTTAAGTCTTTTTGCTTCGTTTGCACATATTTTTGCTCCCTTCTTCTCCTTCCTACCAGTATCTCCTTCCTTTTCTGCATTCTTATCATTTTACGCTTCCTCTTCGATTTTTTTCCACCTGAAAGATCAAGAAAATTGATTATTAGACCAAAGTGTAAACTAGAGAATAAGATGCAGTAAAATACAATGATAAAAGTCTCTTTAGAAAAGAACATGCATGGTTGCATGAGAATACAAAAACACTACCATGAGTACTGAATGGAAGTTGCAAGACATATTATTTAGTCAACTACCATATGTCATCAGCTTCAATCACTTTATTCATTGAACCTGAATTCAAAATCTCCATTCATATTATTTCTGTGATGACTCTATGTCCGTATAGTTTACCAGATTGTAGCACAACCACATTGTGTTTATGTTAACAATGGCTCACTAGTTAGCCATTGATGGAAAGAAATGGAACAGTCCATGACACCTGATCTAATTGTAATGGCTACTTGCATTACTTTTTAGCTTGTATATGTGCTCTATCAAGTTGGTAATCAGTTTTGATGGTAGTTTTGATTTTTTTAGAGAGAATTTAGAAAGAGAAGATATTATCATTTGACAGTTATCTATGTCACAAATCAAACTTCATCTCTTCTTTTTAATTACATCATCTCCCTTGTTTGCTATTTATTAGTTAGTGGTAGTGGTTATGTTCATAATCAACCCATTTCAACTACTGCAGACTCATAAATTTTATCCAGTGGTGAAGAAATGTGCTCTAAAGTGAACTATGTATGCTTTCTTTTTCATGATGGTATTATATGCAGATGCCCAATAGCAATTATTGGTAAAAAAGAAAAAGGGTAGCTAAGTTAAATTGATGACTTTTGTGGGCACCACCACTAGCCATAAAAAATGTAAAAAAGTTGGTGCTTTTCCTCTCCATTTATTCTACATCTAAACCCACCCTCATTATATAATACCATCATAGCTGCAGCACTGTTTGCATTTCTAGCATCAGGATTGTTGTTTCAAATGCCTGGAAACGAGTCCCATATTGGTTTCATGAACATGAAGACCAATGTAATCTCCATCTTACTGCACACGCTGCTGTATGGCTTGTTCCTCATTCTGCTTCTTATCATACTAGACATACATATCTATGCTTAATTACAACCCAAATTTCAGGTGGCAGGGTGGATAAATGTTAAGGGTTCTCATCCAAACAGTTTTGACAGAGTCCTTCTTGATGCTCCCTGTTCTGCTCTTGGATTGAGACCACACTTATTTGCTGGAGACGTAAGGCGGTTTTCTTAAACAAAGTGTATGATTCTAATCAGAATGTAGCACACCAAATGGTGCCCCAAACATTTCAATCACACTAAAAAAATTACTTCAAAAGTTACAATCATACAATCCAACTCTCAACCAAATTGTCCTGAAACTACAAATACGACAGACAAGAAGATTTGTAAGTACTTTCTTTCGAGTTATTTCTCCCTCTCTCTCATTCATTCACACATACACACACACTTATTAGTTTCAAATTTTCTAATTTTTGTACATCTGTCATGAATATGTTGATGTCCATATAGGAATGTAGCATACCGCTGGTACCATACGACCTTTTCCCATTGTAAAAAGTTTCTTACATCCCAAGTTCCTAGTGGTTTGCAACATCATTGAATCTAAATATAACATTAGGCCCATATAAAGATATACCTAACATGTCAAAACACATTATATTTGTATCAAGAAATACAAATATTTATGTGTGATTATAATTACAATGTATGCTATTGCCTCCAGTATGTTGTTTTACACATTATATTTGCATTAAGCATATGCTTTACATCTAATTCAGTTCATCTTATGTGGTTCTAGTGCATGTTGTTTCTCCTGTAGATACATTACCCATTTCAGAGAAAGCTAATGTTCCAGATGAAGAACAAATGAATGGAGGTCGTTACAGAAGTAAAGCTGAGCTAAGAAAAAAAAATAGAAGAATGAAAAATGGGCCTGGGAGAAACCAATCAACAGGTGGCAGGGTGGATAAATGTGAAGGGTTCTCATCCAAACAGTTTTGACCAAGTCCTTCTTGATGCTCCCTGTTCTGCTCTTGGATTGAGACCACACTTATTTGCTGGAGAGGTAAAGCGGTTTTCTTAAACAAAGTGTATGATTCTAATCAGAATGTAGCACACCAAATGGTGCCCCAAACATATCAATCACGCTAAAAAAATTACTTCAAAAGTTACTATCATACAATCCAACTCTCAACCAAATTGTCCTGAAACTACAAAAGTTTTAACTTGATCATGAATACAAAGCCATGTTTTGCAAGAAATTAAGAACCTGAACACAATTTAGCACACCATTTTCTGTCCAGACAAATATTATGACAAATGCTAAATGTTATCACAATGTATCACACCATTTCAACCTAAAACTGATGATTTAAACCCTAAAACTGATGATTTAAACCTAAAATCGTGTTAGGAAATGTAATGAGATGATACCTATTTCTTTGAGAGCTATAATATCAACATCGTCTTCAACATCGTCGTCTAGGTCAATGGGTTGGCTTTCTTTATTTGAGAACTTAAACATCGATTTCGCCTTTAACCTACCGCTCCTTCTTCCTGTACCATTCCACATTACAGAAACAAGGGTTACTGTATTATTCATATTGAAAATGAAGAACATAAATCGATTATACCTATTCCTTCGTCATCCTCCATCGTTTATGTATATACTTGCACTTGCGATTACTCTTGCGATTGGCTTAAGGCAGTCGTCTCTCTCTCAAATACAGGAAAGTATCTTCACCATATTTGGATTAGAATTGAACGAGAATATTAACGGATTTGAGCGCGGGCTCAATAAAATAAAATACAAAATGACCATCTTGCCCTTATTCATATAATATCATTAAATGACAATATTTATTTATAGAAATAGAATAATTAAGATTCTTTTTAATCTTATCCATTGATTTTTTTAATATATGGTTGAGATTGGTTCTCACAGTTACCACAAACAATTTAGTTCTCATTTGATTAAGCCCCTATATATATATATATATATATATATATATGTAATATATTGATAAAATGATCAAATCTAAAAATAAATATACATAATTACTTTAAAGAAGTGGTATATGGACCTTCATAGTTTCATCAATCAACTTGATGGATTTTCGTTTTCTACAATTTAGTTATCGAGTTCTCGTCGACTTATAAGATATTAAAGTTCAATAACCTTCGATTGAACCATTTTTCAAGAAAATAATACATAAGAGTTTCATTTTCAATAAAAAATATTTTGAAACGAAATACAAGTTTCTTTCGATAAATCGCAACCATTTGGTTTAATATGCATGCATAAAATTTCTCATAAAAAATCCCTTATTTTGACGGGTGAGACCGTGTGTAGGGATAGATTTGGGCTATAAAGTTCACATGTTTTTACAAAGTTAGAGAGTGAGCTTGGGATCATCCTAGACCAAGGGTGGCTCTCCCTGGTAACAGATCCATAATTAAGTTTTTTCAAACAATGACATCATTTGAATATAAAAAATAACTTTCAGAATATCAATACAAAACAGATGGGCGTTTTAGACGGAAAAATCCGTCGAAAATATATCAAAAATGTTATCTTTCGACGGATTTTCGACGAAAACTCTCGTCGCAGAAATTTTGGTCGAAAATATATGTTTCCGAGAGGTTTTTGACAAATTATTCTGTCGAAAGCGATTTTCGACAACTACTTTGAAGAATATCTTCGACGGAATGTTTTTCATGGGACTTCGACAAATTTTTTTCATAGGATTTTCGACGGTTTGATTTTCATGGGATTTTCGACGAATTTTTGCATGGGATTTTCGATGAAATTTTCATGGGATAGCATCACTTTGTTTGGCATTTGTGACGGATTTGCATGGGTTTTGTCACAGATTTCCGTTGAAAATCCATTTAAAATTTCAAGTATTTTGGAAAAAAAAAATTTAAAATACGGGATTCCCTGTATAAAACTGTCCACTGTAATAGAAAACTACAAATAGAGTGATCTAAATTTGTCCAAATGTAATGTCAAATAAACAGTCCAAATACAATGTTCGTCTAGCTAAAATCAAAAGGGGGAGGGGATGATGTAAAGGTAATTGGAACACCGCTGAATCTAAAAGACCTTCTCCATCATTTGTCTCACTTGTGCTGCATCATGTTGTTGTACATGTTCCTCTATCCGTTGCTCAAACATCCGCTGCTGCTCCGCAATCTGCTCATCTCTCTTGTTAAGTTCCTCCTTTAGAAGTTGTACCTTCACTTGTTCGACACAAGCCATTAATTTTGATTAAACATGACGTAAGTTTGTAAAAGACTGAATGTATCAATATATATATACCTCATCTGAAGTCCCATGCTCAGAGGACTATATGGTACTGGAGGTACCGGTCATCATGTGTTGTAAATCGTCTGGCGCAACGAACTCGTATATCCTCTCTTTCTTCGCTCCTCCGAGAACCTCCGTCCACAATTCAACGTCCCCTATTGACCAAATCACTATGCCGAGACTACAATTGCAAAACATGATAAGATAAAAACAAAAATAAGTAGCATAACGGCTGTAAATTAAACATATCCATGATAAATCAAGCCCAATGTTTACCCAATAATTGGCAACCCAAACTATATTAAAGACTTTATAACCACGTTATGACCCGTTATGGTCCATTATGAGTCAACTATACCTAATATGACCCGTTAAGGTCCAACAAGACCCCTTAAGGTCCAATTATGAGTCATTTATGGCTAATATGACCCGTTAAGGTCCAACAAGACCCATTAAGATCCATTATGAGTCAATTGTGCCCAATATGACCCGTTAAAGCCTAACAAGATCCATTAAGGTCCATTATGAGTCAATTATGCCCAATATGACTCATTAAGCTCCAACAAGACCCATTAAGGTCCATTATGAGTGAATTATACCTAATATGACAAGATGGACTGGCAGAGGATCGATGGACGAAACTAACCCTAAGCAACAAAACGATTTCTAACAAAACTAACTCTATGCAGGGTCGATATAAGAGTTTGTTATTTTTTACATGAGGGATTTTATCGATGGTTTTTCGACAGAAATAGAGATCTATAGAAAAATATATAATTAAATTAAAATTTTCTAAATAAATAAACTGGAAGATAATTGTTTTTAAAAAAATATAACTTTTTGTTTGCGACAAAATTTAGAGGATCTAAATGACACCGTAGAAAATTTGTCTAAGAAATAAAACAATTATTTTTTATATCATTTATATCAATAAATCAATCTTCATACGGTTATTAGACGCATTCGGTTGAAAATCCGTCGAAACATAAATCATATATATTGAATAAATAAATATTCGAC
The DNA here is from genome assembly GCF_001531365.2 of Cynara cardunculus var. scolymus. Lineage (NCBI taxonomy): Eukaryota > Viridiplantae > Streptophyta > Magnoliopsida > Asterales > Asteraceae > Cynara > Cynara cardunculus. The sequence continues at coordinate 8,485,014 of NC_037530.1, forward strand.
TTTTGACTGATAATAACTATTCCGCCGAAAATCCATCTAAGTATTTTTTTTATTGAACACTAATACATTTAACCTTAGATACATTTAATCGTATGTATTTTTTAAATATTTAATTTTAGATTCAATCCATTTTGATTGCAAGCCAGGAATGTAGTCACATAAGGTAAAAGAGAGTGGTGACTCTTTCATATAACCACTTATCCGGTAAGCGTTTGGTAAATGACCCTAAGTAGGTCCTTATGTGTCTTAATGGGTCATAAGTACGTAGTCTGAATATATCTTAACAGCTCTAATTGAGATACAATTGGTCGTTTTGGTTTGAATAGGTATAACAAGTCTTACTCTCATCAACCATTATAAGTGGGTCGTTGATGGGATCTAGATATTGTATCTCTACAACACTAAGTGGTAACACATGCAAGTATACACGTGTCAACACTATCGTCTTCTAGTAATAAAATGGTAAGAACCAAGTATCGTATTCCACAGGGATATGTATCTTAAGTTGAGAGATATTGAATTGAGAAACTAACTTTAGATAGCGAATTTGAAGACTTTGATTGGATTTTTGAGTTAACAAATGCAAATAACAATAAATAAAGGTAGCATGAGTGTAAGACTTTTAGTAAGACATAAACAAAAATTCCAACGGACAATGCTGTAGGGATGTTACAACAAGCAGTCAGCTATAACTATTTCCACCATCTATTTTGAGGGTATTCCTCTCGGACTTCTACCATTACACTATGTTATAGCTTTCAACTCATATCTCTATGTGGTATCAGGACTAGAAATAGTGATGAATGGTGTCCTCAAAATATATGGATAAACAAATCTCTTTGTTAAAAATCACTCTCTCGAGCCGATTCTCATATCATTCAAGTTGGCGTGTATTCTAAGTAGTTCAATTATGAATCTACTGCACTTTAACACTTTAACAAGTTACCAAGTTATTGAGAATTAATTAGTTTGAAAGATATAAATGACAAGTCTCTTTGTCGGCAACTTTCTCAAGTCTACCTCTCATATCATTCAACTTGACGTGCATTCAATAGCTTATCTCTAAGACCATGACACTTTAACACTTTCAAAATGATCAACTTGTCACGAAGTGTTATTGGTTTTTATAAAACTTGAATAAAATAGCGGAACGTTGTTATCGAGAAACAACGTCCACTTTCCTTTGATTTAAAATCTCACCCTTTATCTCACACCCAAACTATAGAATTAGCTACTCATAGTGGACAGTAAATGACAAGAAAAGTAAATAACGGAAAGTAAAGACATCAATATAAATTACGGAAAGTAAATGACTTAATATAAAAAGCGGAAAGTAAATGGCGGAAAATAAATAACGGAAAGTGAAGAACAAATTTAAAAGTAATCACGAAACTTAAATTGCTTCAAAGTTTAGAGAGAGACCAGTTTAAGAACTGATTTTTGATGATCAAAATACAAGAACTCAACCCCCCCCCCCCAATTTATACAAAAAGTAGTGCACAAAAAGACAAAGAAAATCTAGCGGATAAAGCCATCAAAAGTCAATACAAAGTACAATTAAACAAACTAGATTGTGACATAATCCTAACAAAAGTTTAGCAACATTGAATCTCAAAAGATCTTTATTTCTAGGGCTTCTAGAAACAGAAATGATTCGGCATCTTAGCTCATTAGGCCCTTCAAAAAGCCGAATTCCATCATATCTCTGCTGCTTTAATGCTGCAGCATCAAATAGTTTCTGCACTTTTTTCATTTTAGTTTTCTAATGATGTAAAAGACAACTAAATCACACTTTTAGCTCCATAATTAATAAGGAGAATGAAATAATAAAATGACTCAAAATTGAGATAAAAGAAAAATAAACTAGCTAAAAATTATAAAATGAATGTTTTATACATTGAATTCTCAATGTACATCAGTCATAATGGGTCGAAAGGGTAATAATCAATCTGAATAGATCCTTTAATAGGCCTAATTGATGTATCACGGGTCATATGGTGGTAGCACTTAGCTAAAGAGCCGTTTACCAGACACTTATGCAGTAAGCACTTAACCGTAAAATTCAACTCTATAACTTACTTATCGGATAAGATTTTAGTCCATCAAGAGGGCATCGTATGTAATACGGTAAGCACTAACCATGGTAAGAGCTAAATGCGGTAAGAGTCGTCTCCTTTACTTACCGGGTAAGACTCTTAGTCCTTGCATTGCTTTTATCGGGTAAGACTTTTGATCCTTATCATATTCATCCAATAAGGTAATATGAATCAGTTGGTAAGCGCTTACCCGGTAAGCATTTGTTAAACGGCCCCTAAGTTTTTGATAGGTCGTTTTTGTCTAAGAGCATATAATAGATTTTATTATCCTAAACGAATCTAAGTGGATCATAATTAAATAGGTCATGATACGTCTAAATCAATCTGAACATACCTTAAGGGATATAAGTTAGATATAACGGGTCGTGGTGGTCCTTAAGGCCTCGTTAACGACTCATTCTGACCTATGTGGGTATATTAGGTCTTATTATCATTAACGAGTGTAAGTAGGTCATTATGGGTGTAAATGGGTCCTTTTTGGTCTAAATGACTATATCACTTCATTAATTACATACTCACACACTTTAAGTTACATTATAACATACAAACATCCATTAGATTCATTAACGAGACTAAATGTATGTATGTATGTATATACATATTGAGTACCAATTAACTATTGTAAAGTAGATTCAAATGTTCAACAGATTTTCGAAAAATTGAAATTGACATTTTCAATGGAATTTCGACGGAATAGTAAAAAATTAATTCTTAATTAGTTAAATAGTTTTTGAAGGATTTTCGACGGAATATCTTGACGGATTTTCGACTAAAAATATTGAATAATTTTAGAAGGATCTTCGACGGAATTTTCAATGGATTTTCGACCAAAACGAAAAAAAATAATTTTTAATTATTTAAATAGTTTTGGAAGGATCTTCGACGGAATATTTTGAGAGTATATATTCCTTCTAAAATCTGTTGAAGATATGTCAAAACGATTCGATGGATAATCGACGTTACATATTTTGTCAAAAATCTATCGATTATTCCAGAAATTTTATTTTTCCATATTCCGTCTAAAATACGTCTAAAATTTGTTGAAAATTTTCGACACATTTTTCCGTCGAAAATATCTATCGAAAATACTCAGTTTTCTAGTAGTGTAATTTTCACAATATTATAATTAGTCTGTTGGTTAGTTCATTATGTTTCATATTTAAGGTCTTATGTTCAAGTCTTTTATTGCAAATCTTTTTAGAAACAAACGAGATTCAAATTGGGGTATGGGTGGAAGAAAGTTTTGACCTAGGTATGGAGTACCTTTTAGATACCTGAAAATCCTTTTTATAGCAACAAAGTGCGACTCTTTTGAATTAGCCTGATATCTTGCGCAAACACATGTAGAGAACATAATATTTGGACGGCTAACATTTAATTACAAAAGAGAGTCAATCATTCCTATATAGTTGATTACGTATTCTAGTTTTCCTTTGGGATCAGAATGTATTGCATGTCGTAACGTGCCATAAGACGTTGCAATAAAAGCCAAGCGTTAAGAGTGAATCTAAAGGGGTTAACATGATAGTGAACCCCAAGTCTTGACACCATAACGAGGTTATATCGAGTTATTTTGAACTATGGCTACAACTACTATGTGTGTCATACTGCAGTTTATGAGAAAATTTAGTAATCCTTCATTAGAAGTAGTAAAAAAGGCTAAAATACAACATATGTACCTCAATTTTTCTAGATACAATGATCTTAGCTCGATCCCTCTTCCTAGTTCATATCTTTCCTAGTGAACATGAGCTGTAAGATTACAGGTTTAACAGGTGTATGTCAACGATCAATGATGATTGACTTTAGAGTAATTCCCTCATCCCACTTCTATTACTACAATTAGTAATATAGAGGTCAAAAAATTCTACATTGTGAAAACTTCATAACTAAGGCCTTGTAGTTTGATTTTAATGTGGGTCAAAATCTTCACATTGACAAACAAATTTTTATTTGGACGAAACGTTTAATGTTGTGTTGCCACATATTTGATCCGATGATTGGTTTGGAAGCTTGCGAACTTTGTATCACCGAGCATAGATTATTTGCCTTTTTACCTCAAGCTCAACAGATAATGTTGCCTAAGGTAATCAAATTCCTATGTATAAACCCCTACATTTACCATATGTAGGTAAAGCTTATAAGGTCCATTGGGGAAACGTGATGTAATGAAATGATTTTGAGTTTGACCACTCTAAATCTTAACTGTTACAAGCTTACAAACTCCCCGATAAATATGGAAAAATGACTTGATACATTTGAACAAAGCAACAGAAAGGGAAATTACAGAAGAATTTATCACATCTAAATAGGAACATAAAAAAACATATAACTTGCTCTCAAATTAGAAAACAACCAATAGGACATTACCATGCTCTCGTCAAAATTGAAGTCGATAAGAGATCGCGTATTTGGAAGGTAATACTCAGTCAAACATTTGAATCTTTCTACAGATCATAGACGTATCATCTAGCAAAGTTGAAGATCACGATGTTCAATAAAAGCAATACATAGTCCATTTAAATTTGGCCACATGGAACCATATATCAAATGATGAACACATCTTCCGATCCTTGATGTATTATTTTAATATCATGTCTAAGACAAGATTTTCACTTAAATTGTATCTATCATTTAGTAGAAACCCTAGAATAGAAAAATATTAAATCAAAATAAACGAAGTGGAATCTCATTTCATTATTGGGCCTAATCGACTTTATTCGATTTTATTAATTAATTTTTGTAATATTTTAATAAATAATAAATAATTAGAAATTTAATAATCAATAATTAAAAGTTAATAATTAAAAAAATAATAAGTAATAAAATTTGTAGTTATTAAATAAAAAAAATGGCGAAAAACATATTCTCTCGCTGATCAGTAAGGGATCAGCGAGGGAATTGTCCTATTTTCTTATTTTCTTGTTTTTTGTGTGTTATATATACACATTTTTATATGTAAGTATCGTATGTATACATGTTCGGTTTTATTGAGTCTTAATCCATTTTATTGGACTTTATTCGGTTTTATTGTGCCTTAACCTATTTAACTGGGCTTTGTTCGTTTTATTGGGCCTTAATCTATTTACCGGGTTTTATTGAGTTTATCGGGCCTTAATGAACTTTATTCAGTTTTATTTGACTTTATTCAGTTTAATGGGTCTTAATGGGCTTTGTTCGGTTTTATTAGGCCTTAATCTATTTACCGGGTTTTATTGAGTTTATCGGGCCTTAATGAACTTTATTCAGTTTTATTTGACCTTATTCGGTTTAATGAGCCTTAATGGGCTTTATTCGGTTTTATTTGGCCTAATCGGCATTATTCGGTTTTATTAATTAATATTTGTAATATTCTAATAAATAATTGAAAATTTAATAATCAACAATTAAAAATTAATAAGTAAGTAAATTTGTAGTTATAATATAAAAAAATGGCAAAAATCAAATTCTCTCGCTGATCCTTCGCAGATCAGCGAGGGATTTTTTCCTTCGCTGATATTCGTCGCTGTTACCTAGTTTTCTAGTAGTGACATGAAGAAAAGTTAGGGAAAATGCAAAGACACTACAACAAAATTGGGTTTATAGGACACCTCCAATATTTAAGCGTCCCAATAGACCGCTTTATTTATACTACCTTATAAACCAAATTTATCAAAAGTCTTAAAAACAATTTTTAATGCACAAAGTACTATACATTTATATACAAAGTCTTCAAAGTCTTAAAAACAACTCATAATGTATTAAGTACTACTATATGCATTCAGTCTTAGAATCTCTTAACATATATTACAAGTTACCAATGCACGTTATTACCTTTTCTTTTTATGTTCCCAAGATACTTTTAACACATTTCACTCATGTCTTCACCCTCTCATACTTCTATGTTTTTCCCCCATCCCCCAAGGTAAGATTCAAACTGATATTCACCATAAGTTATTAAAAGTTCTCTCATTCATCTTCCATTCAATTGCTCTAGAACTTTTGGTCTTGCTCTTGATCTCTTGATTCTTTGCTCTTGGTGTAAATCAAACACATTTGTGGAGTCGTTTAAATATGTTGTATTTTAAATATATTGGATTTTAAACTATCATACAATTTTTTTCATCGATAGACTGTAATTGAAACCATAACTCTTATTTATTCAAATTGTATTAATATATAAAGACCAAGTGCAACTTATATCATCGTTAAATCTTCTCTAATAAAACCAGTGAAATTTCAAAATCATTAAAATTCACGGCTCCCGCCACATTGCGCGGGTACACAACTAGTAGGACTTAATTTATAAAACCAAAATATAAAGCGTCATATCTAAAAGTGTCGTAATAAGTTTATATGACGCTTTTGGACATCTTAACATGTTTTTATGATATTTTTAATACAAATTGTCGCATTAACAACTTTATAGGACACTTTTGAGAAAGTGTCCTATAAACACAAGTTTTTATAGGACAATTATTTTTACAAGACAGTTTTTCAAATAATGTCCTATAAAGTTGCTAATGAGACGCTTTATATTAAAAGTGTTATAAAAAACTTATTATGACGTGATATAAACTCATGACAACACATTTAGATAGAACACTTTATTTTTTGGTCATGTAAACTAAGTCTTATAAAGATGTCTATTAGGACGTTTAAAATTGAGAGTTTCCTATAAACCCGATTTTGTTGTAGTGAGATAGTGTTAAATGCAAAAATAAATGAATAATCAATGTTATATAAATTAAAATATGAAATTAGGAAGAAAAAAAAAATTAAAAGGAGGTTGAATGAGAAAAAAGATAAATGAGTTTTCTAGCTTTTATGAAAAGCCAAATTATCAACATTGGTTCTTCCTTTAATATATATATATATATATATATATATATATATATATATATAAGGGAACGATCAAATGCAAACCACTCAATTTGTACAAACCGTGCAAA
>NC_037530.1:8492840-8493574 GCF_001531365.2 Cynara cardunculus var. scolymus
CTTGAACGGACTGTTGACCGGATTTGATATCCGCTCAAATATGAATATTGTTCTAAGTGTTAAACCGTTCAAAGAGTTTTTGGTGAGTTGACCGGATTAGATGTCCGGACAAAGTGRACTTTCAGTCTAAGTGTTGTAAACCGGATGGTTWTTGACCGGACTTGTTGTCCGGATATCTTTATGTTGAAAATTTTATAAGTTTTAAAATATTTATTTATTTGTTTATGATTCTCAAAAATGGTTATTATATATCTTTTAAAATAAATGAAATATTCCTACCAAGCGTGGTGACATAAGTCTGTTTTGGTATTGGAACGGGATTTTGGGAAATGTTCCTAMCAAGCGTGRTGACGTAAGTCTGTTTTGGTATTGGAACGGGATTTTGGGAAATGTTTCTACCAAGCGTGGTGACGTAAGTCTGTTTTGGTACGAAACAATATTTTGAGAAACCTTTCTACCAAGCGTGGTGACTTAAAGTCTGTTTTGGTATGGAAGTGAGTTTTAAATGGTAGTTCCCCCAGACATGGTGACATATGTCTGTTTCGGCTTGGAACTGGGAATGAGTACTTTCAGACGTGGTGACTTATGTCTGTTCTGATAAGTARCTCTGATTTAATGGAGGAATAAGGRKRDCATATCAAGGAGAGGTGTACTTGGAATAAGGGTGGCATTGTCATATGTGGATGTTATTATTATAACTCTTATTATTATTACTAAATTGGATTTAATAACTT
>NC_037530.1:8496056-8497531 GCF_001531365.2 Cynara cardunculus var. scolymus
TTTTCTTCATTTCAATTCTTCTACTCTATTCAATCATCTCCTGGTTCGATTCTTCATCTTTGCTCTCAATATTATGTTTCTGCACTTGAGATCAAGCCATGGCTCACTGAGTTCCAAAGACAACAAGATTAAAGCACCCTTATTGTTGGTTCTTTTTTATCCTTACTTTTTGGCTCTTTTCCCTCTTAAAAATGGAAACAAGACTCCATCTATGTAACTAATGTGAATCTATGATATTATTAATTTCATGTAGCTTCCCTGGTAAAGCTGTTGGGGTGAGCATTTCTTCCCAAGCTCCATCGGCAGAAGTTGCTCCTGTCAAGGAAGCTGCCAAGGTGTGTATAGCTTTGGAGGATGACAATCTTCATCTTATCATCTTGGATATGATGTTGCCGAAGGTCTTTTTTTCACTTACACTTGGACATATCATTTTTGATATGTATTCTAATTTGTTTGACCTTTATTTTTGCTTATTGATGTATGTTCTGATTTTTTTGGTCTTCATTTATATCTTCATTTTCCGTTTTCATTTCACGCAGCATTTAGTTTCACAAGTTATTTTTGCTTCTTGGTGTTCACTTACTCGGGTAAGTGAACACCAAGTTATTTTACCTTACCGGATGAATATCGTAAGGATAAAAAATCTTACCCGGTAAGAGTTAGACAATGACCAAAAGTCTTACCCGGTAAGCGCTTACGGGGTAAATTGTTGCATACGATGATACAGTTTTGGTGGACGAAAATCTTATCCGGTAAGTAACTGATAATGTTAAATTTATCGGTAAGCACTTGCCGGGTAAATGTTTCGTAAACGGCCCCTAAATCTCCAAGTATGATTATTTATTTTTATCGTGACAGTTGTCCCCAATGGTTTTCATTTAAAATTGTCATGATGTTTTTTAAAGCAATGAAATCCTTTCCTCTAAGTTATAGTACAAGTTCTGGAATCTGTTCTCAACTAACCAATTGTCCCTTTCTTTCTGATAATGGTGGCCTTTACTTTTGTTAGCTTGAGTTTTTGATAATGTATGTATTGTTGCTTGTATTATTTCTGCTTGTGGGTTTTGTTCTATGTTGGAACTTGTAGATACATACTGTAAATGTATGAACTGATGCATCTTTTGATATGTTATGTTTCCATACGAGTGTTCTTTTGTAACTTTTGGAAAGATAGCAGTTTGAAGGCACCAACAGTCTGTTGTATCAGTTTTTATTTTATTTTTACTTCCTGCATGAGTTATTAGATCTTATCTTTTGAACTTTGAACAAGGTTGGTTGGTGTACTCATGATATTGATAACCTTTTAAATGGGAAAACTATGCCTATGAAGAAGCATAAAAATTCCTTCTGGCTATGGCTTCTCCAGGTGCATCAAGTATAATGTATGGACATCTACACCTAATGGAAACCAGAAGCTCAATAGTGCCAGTGAAGAGACTTCAAAGGTTTTCCTATCTTCCCCTTTCTCTCTGCAA
>NC_037530.1:8499416-8540066 GCF_001531365.2 Cynara cardunculus var. scolymus
GATCCAAATCAAGGAACATATATAACAATTAACGTGGTAGTATAAAATGGTAGATGATTAATGGAAACCTACTACCAAAGTGGTAAAACTCTAGTTAAGGTAAACATTARTTCACAAATCAAGGAACATATATAACAATCATTATCAAAGTGGTAGTATAAAATGGTAGATGATTAATGAGGAGGAAGGATGCCGGAACCGGGAAGAAATAGGATTAGGAAATTGAAATTGTGAATTCGTACTCATGGACTGAACTGGAGGAAGGAGAAGATGCATTTACTTTTTTTATTTCACAGCCCAAAGCCTAAAGCCCAAAGCCCAAAGCCCAAATTCATAAAAAAAAATATATATATAAAAAACGGGTACGGGGCGGGGCGGGGAGTGCTATACCCGTCCCCGTCCCCGTCCCCGGCTTGCGCCAAGCGGGGATCCTCGTCCCCGTCCCCGAGACCCGATTTTTCGGGGAATCCCCGTCCCCGACCGGGGCGGGTGGACCGGGTTACCCGACGGGTCGGGGTCCATTCCCATCCCTAAACCTGGTCTTTTTGCCATTTGTTTGGTGCATTAACTTTTGGTTATCTTTGATAAACCATCTGAAAATTGTAGTATTGAGGTCCAKGAATAGACGTACCTTGTTTCATCAAATATCCCATCAATATCACTATGACTATTATATTTGTATATAGGAATTTGTATGATTTATTTACCGTTACAACCATCACTTTGTATATAAGAATTTGTATGATTTATTTACTATTACAACCATCACTTTGTATATAAGAATTTGTATGATTTATTTACTATTACAGCCATCACTTTGTATATAAGAATTTGTATCATTTGTTTACTATTTAAGAAAATAAATAGCCTTCAAATCTTGCTTCCTTCTTCTGCAACTGCGAGATCTAATGTTTGTATTTCTCTTCAAGTGCAGACGCATCCAGTTTTTTTAGACCGATCGTGTCTTCCATGTAAAGTTTGGTCTATTATGAAGATGTTCTTCATTATAGAATCCAAAATGTGGTCGTGGATGTAGGTTGAACATCTTGTGTTATGGATTGTTATAGAGTCAAATATGGTTTTGTTCTGAGTTGGGTTGTGGGTAAATCTTCTTCTATGCTTATCATTCTTTCTATGTAAATGTTCTTATTTAAACAACTTATGATTAATGAAAATTTATAGTTTTTATTCTCTGGAGTCTATTGTCTCTTTTAACATAATTAGATTATATTAGATTGATGTTGTAATTAGATTATAGTTTGTTTTATTCGATTTGTACTATCATACATTTTTGATTGATGTTGTAATTGGAACGATAACTTTTATTTATTGAAAAAGTATTAAGTTACATAGACTAATTGAAATCCTTTTTTTCCAAATTTTTTAAAGTCTATATAAAACTACCATGCTTCAAAATCATTTGCATTCATTGTTTCCGCCGCATTGCGCGGGTAGACAACTAATACTATCTTATAAACCAGATTTTTCAAAAGTTTGAAAAACATTTTTTAATGCACAAAGTACTATACATTTATGCACAAAGTCTTACAAGTCTTAAAAACAACTCATAATGCATTAAGTACTACTATTTTATGCATTTAGTATTAAAATCTCTTAATCTACATTAAAATAACATATAGTACAATTTACCAATGCACATTATTACTTTTTTTTTCATGTTCCCAAGATACTTTTGACACCTTTCACTCATGTATTCACCTTCTCATACATCTATGTCTTCTCCTCATCCCTCAAGGTGAGATTCAAATTGATATTCACCATGAGTTATTAAAAGTCCTCTCATTCATCTCTCATCTAATTTCTCTAGAACTCTCTGTCTCGCTCTCTTGATTCTTTGCTCTTGGTGTAAATTGAACACATTTGTGGAGTCGTTTAAATATGTTGGATTTTAAATATATTGGATTTTAAATATATGTATAATAAAACCAGTGAAACTTCAAAAACGTTAAAAATCACGACTCCCCGCCGCATTGTGTGGGTACACAACTAGTATATATATATATATATATATATTGATGGATTCTTTGTTTTAAAACAAAATATGGAATTAAAAGTGAAAATCTAATGTGCTTATATGCAGTGGCGGATCCAGAAAATTAATGGGGTGGGGACACGTTGGATGGGACTTGGAGAAGGCAAGCATATGGCCATGTGAGACTGGAAGGAAACCATGTAAGATGGGGGTAAAAACAGAAAATTTAAACTAGTCAACAAATATTATTGTTCTTTGACTAGGGCCTTTCCCCCCGGTCTTTATCCCCTTCTACAAATACATTCCAAATAAGTCATTACATTTCAGGACCAATAAGTTTATAGGACTTTTTTTGGCATCTTAACAAGTTTTGTATGACACTTTCAATACGAAGAGTTGCATTAGCTATTTTATAAATGTGACATATAAACCCAATTTTTTACAGGACACTTTTTTCAAATATTGTCCTACAAAATAGTTAATGTGACTTTTTATGACAAAAGTTTCCCGTAATTTATAAAACCAAAAAACAAAGCATCATATCTAAAGAGTTGTAGTAAATTTATAGGATGCTTGGACATTGTAACAAAACCTTGTTACGATGTCCAAAAACATCCTATAAATTTACTACACGTCTTTAGATTACTTTTGGTTTATTAAATTATATTTTATAAAATGGTCTATTAAGATGCTTATTTAATTGTGGTATCTTTTAAAGCCAATTTTGTTGAGAACTGGCCTTAAAAAACAAGAAAAGCGAAGGCCATTTTCTTGCACGAGTGGTAGCACGCAAAGTTAACGAAGGTAGATGTTTCTGTCTTTCTACGATCTCTCTTATTACTAGATACATGGTGAAAGGAGGCTACAAACAATCCTTAGTGTATAAAATTCTATATGACTTACAAATTTGTCACGACATAAAAAATGGCATGTCTTCGTCGTGGCATGTAAAGCTTGAGGCTTAACCGCGCCGCTACGCCACACCACGCCACATACCATTTTGAACCTTGACTAGAATCATCATAATAGAGTACTTAATGAGCTTTCTATGTATACAAGATCAATAATTGTATGTTGATGTTATAATCTATACTACTTTATTAAGCAAATTTACTAAATGTCTTAAAGTCTTAAAAACAACCAAAAATGCATAAAGTACTACTTTATCATGCATGAGATCTTAAAATCTCTTATTTACAAATTAACAAGCATGATGTACAAGTAACATGCTTCCAGCCTTTTGGATTCTCAAGACTCTTGTTCAGATTTCGGTGATACCCAGGTGACTGTTCATATTTCTTAAGAAGACTGTTCATGTTTTCAACCATTCCAACTCTCGAACTCGAAGTACCGTTTCCTGTAAATCTCCAGTCCCTCTCTTGTTTTTTCTTCATAATCCTGGTTCAATTCTTAATGATGAAGAGGCAAAAGAGCATTGCCCCTAATCGCCATCACAACCTTCAATCCTCATCGACGAAGCCACGAAGGGATTTTATTAGGATCATTGTAAGTATTTCAAGTTAAGATTATCAACTCTATATTCTTCGATCTTTAACCATTCTGTTGTAAATTGTAAAACTTGTTTTTTAGCTTTATATTCTTCTATCTTCAACCATTCTTATGTAAGGTGTAAAACATGTTTGGATTGATTGAATCTAGGTCAAAACTGAATTGTAGTGCCTGCAAATCATCGAATATGAGTTTTTGCTTGGGTAGAACGCTTGGAATATGCAGTGGGCGAAAGGGTTTTCAATATTTTGGGGTTTCCAAAAGTTGGAAAAAGGAAATTGATTCAATATGTTGTAGTCTGGTTAGGGCTCGATCATCTCTCATCTACTCATTCCAATTGAGGTATTTTCCTTCTTTTGTTTTGAATATCTCATACGATTGTTTATCTTCCTTCCCCTTCTTCTAGTTCTTATTTTAAATTTTATCTTTTGTGTTCTTTTTAGTGTATAGCCTCTTTCTTACCATGAAAATGGGTTAGGGCTGTTTAGATTTGCAATGGATTTTGGTTTTTCTCCAAAGCTTCATTTGGAACTTTTTTTGTTTCACTTACCAAATAATATTTTCGATCTTTGTCCTGCTTTTTTACTGGGGAAGATTCTTATTCCTTGTAAATTTTGTAATCCTCACCGGGTAAGGTATAGTAAGGACCTGGTAAAATCTTACCCGATCAGCATTTGGTATGGCAACTTAATGAGGTTAAAATAATGTGTTGCCAGAAAAAAAAAGTTAAAAGCATTCATAGAATGAGGTTAAACCACTAGCAAGCGGTGAGGAGATTATGTTTGCACATTTCTTGGACATCCTGGTTGGATTTGCTGCTTGTTTTCAAAACAGTTTGATCACTAGTACTTGTGATCGTTTAACCTCGGTAAGTTGAATGAACTTTTACAACTTTGCCAATGATGTTATATCGATGTGGAAGGATTGTTGTGACACTTGGTGCTCCCTTGATTCTTAATCATGCCTCCTCCTTGGGTGTCACTGACGATTATCACCATGGTTATGATCACCGCCGGATCACCAACAGTTATAATCATCGATGGATCAGCAAAAGCAACACTGGTACTAATTTACGTCTTACTTAGGGATCTTATCCTCAACATATTTTCGATGTACTTTTATCGACGGATTATTGACAACAATATTTGTAATTCATTAAAATCTCCAATAACAGTGAAACAAACATAGCTTTTATTGTAGCAGTTGATGACAGAGAGCACCCCACTATGTTAGTAAGTTTCCTAATATGTTTTCCCTCGACATGCTAGCCGTATCTGGTATTAAGAGACCCCGCATAACTGTTGATGAACAACAAGCTTTGGTACATGTCATTTATAATTCTTTAACAAGGTATAAAGGAAAACGTTATTGTTCAATGCTTCCTATTGTTTCTATTTAGATGTCCAGTTTTCACTTCCTAATTATGTAAAGTTCTCTCACTTTTTGATCTTTTTATCTTGATTTTTTGGAGAATCAGTTTCAGATTGTGGGTATTTTTCTTCGTATATTTTCATCTTATATTTAACATTTATAACAAAGTGAACTGGACATTTATATAGGAACATAGGGAGTAAAAATGTATGAACAAAGTTTTTTTTTTGTGTTTATGGACAGTTTCTCATCCTGTTGATTCCATGTCAAGAGGATTGTGGTTAAAGAATTTATGTGTGAACTCTAATTGGATAACTTTGTGTATCAGAGAGAGTAAACGAAAGCTTGAGGAGTTATTACAGAAGTGGTCAGAATGGCATACTCGACATCGTTCTTCAGCTCGTGTAAGTCTTGATTGTCCGATGTCGTTACTCATCTCATTGCAGTCTAACATTTTCTACAATTTGTTTTGCTGTAGAAACAGTCCGCAAACAACTGCTTGTTTGTATCAAAACAGTCCCTAACTACTGCTTGTTTTGTTGTTTTCTTTGTGTTTTTCTAAGTTAACATGTCCATCGCAAGTACATTTATGGCGGGCATGTTGCTTTCTACATGAGGGTGGGTGTTGTTTAACAAGAGATGTAGTGCATCTTTGAAAATAGAACATATCCTTTGAAATAGTTGGTTTATATGCAGACTTTGATGGAAGATGAGCCGGAAAAGTATCAGTCTCGCTTCTCTGAATACATTAAAGCTGGAGTTGACCCAGAAAACATTGAAGAGCTGTACAAGAAGGTGCATTCAGCCATTCGTTCTGATCCAACCCCAAAGAAGTTGGAGAAATAGCCTCCAAAGGAGCACACAAGAGGTAACCTCATTTTTTAAAATCTGTCCTGATGGTGAAAAGATAATTTTGCAGAAGATTATGTTTATAAAAACAGAGAGATGATTATGTGTGTTGATGTTGTTTTTGGGGGTTTAGGTTCAACTTGAAGAAGCTAACATATGAGGAGAAGAAGGAGAAGCTTATTGAGAAGTTGAATGCTCTGAATGCGGCAGCTAGTGGCGCAGATGATGAATGAAATTGATTTTGAATTATTCGAAAAGAATGTTGAAAGCAGTTCAATTTTGCATACTTTGATGAATTTTTTAGAATGAGGGTGGAGATATTTGGAGACATAGTGGATTATCATCAATATAATGTTGGAATTGCCTTTATAAGTTTCCATTTTCATTTTCATTTTCATTTCTGGGGATGATGTTGTCTTTTTTTTGGTTTCAAGAAATTATCATCCGCTAAGTTTACAGTTTAGATTTAATATAAAAGATTATGTTTGATGCATCTTTTATTTGTGGTTGTAATATGAGATTATATATCTGAAGCAACATATATTTTAAGCCAAAAATCTTTTACTATTCTTCATAAAATAGGCATGATGGTATTTACTTGTAAGAAAAATTACACCTGTTGAACCAATATGATCAATTAGGTAAAATAATTGTATAAGTTTGTTTGGTGGTAGCGTAAAGGGAGGACTACAAACGGTTACCCATGCTCAAATTTTGTTACGAAACTCATGTCGTTGCTCTATACTCTTTGGATTTTAGGGGCCGTTTAACAAATGCTTACTCGGGTAAGCGTTTACCAAGTCATATTACCTCATTGGATGAATATGACAAATACCAAGAATCTTACCCGGTAAGAGTGAAGGCAAGAACCGAAAGTCTTACCCGGTAAGTGATAACGACAGCTCTTACCACGGTTAGCGCTTATTGGGTAAGTTGTTACATACGATTTCGTTTTGGTAGACTAAAATTTTACTAGGTAAGTAAGCGATAACGTTGAATTTTACCGTTAAGCGCTTACCGGGTAAGTGTTTAGGTAAACGACCCCTTATTTACGTGGTACGGCGTTTGCTCCAACTATATGTGTTTGATTAGTGCTCGTCATATGGATATTGGGGCTTGTCTCAATACCCCAGATGATTTTGCTTTCGGGTGGAAGTCTCACATTAATTAAGTGTACCTTCTGTCCGTTTATTTTTGTTAGAGATGTTGTCTTCTTTCCAAAAAAGAAAGTCGTGATACATATCATTTTTGGTGTAATCCTATTTATTTTACATTTTCTTTAACAAATTTAATATCTATACTACCTTATAAACCAGATTTATCGAAAATCTTAAAAACAATTTTTAATGCATAAAGTATCATACATTTATGCACAAAGTCTTAAAAATCTTAAAAACAACTCATAATGCATTAAGTACTATTACTTTATGCATTCAATCTTAAAAGATCTTAATATACAATTAAAATAACATATAGTATAAGTTACCAATGCACATTATTATTTTTTCTTTTCATGTTTCCAAGATAATTTTGACACTTTTTACTCATGTCTTCATCCTCTCATACCTCTATGTCTTTTCCCCGTCCCCAAGGTGAGATTCAAACTGATATTCACCATGAGTTATTAAAAATTCTTTCATGCATCTCCTATTCAGTTGCTCTAGAACTCTCGGTCTCGCTCTCGCTCTCTTAATTCTTTGCTCTTGGTGTAAATCGAACACATTTGTGGAGTCGTTTAAATATGTTGGATTTTAAATATATTGGATTTTAAATTGTCATACAATTTTTTTCATCGATAGATTGTAATTGGAATCATAACTCTTATTTATTCAAATTGCATTAATATGTAAAAACCAAGTGTAACTTATATCAATGTTAAATCTTTTATAATAAAACCAGTGAAACTTCAAAATCGTTAAAATTCACGGCTCCCGCCGCATTGCACAGGTACACAACTAATAACTTGTTAAAACAAACTTGACCAACTTCAGTTTTTTTATCCTTATAAAACAATAACTACGTAAGATGAAGTTGGTAATCTAACAGTACATAAGAAGTAAATCACTATATTAAAGTTTTTACCGAACTTTAAAAAAAAAATTGTCGTGTTCCGAAAACCAACTTTGGAGTAGTGTTTGTACTTATTGTTATTTGAATGTAGCATATTTTGAAGTCTATTTTAGGGTAAACATTTTGTATGCCAACAAGAAATGAAAGAGAAGTGATTTTGGAACCTCAATAATTTCCACCAAAAGGTTACAAAAACTAATTGATAACAAAAAGGGATGTGTGTGGTGAACAAGAGCCCAAACCAGCATACAAGTGGTGAAGATGAAAGGTTAAATGCTCACCTCAAAACCCCATCTGCACCCCAATCCAAAAGCAACAATCAATAATCGAAAGCCATGTGGCATGGCGGGTAATCTTGATTGTGTGGCCGTCAACAATTCAAAGGGTGATCCTCTCCCACCTTAATTTCAACCCTATAAGTCATCTTCCATCTCTCTTTGCTGCCTGCCTCATAATCATTCTGCAACTCGTCTTTCACTTCCACACAGATCAATGGCAACCGCCATCTCCACCATTGGAGCTGTCAACCGTGTTCCAGTAAGATATCCCCAATCTTATTTCCCTTTAATTGGCTTCATTTCTTGAAAATTACTAGTAAATTCATGGAGTTCTAAGTGGGTATTTGCTTATATCTTCTCATTTCGTTACATTGTTGTTTGAATTCAGTTGAGCTTTAATGGAAGCACTGGTAGTGCTGCAGTCCCAAGCTCCACCTTCTTGGGCAGCAGCTTGAAGAAGATAGTGAACTCAAGAGTGAGCAGCAACAACAACAACAAGTCTTTCTCCTTCAAAGTATTGGCAGCCGAGAAGGAGATAGAAGAATCCCAACAAACCGAAAAAGACAGATGGAAGGGACTTGCATACGATATGTCCGATGATCAACAAGACATCACCCGAGGCAAGGGTATGGTCGATTCGCTCTTCCAAGCTCCCCAAGACGTGGGAACCCATTTCGCCGTCATGAGTTCATACGAATACATCAGCACTGGTCTTCGCACGTAAGAATCGGCTTCTTAATTCATGGATGGATTTTAGATTTTTGGAGTGAATTCATTACATGGTTTACATACAACAGGTACAATTTGGACAACATGAAGGATGGATTCTACATTGCGCCTGCTTTCATGGACAAACTAGTTGTTCACATCACCAAGAACTTCTTGACTTTGCCCAACATCAAGGTTTAATCAATTCCTATTGATATAAATTATGATGCTTCTGATTGTTGGTTAATTACAATTTGATTTTGATTTTGATTTACAGGTTCCTTTGATTTTGGGTGTGTGGGGAGGCAAAGGGCAGGGCAAATCTTTCCAATGTGAGCTTGTGTTTGCCAAAATGGGAATCACGTAAGTCGTCATCTTTTCATTCTTTACATTTCTCCCAAAAAGTACTGTCAAGTGTCAGAGGATTCAACACTTCACTATTGAGTACTTCGGGGGAAAAACACTCGGAAATTATTTTATATTATAAAGTATTTCATAAAAACTCTTAATTTTTTTATATAAAGTATTGTATATTGATACATATTATTTAAAATTCAAAATTATAAGTTATTATGTATAAGTATAATTTATTAAAACTTCATGTTTGAATTCGTATAACTAACTACAGATAAACATAATCAAATAAAAGATAAACATCTCATTTTAAAATGTAATTAGGATAATTATCGAGTTCTAATAAAATAATTAATTATTATCTTTATGAGAAAATTATATTATTAAACCAAATATAAATTACTTCATTATTGAACCTAAATTAAATTATAATAAAAAATAGGAATTTTAAATAGTTAATTTGATACTAATATCGATATATTTTTGTCATTTTTTATGATATTTTTAAATTTATATGTTATTCAAATATAAAAACATCATCGTTTTTTCAAAATCACATAAGACCATACTATAATATCGACTGATATAAAGAATAAAATGAAATATTGAAATCAAGATGTATCTCGCTTTTGCTAAAAATCGAACAGTTTCTTGAAAACTCGCTTCAGATATGAAACTTTGAGTATTCATAGATGCTCTTGTTATTCCCAATAAGACGGCTCGGTAACAGATCACTTCTTCGAAAGCGCGCCCCATTCGTTCCGCTCGCAATAATCCAATTAGTTCTCCGGCTGAAAAAACATTAGACATTTCGTCTTCTGAAACCAACACTTTTGATGTTATTTAACGTACAATAATTTCTATATGCCTATTATATATCCACACCCCAAGGTCGATAAACCTTTTGGACCTTATTAACCAAAGAGATACGACTTTGCACGAGTACACCTCTGGTTTATAATAATAGAAATGAGAAGAAGTTGGTTTAACTTGAAAAAGTCAAACTGTTTGGTTTAAATCGGGGTTGTTTGTTTATCTCTTAATAGTTCCATTAAGAGGCAACATCTGAATCATTAAGAGGTGAATCTTGTTTGGCGAAAAAAAGGCTGCCTCTTAATAGTTTTAAAAACCTCTGAATGATTTTGTATCATGAGTCTCCTTTAACCATTAAGTGTCCAGATTTCATTGTAAACAATTATATTTCATTTTTCACTATATCATGAAAGCCTCTTAATCATTCTGACCACTTAATCATTTTGTACCAAACCATTCTTCGATAATTTCAGGCCCATTATGATGAGTGCCGGAGAACTGGAAAGTGGAAACGCCGGAGAACCAGCAAAGTTGATCAGACAAAGGTACCGAGAAGCTGCAGATATCATTAAAAAGGGGAAAATGTGCTGCCTCTTCATCAACGATCTTGACGCCGGAGCAGGAAGAATGGGTGGAACCACCCAATACACCGTCAACAACCAGATGGTGAACGCCACCCTCATGAACATCGCCGATAACCCCACCAACGTCCAACTCCCAGGTATGTACAACAAAGAAGAAAACCCTCGTGTCCCGATCATCGTCACCGGTAACGACTTCTCAACCCTCTACGCTCCCCTCATCCGTGACGGTCGTATGGAAAAATTCTACTGGGCTCCAACCAGAGAAGACCGTATCGGGGTCTGCATCGGTATCTTCCGAACAGACGGTGTCACTCCTGAACAAGTTTCCAAGTTAGTCGACACTTTCCCAGGCCAATCCATAGGTATATATATGTATCCATTTAATTGATCATTAATCCATATTTCATAATTACGCATGCATATGATTGTTAGTTTTGTTTGAATTGATCATGCAGATTTCTTTGGAGCATTGAGGGCTAGAGTGTATGATGATGAAGTGAGGACGTGGATTGGAGGTGTGGGAGTGGAAGGCATTGGAAAGAAGCTTGTGAACTCGAAGGAAGGGCCACCAACATTCGAGCAACCTGAGATAACGATCGACAAACTCCTCGAGTACGGGACCATGTTGGTTAAGGAACAAGAGAATGTGAAGAGAGTGCAGTTAGCCGAGACCTATTTGGATTCTGCCGCGCTCGGGGATGCTAACAGGGATGCCATTAAAAGTGGATCTTTCTACGGTAATATTAGAATCTGCCGTACTGTTTTCGTGAGACCCGTGTGACCATTTTTTTATATTTGAAACTTCACAGCAAAACACTGTGAAGATAACCTTCTAGTGTAAAAAAATTATGTGAAATTTCAAGTGTAAAAATGTGGTCTCACGTGAATCCAACCACATATCTATATAAAGTGTTGTAAACTTCGGGTTGATGATGGATGTTGTCGGGTGCAGGCAAAGCCGCGCAGCAGGTGCAGGTTCCCGTTCCAGAAGGGTGCACGGACCCTGGTGCTGAGAACTTCGACCCAACGGCTAGGAGTGATGATGGAAGCTGCACTTATTCTTTCTAAATTTAGAAATTTTTAAGGGGAAGAATTGAAGACGAAAGTATTTCTATATTAAGGATGTCAAACAGTTCCTATTTATATGGGTTGTTGCTACCTCTCTAATTTTGTTTCTTGATTATCATCAAATGAATAAGTTATTGAGCAATACAGAATCATATGATTCAAAATCTTATACCATGAATTAAACTTACTTTCATAAATATTATTATATATATGTCTAAATCATAATAATTGTTTAAATATTTAATATAAGATAAAACATGGGGCTCTTCTCAAGGTAGCAGCTAGCTCTTTGGTTTTTCTTTGAGAGGTGCTGCTGTTGCTTGGTTCTCATTGGAGGATTTAATCAGTTATTGCTGTTTTTTTATTAACCTGGATATCTAACCCGCTATGTGAGTCGACTAATTTGCGGGTAGTCTGGAGTCATCGTTGAAAAATACTGGGTTCTAATCAGAGCAAAGAGGAATGAACTTGGTGCAACCATATCTCCATTGGAAAATATTATTCAAATCTAATGCAGGGCCTTGTTTGCACATGCATACCATGTATTATTAGAGTAAGATACCACCATGGGCATGTTATCCCTTTCCCCTCCACTCTCCAGGCTCCTCCAAATCATCTCCCTTGATACGTTAGGATTGGCCTTTGAACACGATGTGTATAGGTCCTCACTACGCTCTTGATATTTCATCCATTACAGAACAGGACACTTTCTCCCGCAAACAAATCCGCTGGAGATCTGTCTGAAAACACAATTTCTAACGGATTTGCGACGGATTGGCCGGCTAGAAAAAACTTTGCCCAATTAGAATCTTGGTTGCACCCAAACTCAAATACACGACCTTTCTTGGGTCCCCCAACCGCCTCCTCCCATAAATTGGTATCAACTAGGGGATAGGACAAAGCATCCTCGCCGTATTGCTTGGGTGAGATTGGTTGAATTGTCATATTGTGGTTTAAAACATAGTGTAAGTCAATTTAGACAGTATAACAACTATAAATTAGACGTTTCCAACTAAAACAATTCTAACATTTGCCCAACAAATGACAACCACAACTAGATATATATATATATATATATATGTGTGTATATATATATATGTGTGTGTGTGTTGTGTGTGTGTGCGTATACTAACAATTTTAACTTAAACAATCCTAAAGTTTGCTCAACAAATGACAAGCCAAACTATAGAAATAAATTTGGAATTAAACTTAAACAATTATAAAGTTTAAAGTTATATAGGCATTCTAAACGTTTTTTTAACAGCAGAGAGATTTTATTGAAAAACTAGCAAGACGCTAGAACAAACAATTACATATAGGAAATAGCAAGGAGAGGGTTATGAAGCCAACCCACCCGATTAATCTTAAACTTGCTACTCATATTAGAAACACAAAATAATGTTCGAGTCACAATCCTCTCAAAGATATCCGCCTTCTTTAGCTTTAGCTTGGTCTTGCCAAAAATGGTCACATTCCACAACGACCATATGTACCAAAGTATAGTGAGAATAACTGCCTCAAAGCACAGTTTCTCCCCACTCTTCAACCGCATATCAGAAATCCATGTAATCCAAGCGCATAGGAACTAAACACCGGGAGATCCAAATGCCACCATTTACCAATTTGTCTCCAAAATTTGCGTTGCCAAAGAGCACGAGAAAAAACAAATGATCTTCTGACTCCAAACCTACATCACATAGAGGACAAAACACTAACCCAACATCAATCCCTCTCCTATCCAAATTATCCTGAGTGGCTACCCTATTCAAACCCAAACGCCCAACCAAAACATTGACCTTAATAGGAACTAACCGGTTCCATCTAGTAACAATCGAGTCTACAACCAACAATCTGGAATCACTGTAATTGCTAGTTGAGACAACTGTAAAAGAATCTGATCCATCCAAAACAACCACACCCACCAACCTTTCTGATTGGAAACCACAATCGACTGTACCCTATCCCTCAAGGCAGAAAATTGTGCCAATTCTGCTCCCCCTCGTTTGCCTTCGAAAATAACCAAATCGATCCTCTTTCATTGCCTGCTCTTTGACCGTAACCTCTTTATCAAGCTCCAAAGCATACACTCTCCGGTAATCCATTTTCAAATGCCCACTTCTAAACCAAGTATCATGCCAAAAGGAAGTATCTGATCCATCTACTTTTTTTTTTACGAAAATGATAGAAGATCAATATTTTTACCCGTAAATAGACAAAAGCCTTCAAAATCGCCAGCCATGTTGAGTTTGAACCTACAGAAGACAAAACCGATCCAATCCTACCATTTGCACCATGTATTGATTGAATAACTTTAACCCACACCACCTCTTGGTCAACTTAAATCTCCACACCCATTTAAAAAGTAAGGCCCTATTAAGTGCAAATAAACTTCCTATACCAAAACCCCCAACTTTTTTGCTAGCCATACTTTTATCCCGTTTAACCCAAGACATCTTATTCATCCATCTCACCTCCCACAAAGAACCAATTTCGAATGGATTCCAACATTTGACAACCAAAGATGGTATCTTGAACAAGGACATATCATATGTGGGCAGACTCCCCAACACCGATTTAAGCAAGGTAAGACGCCCACCCACCTACAAGGTTTTAACCTTCCAATTCGACACAATTTGGCAAAGAACCTATCAACCACCACCTTCCATCCTTGAGACTTGGACATAGTTTCTCCAACACGTAATCCTAAATAGCAAAAAGGAAACTTTGAATGAGCACAACCTACTAAAGTAGCAACTTATGTTACCTCGTTGGATCTAAATAATTTGCTTTTGAGGAGATTAATTTTAAGTTCAGATACTAGAAAAAAAAAACATCTAAGAATACGGATAATATTCCTAGAATTTTGAAGCAGCCACTGCCCAAGAAAGATAGCATCATCCATATAAAAATAAAAAGGTGAAAGATGATTTTGACCATTACCAACCCGGACTCCCTAAAACAAATCTTTCTCAGTCGCTTCATTCATGGTCGCATTAAACCCTTCCATTGCCAAAATGAAAAGAAAAAGAGAAAGTCGGTTACCTTGTCTCAACCCCTTTGGATATCAAATTCTTTTGTTGGCGAACCATTTACCAAAACCGGGCTCGTCAATTTCATTAAGCATCCATCAATCCACCCTTGCCATTTATTGCCAAATCCCGTCTTTTCAAGTACAAGATCAAGATAATCCCAACACAAAGAATCATATTCTTTTTCAAAATCAACCTTAAAAGCCATAAGATTCTTCTTATGTTTCTTGTACCATGCAACCACCTCATTTATGTTTCTTGTACCATGCAACCACCTCATTTAAAACGAGAGGACCATCCAGAACTTGTTGACCCTTAATAAAGGTCTATTGTTCCTTGCTAACCACCTAAAGATTACCCATCAAAATTTCTAACTAAAATGGCTTAGATGCTTTCCAATTTCTAACTAGAGATTACCCATCAAAATCCCCTAAATATTAACAACTAAAAGAAATATCAACATCAATGGATAAACTCCATCCATCTCAAAGATTTTATGATCCAAGGGTCATAATTTAGAGGACGCATTCAAGGATGAATAGAAGAATCCAAATCATATGGTAAACCAAAAGAGGTTATTAAAATAAGATCATTGATATTAAAAGACTCTCAAACCAACCAATTTCTCTATCCATGAAAAACTAAGGGTCGTTTATCCAATTGCTTACCCGATAAGCGCTTATCGATAGGAGTAAATACTATGATTTATTTTGATGCGTAATATTTTAGTACATCAAAACATATCAAATGCAACAACTTACTGGGTAAGCGCTTACCTGGGTAAGAGTCGTCATCCTCACTTACCGGGTAAGACTCTCCATCATTTTTATCGCTCTTACCCGGTAAAATTCTTGGCCCGTCTCATGTTCATCCGATAAGAAAATTTATCCGATAATCATTTACCAAGTAAGTGTTTAATAAACAGACCCTAAGCCTTAAGCTTGAAAACAAGCAAAGAAAGAGATGACAATGAACATACCTCGAAGTTCAAAAAAGGAAAACTTAAAACCCTTAGAATTTTTGTCCGAATTCTCTCTCAAATAGGACAAGCACATGCACCAACACTTTTGATGAAACCCGATAAGGCGGTTGTGGGATTTTATACCACCATAATTTCAAAATAAACCCTCATCCATAGGCAAATTGCAAATACACCCCCTAGACTTCTAATAAATAAAACCCAGACAATGCGTAATCTTCTCTTCGATCTCTGCCGCTAATCGTCCAACATCATTAACTAATAGTAATTGTAATTTATAAAATACATAATAAACTAACAATGACTTAACTGGTTCGGTTATCCTCAAAAAATGTATATGTGATACTAAAAAGAACCAAAATAGATTACATTTTGTGAACCTCATGTTGACAATATAATTGAAAAAGTAAATAAAAAGTAAGGGGTTGTTTGCTTACCTCTTAAAAGTTTCAGTAAGAGACAATCTTTGAATCGTTAAGAGGTGAATTTTGTTAAACAAATTTTTTTTTGTCTCTTAATGGTTTTAAAATCATCTGAATGATTTTACATCTTGAGTTTCCCTTAACCATTTAGCACTCTAATTTCATTGTAAACAATTATCAAACAATTATATTTCATTTTATATTATAATCATGAGAATCTCTTAATCATTCTGATCACTTAATCATTTTGCACCAAATCATTCAGCAACTACCAAACAACGTCTCAGCTAAACAAAATTCGTCCATGTAACCTCATTTATTGACAAAAGTATTCATTCATCTAACAATAACTTTGTAAATATGTTAAAATATCTTTATTTTATCTTAAAATGACCATGGTTGGGTATATGAAATGAAGAGAATATTTTATATATATATATATATATATATGAGAACTCATAAAATTATAAGAATCATGAGAATCTATATATAATTTGCTATTTCATATGATTTTATTTATCTACGTCTAGGTTTTTGAATAGACTTGAGATCATGTGAGACCAATGATTTTTCGTGAGACCCGTAAGACCAATTCTCAACCCTTGGATTAGATCTATAATCTGACAATCTAAACATTCATAAACGCCACGAGATTTTTTAATAATTACCAAATTGCCACCGTGCAATTTAAACCGTTAGATCATTAACTTATAAAGTTGATCAATGAACATAAATTGGTCTTACGGGTCTCACGAAAAACCTTTGGTCTCACGTGAATCCAACCCTTTTTGAATATTGGTTAACATATATTTGTTTCACACTGTGCATATCTCACAGTGTGAAGCTTTTTGAATTATTTGTAAAACAAGAAATACACGAAAAAAGGACATCAAAGTTGAAACATATTCTGGTATGTCATTCATTTGTGAGAGAGATATATTGCCTCTTGCAGATCCAAATAAAAAAAAAGCATTTGTATCATCAATCTATGAAGGTTTAAGTTATACCATCAAGAACTTTTTCGGCAGATCGTCGTGCTAGATGGGCTTGCGGAAAGTAAACGTAGCCAAGTTGGTGGTGTACTAAACCACTCTAAATCCGGAGTTCGTTCTTTCTTCTCTCCATTGTTGTTTGTGTTTAAGAATTTGTTTGTTGCAAACTTTAATTTCTTAAACCAAAAAATTGTTTGTAGTCAACGTTCTAATAGGTCGTTAAATTCTCACATATTTTCTCGTCAATCACCTCTAATTAATGCGTTAAAATGTTAAAACCAAGCAACATTGATACGTTTTTTATATTTTGATCGGTTTGAAACATTTTGGAATAAGAAAAGAACAAAAGAAGAATATTTGATAAATTTACGAGGTTGTGGCGTTTTAATCATATCTCACTCATAGAAGCCTGATTCAAGCGATTCAAGATTCTACGGAAACCCAACAGACGACCCTACAACTTATAGTTTTGAGTTTCTGCACATCCGGGGTTTATCTAAGCCGAAGTTAACATCGAAGTCATGGTCTATTGTACAAGAATTAACAACACAAATGCTCAAATAAAGTGGCTGGAAAGTTATTTTAGAAATAAAAATAGAGTGAGGCATATATGGGTTTTATAAAAGAAATAATGATAAAAAGTGATGGGTTTGCTGGATTGTAAGCCTGGGCCACGTATAAAAAGTGCAGGCCCAAAGGTTTGATCCTTTGGATATTTCTTATTCTTCTACACTCATGGCTGAATTTGACAAAAGTACTACGAAGTTTCATGTTCAAATCCAAGGAGGAATAAAAATCCCCTTATGGTTACGAAGGTTCAAATGCGGTGACTCCAGGCTATCTGTAAAGCAGGTGGTCGTCCTGAGATTAGTCGGCTCGCATAGCGGGTTGGATATCCAGGCTAATAAAAAAAATTTGTACAAGGAAGAAAAGGAACTCTTGAGGGGATTTGGAGGGAGGTCCTAGGCTTGTGTAACGGTTGACATTTATTAGATGTGAAACGAAGCGAACCGATCCAATCGTCCATCGAATGTTGGATTTTTCCAGTCGATCTAATCGAATGGATGATTTAACTGGTTCGGTTCCATAGGATATCCATTGGATCCAATCGATCTAGCCAATGTTAATCGAATTGGATCAAATTGAACTCATCCGACATCCAATCCAAAGGGTGATCGGATCGGATACATCTAATGTATTAAATCAAATTACATTTTCCTACAATTCACATAATATTCCAAGATACTTAATTTCATCCTTTCAATCACTAGTACTAAAAAATAAAAATAAACATACAATCGCCAAGTTTCACCCATACGTAATGATATTGATCAACAAAAGTACTAACAAGTTAAAACTCAGAAACTAAAATTTAAAACTCGAAAAACTAAAACTTAAAACATTATTAGTTAAAAAAACATAAATAACTAAGCAACTTAAAACTCAAACACATTAGAAATAAAAATCAAGTTAAAACTCGAACACATTAGAATTAAAAATCAAGTTAAAACTCAAACTCAAACACACTAGAACTGAAAACCAAGTTAAAACTCAAACACGTTACAAGTAGTAACTAGTAAGCATTAAGCAAAAAAAAACAAGTTAAAAGTAGATTTGTTGGCAAGAAACCATGCAAGAGAACGGGTTGTGGCATCACCGGAAGAGGAGGGACGATGGCACACGAGACGGAGAGGAGGTGGTGCCTGAGGTGGAGCAGTGATGGGTCATGGGCTGGTGGCATAGGAGACTAAGGGGGCGTTTGGTTTGTAGAATGGAATTCGATGGAATTGGAATTCATCAAATGAATTTGACTTTGAGGAAATGGAATGGAATTTGATGGAATTTGACCATATCTTTTGATTGTGTTTGGTTGGATGGAATTGGAATAGAATTCTTAACGGAATTGGATTTTTTTTGTTTCGTTCAAGGAATTCAATAAGAAAATTACATAGATGACATTTCGAGAAAATCCTTTTTAGGATGGAAAGAATGAGAGAGAGAGAGAGAGAGAGGTCGAGCATACCAGATCGAGCAGAGTAAATGAAATCGAACAATTTTGAATAGGGATGACAAGAAAAACCCGAAACCGATGGTGAAATCCGAAAACTGAAACTTTCGGGACGGGTTCGGGGACATCTTATCGAGGACGGGGCGGGGATCAGGGACAAATTCGGAGATTTTTACGGGACGGGGACGGTGATCATCGGCCCGGCCCGGTCCGACCTGATATTTGTATATATATTAATTTAAATTTATATACATGCATGTATATAAACTTTTATCCACTTTACTTCAACAATCCAAATAAGGCTCACGAAAAAGTCTAGTTTATTTGTCTAATTGTGAATCGTGATTTTAGTTGTATGATGTTTGAAGTTATGTTTAGTTTTATATTGTAATCTAATACATTGTTTGTAATTGATTCGATTATGTTTGAGACATTTAAACTTGCATCTTTAAAAAAATTTGTAATTTACTTTTAGTTGTGAAAATTAACATATTGTAATTTTTTAGATCTATTTCGAGTTTCGGTTTCGGGTTCGATTATGACCAACAGTGAATGGGAAAAAGATGATTTTTACCTTAACGGGGTCCCCAACGGGGATCGGGCCGGTAACGAGGACAGTTTTAGTTACCGTTTCAGGGACGGGGATACCAATAACCGGCCTGAACCTGGCCCGTTGCCATTACCGTTTCAGCGTCGATGAATTTTGATGAGGGCTAAGAAATTTGTCGGATTGGAATTTGAAATCTTTGGTATATGCGGTGGAATTGTGAAATCGGTGACTTAAGGAATTTATTGGAATTGGAAGGATTCCTTCACATCTATTATGTGAACAAAACATGGTATTTGGAATTATGGTCAAAGATTTGGACATTCCAATTCCTTCCAATTCTACCAAATTACATGAACCAAACACCCCCTAAGGGGTTGTTTGGTTCACTGAATTCAAAGAATTTCAAGAGAATTGGAATGATCAATTCTTTTGATCAAATTCTAATTTTTTTTGTTTGGTTCACATATTAAACATGTAGGAATTCTTTAAATTTCATTGAATTCCACAAATTAAGAAATTTCTTGTTTCTTG
Organism: Cynara cardunculus var. scolymus; assembly: GCF_001531365.2. Lineage (NCBI taxonomy): Eukaryota > Viridiplantae > Streptophyta > Magnoliopsida > Asterales > Asteraceae > Cynara > Cynara cardunculus. The sequence continues at coordinate 8,519,525 of NC_037530.1, forward strand.
GTATAAATGAAGGATTTGAATTTCATTCATTTGCATCCAATTTAACCAACATTGTCCACCCCCCGCCCCAACCACACATGCTACAATTGTCATGCACGAACCCTAACCCCCTACCACCACACTACTACTATTGCCATAACAACTGCCACCCACCCCACCTTATCCCAACCCCGCACCACTTACGATTGGTGGCGGAGAACTGGGAGTAAAGGTAGGTGGGTGGTTGGGGTGGGGGGTCCACCCCCTCCCATCATGAATACCACTACTATCGTCATCACAGCTGTCCAGCACCACCCTCCCCCGAACAAAAATGTACGTTCCAATTATTTTGAGAGATTTCATTTTAATTTCTACCAACTAAATATATGGTCAAACTTTCATCAAATTTTATTTTAATTCATTCAAAGTTAAATTACTTTAATGAATTTTAATTCCACCAAATTTCATTATGAAAGTTTAACTTGAAGTTAGGATGAGTATTGAGATTTGAGATTTTGAGCAATTGATCAGACTAATGGGACTTGGGAGGGTTTGGAATGGGGACCCTAACGAAAATAACTTTTAAAAATAGAAAAAAATACACTTTTAACCTCAAAATTAATTTTTTTAATAAAACGGTCTTGCCCTATTAGCACCGTTAGGTGCGTACATGACCTATATACAAATAAAAAGAGTTTTGATTTAAAATAAAAAAATAAAATATATCGGTGGGTCCCACCCTTACAAAGACCTATATGCAAGTTTTGATTTAATTTTTTTCAGAAATTCATTTTTTTTAATAACTTTATGTTAAAAATTTTAATTTTTTTCTTAAAAAGTTAAAAAAAAAAATTAAAGATCCGATTCTTTTAAGAAGATATTAATTTATTTTATAAATTTACTTTTTTTAGAAATTTATTTCTTTTTTTTAAAAATTTATCTCCATTATTCTACTTCCGGTATCGTCTTTTCTTTTCGTTAAAAAAATTAAGATCCGATCTCTTTTTAAATTTTATTTTTATTTAGAATATTATTTCGACAATACTGGGAGTAGCATTAATATCGACGATACTGGAAGTAGGATAATGAAGATTGTATTAGGAATGACAATTGTATTAAGTTAATATCGACGATATCGATAGAAAAAATTGAATAGTGTTGTATTGGAAAAAAGAAAATTTAATAATGTTGTATTAGAAATGAAGAAATTGAATATTAAATTTAAAAAAAAATCTAAAAAAAGATTAAGTATCTAAAATAATTAAAATTTTAAAATAAAAAGAAATGTTATAAAAAGAAATCGCATCTTTAAAAAAAATTAAGAAAAAAATTAAATTTAAAAAAAAATATTTTTAAACAAAAAAAATTAAACTTTTTAAGAAAAAAAAATTAAATTTAAAAGTAATCGAATTTGAAAAAAAAAGATAATTTTACAAAAAAAAAAAACATTTTTTAAAGGCATGGGGCTTGCCTGGTGCATAAGGTGGGACCCACCCGAAATTTTCAAATTTTTTTTGATAAATCACAAGTTTTGGTAATTATATTTTAGTCCTTATATGTGTTTAACCGTGCTAACATGGTAGCGGATGGTTATTCGATTAAAAAATTAATTTTGTAGTTAAATTGTAAATTATCTATTTTACAGGGTTAATTTCGTAAGAAACCCTTTAGAATGGTACAACAGTCAGTAGGGTTTAGTCATTTTTTTTATTATTAATTTATACCTTATAGATTTTATTTTGAAAAGGTGGGAGTGTTAGAGTGGGACGGTAATATCTATGAGTTTTTTTAAAATATTTTTTTTATGTAAAATGTGTGAAATAGTAACTTATTTTTATAATTTTTTTTATTATGGCATGTTAATTTCAGTTTTTCTTATTACAATAATGCATTTTTAAAATATATTTTATTAGGATATTTTATTCAAAAATTTACTCATTATAGCATTGGATAACCTTTTAAATTAAATTTACTTATTATATCGGGGTTTTTTGCCACCTCATCGTCCACGTGTACGATAGTTCGGGCATGACATTTTTTATTATAGTATTGTACTTTCAAAATTAATTTATTATAACATCACCAATTTCTATTATAGCATTATACATTTAATTTTAATATTTTTATCATTTAAACATTATAAATTTTATCAAATATTTTTACCAAAAAATATATTTTTATTATTTAAACATCATCCAATTTTCTATGTGCTTTCATTGATATGTGTTTATGATAACCAAAGATGAAATGGGTTTAGGAAAAACCATTGAGCTACTTGCTTGTATACTTATGCATAGAAAATTGGACACTGAAGCCGATGATATACAAGATGAACGATGCAAGCAGAAGCCGAATGTAAGAAGAATGAAAAGAGATCGTGCTTGCAGTTGCCACATAATCCTACTGCCCACATCAGGCTTATAGAGAACCGTAGACACTAGAAATTCAATATTTGAATTCCAAATGTTCTAACTTATTGCATTAAGGTCTAGCCTGTAAGTTATTTTACCATCAATACATGGAGATTTAGCTTCATATGCTATAAAGAGATGCAAGGAGAAAGACAAAGCAAAAGAGAGTATACTGAATCATTTTAACATGTCACTGAGGCAATATAGGCGTTGGGCATACTATAAGAGTTGCACCAGTAGCAACTGGGGAATTAGTTGCTTGAATTAGTTCTAAGCAAAGTGAGCAAATACAATCCTCATCACAGACAACGATTTTGGATCGTCTTTTCATTCTTCTTACATTCGATTTCTGCTCTCCAGCAACTTGCATCGTCTCATCATGTATATCACCAACTTCAGCGTCCAATTTTCTATGTGCAAATATACAAGCAAGTAGCTCAATGGTTTTTCCCAAACCCATCTCATCTGTGGTTATCATAAACACAGAGCAATGAAAGCACATAGAAAATTGGACGTTGTTTAAATGATAAAAATATATTTTTTTAGTAAACATATTTGATTAAATTTACGATTTTTAAATGATAAAAATATTAAAATTAAAAGTACAATGCTATAATAGAAATTGGTGATGTTATAATAAAATAATTTTGAGAATACAATACTATAAAAAAATGTCATGTCAACACTATCGTACATATGGACAGCCTACGTGGACGATGAGGTGGCAAAGAAACCTCTTATAATGGGTAAATTTAATTTAAAAGATTATCCAATGTTATAATGGGAAAATGTTTGAAAGTAAAATGTCCTAATAAAAAATATTTAGAAAATACATTGTTGTAATAAGAAAAACTGAAAGTAGAATGTTATAATAAAGAAATTTGTAAAAGTAGGTTGTTATCTCGTGCGTTTTGCCCTTTATTTTATTCTTAAGTTTCTAATTTTAATTTCTTTTTTGAGATTGGATGTAAATTCAACGAATATTGGAATGGTTCGGTTGGTTTTAGACTACCATCCAAGAACCGAGCACTCCATATTGGATGATAACTTTTCCAATCAATCCAATCCGTTTATAATTGAACATCTGATCACAGTCAGTCGGTTCTAGTTAAATCCGTTAACTTTCTACATACCCCTAGATCCTACCACGTACCATAAAACAAAAAGAAAAAAAGAGGTTAATGAGAAGGAGTTCAATAGGGTTGGGGTTCATTTAAGTGGGAGCAAGGGATCAGTACAACAGCAAAAGGGCAGCCCTTAGAGCTTTTGGATTCGTACCGCAACATAAATTGAGGTTTCCAACTAGAACATATTGCATTCTGGTTTTCTTGTCCAATTTTTTTGTTCTAGTTAATTCTCTTGGAGTTCCTATTGGGCACAATAGATTTGGTACCCTTAAATCTTAGCTTCCAGAATAAGGTTTGTGTCGTTTATTCTGGGTATTGTTCGTTTTATAAATATTGAATGGATTTTTATTTAAAATGGGGTTGTGAAATGGTTAGTCGTAGATTAAAATGATCTTGGTGTTCTAGTTTTAAATAAAGATTCCGTTTTACAAGTTCGTTATTTATGTTTATATCGAGCTAATTTCATTAATTGTTGATTTGAGATTTGTTCCGGTCTCATGAATTGGTTCTTTTGTTTTAATGATATTGCATAAAAAAGTTTTGAGTTTTATATGTTTATTAATCTAATATAGGAAAAATTACATTAGAGTATAATCAACTTTCACTTCATTCTAATTTTGGAGAATCCACTTTTAAAATTGTTATTTAAGGGTTACTTTTTATTTATTTAAGGGTCTGATTAACATGTTGGCCTACTAATAGGGTGTTTGAGATTGCTTATAAAAACAACTTATTGACTTATTCCCGTGTGGTACCGGTAATAAGCAGTTTTGAGTGTTTAGATAAACAACTTATACCAGTGTCAAACCGATAATAAGGAGTTTTTGAAGAAGTTAAATCCTTCTGACTTATAATAAGTTGATAAGTGCTTTTGCAGAAAAACATAACAATGATATAGCCCAAATGTTTTTTACCAACTAAAATTCCATGTCATTATTACGACACTTCGCATAATTTTTTAGTTAAAATTATAGATTTATGTACAAGTTATAAAGTTTAGGTACAAGTATATAAAGCTCTTAAAAATTTAAAACCTAAAGTTAAATATAAAAACCAAAACAAAACCTAAAATTAAATTTAGAGTAAATTATCGTGACTATCTTTTGTTAAAAATTGTGGATTTCGTCTTTGTGGTTTCGAAATTTCTATTTTGGTCTCTATAATTTGTAATTCATTTCTAATTTCGTCCCCGAGTCTAAAACATTACTTATAAGTATAAATGACTAAAATAGAAATGAATTGTAAACTAGAGGGACAAAAAAATCAATAAATTTAAAAATCATAAGAACGAAAAAGGAAATGAGTTATAAATCATATGGATGAAAATTACGATTTCAAAACTATAAGGATGAAAATCGTAATTTCAAAATCATTGAAATGAAAATAGAAATTTTAATAAAGCACCGAGACTAAGGAGTTGTTAAATGGTTTGGTGCAAAATGATTAAGTGGTCAGAATGATTAAGAGGCTCTCATGATATAGAGCAAAATGAAGTATAATTGTTTGGTAATTATGTACAATGAAATTAGGGCTCTTAATGGTTAAGCGAAATCCAGGATACAAAATCATTCAGAAGGTTTTGGAACCATTAAGAGACAGACTTTTTTCTTGTCAAACAAGATTCACCTCTTAACGATTCAGAAGTTGTCTTTTAATAGAACTATTAAAAGATAAACAAACAACCCCTAAAAACACGTAATTTACTCTTAAATTTAAAACAAAACCCCTCCTAACTCCCATGCTCTCTCCTCCGATGGCTGCTTACCCTCTTATCTGTCTCCCCCACGCCCCCCCCCCCCTCCTCTGTAAGTCCTTATCCAAACCATTGTTCTGCAACTTCGACCATGTTCTGCAACTACAAATTCAAACCACAACGGACCCTAGATGACCTCCTGATCCAAGTCAAAACATACATCTAACATCAAGGTAATGTCGTTTCTGGTTCAAATATCAACATTGACTGAGAAATGATTGAAACAGAGAGAAACATAGGAAATGGAAACCAGATCTGCTAAATAAATTAAACCCATTTCTTCCGGTCAATCTTTCGGTTGAACAAATCGCACCATCGTTTCTTGTGGTCAATATTTGGACGAAAATGGAATGTTTTTTTATTAACCTGGATATCCAACCTGCTATGCGAGCCAATCAATCTCTGGACGACCACCTGCTTTGCAGATAGCCCGGAGTTTATGCTTTACAGATAACACGAAAATGGAATGTTATGCTCCATATTCTCAGCGATTCTTGGTTTTTAATTAGTTTCGGATTAATGTTTTAAATTTTAAGATTTTGTTTAAGATTTTTTGATATGGATCGAATTTTAAGGGGTTTATTAAGTTAGGAGTGTTGATGTTGTTTTGTTCTTGATGACTTCTTGACAAATTTCATGTTCTTGTTGATGAATTTCATATTTTTTGTGTTCTTGATTTAATTACGTTTTCCTTTAGATTGGTAAAGATGGAAAAACATGATGAAAACCCCAGATTTGATTTTGGTCACGTTAAGGAGACGGTTGGTTATTGATTTGGGTTAATTAATCTATTAAGTTTTTTTTTAATTAATAATGATATTAAATTACTAGTAACCTGTTTGACAGGTTAATTAGGCTTTTAAATAAACAAAAAAGTTTGATCCAAACCCTTAAATGACGATATTAACAGTTGGTTTTCCAAAATAAGAAAATTGATTCCATTTTGATGCAATTTTTTTTAACCCTCAACTAAAGCTTTTGAAATAGTATTATTTGTAATAACTAGATTTCATTTTTTTTTTCTATTACTAAGTTTTGAGCTTAAATTGATTTAATTGAGTAGCGTATTTAGGTGACACGTGCATTAGGTTTTAACACAAATCGTTAGCTTAACCACTGACTCCTTATGAAGAACGATACATGACTTACCACTTTACGGTTTAAGTTAAATTTATAAAGTTAAACCTTGTTGTATGTTTAACGACGCATGCATCACATCCTTACCATAAAGGCTATTTAGATGGAATAAAACTGGAGTGGGACAATGGTCGGAACCGCTCTAAATAAACCTGAAAATTTTCTTTGATTAAATTTGTTGGTCCTGAAATTTAATGACTAGCACAAGGTGTGTTTGTAAAAAGGAGTTGAATACAAACACAACAAATTTTCACTTTTTAATTATGTATGTTTATTGAAAACAAATAACTGGAATTTTTTTGAGAAAACTAGGAAGGTAAGACCTGATCCTAAACAATATAATTATTGACAAATTTGTTAATAACTAAAAAGTGAGAGAAGAATATCATTTCTTGATCTGAAGTACTAAGATGGTCTTTCAGATGGTTGATGCCGATTTTATTTGAAATTATTACTCGGAATTCCTTTAAAAAACGAGTGAGTTGCAACAAATGACAATGATGACCTTTTGTAGCCACCATTACATTAAATGTTGTTGTCCAGCTTTAACGTGTATCTATATGTTTGTACTCTCATTTCAGCCTTTGAAGTTGACGTAATTGTTAACCCTACTCATCCTTCAGTATGTAGAGGGAGTAATAAGGGTGCGTTTGGTGTCCAGATAAGATAGGACAAGACATGATATAACACTTGTTCAGTATTTGGTAAGACAGAACTGGAAAAAACAGAATAAGTGTCCAATTTGCCCCTAATGAGTTGTTTATATATTTTGATTAATTTATATAATTTATTAAATTATAATAAAATAATTATTTTTTACAACAAAATATATCATTAGAAAATTTTCATCAAAATAAGTTTTAAACGACATTAAAATAAAAAATTTATATAGCTTCCAATTTTTATTTTATCCTTTTTCTACATTTTTTTTATCATCAATATATAATAAATTACAAAAATTAATAAAAATATAGAAATCGTATAAAAATAATATCTTGAGTATAGTAAAATTAAAGTTAAAAAGGCATAAAATACAATAAATACAATTTAAAGAATGAATAAAATATAAAAAAGAGACCTATTTGATGTTTTAAAGGAATATTAAGTTTTATTTTGAGGTTATATTGATAAAATATAGATATGTTTCACATTATTCCACCTTGTTCCATGGGGAAGGGGTGGAACAGTTCTGTTCCATTTGTTCCATTTTGTTCATATCTGTTTCACATAAAAGCATTGTCAAAAGTGGAATAAGGTTCTGTTCTGTCTTGTCATGTCCAATATACCAAACACACCCTAATTCCCTAAAGGATGTATGATATTAATAAAATAGTACTTTAAAACTTACTTTGTTTGACATACCCTAGCAGGATGAGAGTTGGTGAACCAAACTTGCTAGATAAGTTTGCACTCGAATTTCAGCTTGCTAGAAGTAGTATTTGTCGGACTATCTTTGACTTTATCTTGTATTGATCTTCGATTGACTAGATGACTATTCAATCCACTTTGTTGACGATCTTGGCCTCACTTCAACTAGTTTTCAGTTTTGTTGAAGGATTTTCATTATTGGGTTAATACAGATAGTTACAAGACTTTTACAACAGAAAGATCTTATTTATCTTTATGAATTATAAGCTATAAAACGGATTCCAGCTAGACATTTTATGAAGTGAAATATTCGGATGATTTATCCACCTTAGAGTATTTTGAGTTTATGGGAATCAAGACAGAGTGAACGTGGGAAGTGTTCAATTCGGATTCTTGACATAAAAGATGAAATTTAAATCAGAGATTTGATCTCAAAATATTTTCTAAGATGTAAACCCGAATATGATTATTGACATATAAAAAGTAAGTCTTTACAAAGAAATCTGATTTATGAAATCTGATTGTAAGTACTGAGTTTGGATGTTAATACTATTTTGTTAGATCTGAATGAATGTTGTATATTGGATGCAACAATTGTAAGGCAAGAATTTCTTCCAAGTGACGAATCATATGTTTTGTGTATTATTGTTAAATTTGATGGTTGAGACCAACAAAACTCTTTCATACTTCAATATTTTTTAATGTATTCTGTACTTTGTGAGTGGTTAATTTGCATTTATATTACCATAAATGACAACCCATCAAAAATCGTAGAAAGTTTTGAAAATTTATTCATCTCAACTAAATCTCCACCTACAAGTTATAGAAACAAACGAATTTTTACGAACAAACTTATATCATGTTATCTCGTACTTCAAGCTTACATACTCGTTCTCCATTCACAAGGTTTGCTATCTTTCACACTTGACCAACTCTCTTACAAAAAGATGAATAAGAAGGTGTTACGATCCAAGCGCTTACCACTACGCCAAAAGCAATTGCTGGTGGAGAAGGCGCAACTTAATTCCTTATAGCGTAGCAATCAGCGTCACGTTTCGATTTAGAAAGATGCTGGTCAATGACCCAACAATCCCCCACCCCAGCATATGCCAGCACTAACAAGATCTTCGCTAGAAGACAATGGTTGCATTGCATGTCTTTGGCATTATTATGCACCTCATGAGATTCGAACTCGTGACCTGCTCTGATACTACATATTATGATCCAAGCGCTTACTACTACACAAAAAGCAATTGTTGGTGGAGAAGGCGCAACTTATTTTATTATAGCATAGCAGTCAACGCCACGTTTCAATTTAAGAAGATGCTGGTAAATAACCTAACAGAAATATTAGTTGAGTTCAGAGGAACAATATCTTTGTAAATTTTATAGTAACTAAGGGGCTGTTTGTTTGGCTCTTAATGGTGACATTAAGAGTCAACCTCTTAATCGGTCAGAGGTTGAGGGTGTTTGGCAAAAAAAAAAATGGCTCTTAATGGTTACATTACTCCTCTTAACCATTTTGCATCTAAGGTTCCACTAAACAATTCAGATTTGTATTTTTCCAACTTTGTCCTCTATACTCTCTCTACCCACTGCTCCATCTCCACTCCCCTGTTCGTTGCCATTTTCCGTCACCGGCGACAACCGGCCGACAAACAGCCCCTATCTACTCTACTCTCTCTACCGTTCCTTTCCATTTTTCGTCGCCTTCATCGCCTTCACCAGAATCTCTCTGTTTTGACCATCATCGTCTTCACCATCTCTGGATCTCTTGAACCCGTCGCCTTCGTCCCCTTCCCCAGGTCGGCCGGTTTTCGCCGGTGACCTCCATCGTCTCCATCGCCAGCGACCTCCGTCGTCTCCATCGCCGGCGACCTCCGTCGTCTCCATCGCCGCTCGCATCAGGTCTCTCTATTTTTGACAGCCCCTTGTTTTTTACAGCCCCTTAACAGTAGCTTAATAGTATGCCCCTTGTTTTTCTTCTACGAAACTGGAGACGGAGATGGGAGGCTGAAAGAGGGAAGAACTGGCTATCCCAAGGGATTTTGACCCACAAAAACAATTGAAGATTTTGACCCACAAAAACAATTGAAAGACATACAAGACAAATATGGTTGGTAATTGCTTATGAAATAATAATGTTATGTTGGTTTGGATTAATATGAAAAATCTTGTTTTTAATTAGTATCGCTATGTTTGTTTGGATTAATATGAAATACGTGTTTTTGTTGAATCGAATTCGAATAATGGGTTTTTGTTAGATGAGGGTTAAAATGATAATTTATTGTCATTCAGAGAACAGTTACCAAACAACATTATTTCATTCAGCACTTAACCATTCTGACCCTCTTAACCATTCTGACCTCTTAACTATTCTGCACTAAATCATTCAGCAACTGTCAAACAGCCCCTAAGGTATGTTTACTTATTTACATTGTATGTTTGCTTAAATTTTGGATTTCATCCCTAAAACAAACTATCTACACTGTTGGTCCCTAACTTTTCATTTTTATAACATCCATGGCCCCTCTACTTAACAATGTTGGTTAGCAATCATTATGAAGGATTCATTGGTCTTTGAACAAACTATAAGAACCAAAAATGAAGTTTGCTCTAAAATATAATGTAATTCACATTTTTTTTCAATTTCTTATTAAAACAAATATGTTATACATCCAATCGCGAATCAAATATCTTAAATAAAGTACATATTAAATAAAAATCTTTATATTGATTTTAAAAACTATAAACTTCACAAAAAAGATTAGCGTTAAAATATCTCAAGTTAAGAAAAACAAAAGAAATCGAGATAAATTAACATATATTTTGAGTTGAGTAAAAATATTGAAAATTAAGTTCGGTTAACATGAGATTATTAATATATAGTCAAACTACAAATAATTACAATAATAACAAAATAAAAATTATAAATTAAGATTAGATAAATATTAATTATTCAAACAATTAAGAAAAACTATCACTACAACAAAATTAGGTTTATATGCGTCAAAAAAATTAAGCGTCATAAAAACCTATCTTTTATATGACGTTTGTTTTTATATAAACTTTTTAAATATTGTCATATAATACCACACTTTGTGTTAAAAGTATTCTAAAAACTTGTTAGAACGTCTAAAAGCATCATATAAACTTATTGCAATACATTTAAATAGTACAATTTATTTTTTGTTCTATAAGTTAAGTCTTATAAAGTAGTTTTTTAGTATATTTAATCCTTTTGGCATCAAATAAACTTAATTATGTTGTATTGATAGTTTTCTTTAATTGTTTGAATAGTTAGTATTTTTCTAATCTTAATTTATAATTTTTATATTTTTGTTATTGTAATTATTTGTAGTTTGACTATATATTAATAATCTCAGTTAATCGAACTTAATTTTTAATATTTCACTACCAAACAGTGTGTCATTTCTGGCGGCTAGATCCGCCAGAAAATTTTAAAATTCAAAAATAAATTTTAATCTTTAAATATTTTCCGGCGGATCTTAATTTTAAAAATTTAATTAAATATTCGCTGGAAATCCATCGGTAAATTATTGTAATTAGATTTAAATGCAAGTCTAAAATAATTAATTACGAACTCCGTCGGAAATCTGTCGAAAATATTACTAGAATAATTTTACCGGCGGAAGTCAACAGAAGTTAACTTTTTTTGTTGTCCCACGGTGATCCATCGGTATATTTCCGACGGATTTCGTCCGCCGGAAATAGCATGTTTTCTGGTAGTGTTTTGCTCGTAAATTTCAATTCTCAACTCAAAAGTTATGTGAATTTATTTTGATTTCTTTTGTTTTTCTAAACTTGAGATGTTCTTAACGCCCATTTTTTTGTGAATTTTAGTGTTTTAAAAATAAGTATATAGATTTTTATTTAATGTGTAGTATATTTAAGATCTATGACTGGATATATAAAATATTTTTCAATAATTTTTTTTAAAAACGTGAATTACATTATATATTAGAACAAATTGCATTTTTTTTGTCTCTAAAGTTTGTTTAAAGACCAACAAGTCCTTCATAATGGTTGCTAACTAACATTGTTAAGTAGACAGACCATAAATATTATGAAAATGAAAAGTTAAGAAACAAATCCAGAATTTGAGCAAACCATAAGGACCACTGATATAATTCACTCTTGTTTTTAAAACACTCATATAAAATTATAGTCTTTTTACATGATTTTTAATTAGTTTATTCTCGTATTTGTAGTAATCATTGTTGAATACAAAATACATTGAGATAACATTACTTCAAAATCCATAAAATATTCATAAACACTATATAATACATTGTTTGTCACACTAACCTTGTTTTGAGAACAAATGAACCCAAATTAAAATAATAATACAATTTATATTGTATAAAACCCTTGTTTGAAACATGCTTATTTTTAAAGTTTAACATGTACCTCTTTTCCCCATTCAAACACGAAAATGACGCTATATAAACTTATGCTTACACTTAATTTGTACAATAATATTAATATCTATTTAGCTTTTTATTTATTTATGATTTATAGTAATATGTTTGTAAATAAAAAGTAATATAGAGGGATGTTATTCTACACCTTTTGTCATTCCTACACCCTATACAACCCTCATCTCAACCATTCAATTTTTAATCAATTAATTGTTTCCTAATATAAAGTATTAATCATAATTAATAAACTCTATTCATATTCCATAAATATTCAAATCATAATAAATGAACTCCAATCATTTCTATAAATATCTCAAATAATTGGGTTGCAAAGGTTGTACAAATGCACAAGGTTGTAAAAGAAATATACCCTATATATATATATATATATATATATATATATATATATATGAGAAAGAGAGGGTTGAGTTTACGTGAGACCAACTTGTTTTCGTGATACTAGTGAAACCATATTTTTACACTTGAAATTTCACAATAAAACATTATGAAAGTTACTTTCACAGTATTTTGTTGTGAAGTTTCAAGTATAAAAAAAATCTCACATGTCTTACGAAAACAAGTTATCTCATCGACGTGATCTCAAGTCTCTCTCTATATATACATATGTGGGTGTGTTTGTTATTGACTATATATATAGAGGGTAAATATTAAATTTCCATACATATAAAGTTTAAAAAGTTAAAAGAATTTGATTAATAAAACAAAAAGAAATTACGATAAATAAAAAATACGAGAAAGAAAAAGGGAAAGACTATCCAAACCTGGTTTTTAAACCATCTAGAACATCAAACAATTTGAATAAGCATGAAAGATTCTTTTAGGATGGCATGGGTCCGTCGAGCAGAGGTCCCTACTGTCTCACCCATTATATCATCCGTGTCAAGACTAGATCGTAATAAAGAAAAACAAAAATCAAGGTGGGTCATCTTATAGATCTATAAGACACTGAAGAGCCTCAACAACCTACAAGATACGTAAATGCAGAACATTTATTGAATCTCATTAAAATATTATATACTCCTTTCATCTCAAAATAAATATCCACCGTTAGTTTTCAAAATGGATGCAAAGGCTAAACATATTCTTCAAATGATGACAAGATTACACTTTTTTTTTTTTATTGAGACAACATTAAAATAGAAACTCAAAAATATCCTGTATAGAAAGTGAAGATTATAGAGTAGTTCAATTAGCATTTTGTAGGGGTTAGACTTGTACAGTTTATAAAGTAATGGAGCATAAGTGTCAAGTTAGAAAAACTAGAGGACGAGTAATAGAAAGTCCGTTGGGTAGTAGAAGTAGAAGTAGGAGTGGGGTACCACTGAAGGGTGATAATTCAAATGGACTGCGACACACGCTATCTTTGTCTCTCTATTGCCGATCTGGAAATGACACCTAAAATCCCTTTCTACTTCCATAACAACTACTTTGAAGTTTGAATACTCTTACAATTAATTATTGATTTATTCTGGTGTCACATCGATAATAAATATTTTTTAATATTTGAATAAACAATTTATATCGGTATTAAACCGGTAATAATTTTTTTTTAAAGAAGTTAAATTATTTTAACTTATAATAAATTAATAAAGACTTTTATAAAATAATATAAATTGTTTCAAATAAGCAAATCTCAAACACCTCCTTAAACCATTATCATAGACTTATGACTTATTATGACCTAACTTATTATTTGTTTTTTTTAATATTTTATTTCTTAGTTTTTAATATATAAACTAATTTTAATTATTTAATATTATTGACTTATTGAGTAAAACATCGTCGTAAAACTAATTTTTAAACATTTTGATCACAAGTTTTTATCACATATGATATTTTTTTTTTGATAAATGCATCAATCATATATAATAATTCTACATATTTTTATTAATCATATGTGATTATGTGTATTCACGTTTATAGATCTTATTGTGATACAAATAATATCACATGTGATAATACTTAACTTATACTCACATGCATATTATCATATGTGATAATACGTAACTTATACTAACACACATGTTATGAAATGTGATACATATACAAAAATTCACAAAGCTGATTATATGTTAAAGGTAACTAATCACATGCGACTCAAAAAATGTATCCCAAAATAGAGAGAAAAAAATTATGGATATGATAATTGTTTGATTGCGGATATCACATATGATATTTGACAAAAATTATAAAAAAAAATCTTTGAAAAATCGTATATTAATTGATAAAATTATTAATTAATTAAAATTAAAAATATATACATTTTTAAAAGATATAATGAGATTTTAAAGGGATTCAAATTATGTTGTTACAATTATACCTTTAACAAAATATTTAACCCAATTCAAAATGGTAATTATTATAATTTCAAAAATTAATTTTCATTTTTATTTATGGTATATGTCAATTGATTATATGGTTTAAATTGCTTCTTGCTGTCCCACAAATTGAACATTTTTTCTTTTGAACTTGACTCTTATTTTATTTTTAATCAAAATGGGATATTACAAAAGGCTTCTGTATTAATGAATTGTTAATCACTTAATCATCAAAAATGAGGAAAAACAACTGGGTGTATTTTTTTTACTTCGAAGGGCATATGGGCCTCTTTTAAAGAACTCATTAATTTGTGAGATCCAATTTAAATCATAAAAAAAAATTAGTTGAAAAATAAATATAATATAAACTAAAAACTTTTTTCTACTCTCCTCTTTCCTGTGTTTTTTTCTCTCATATATCCTTTCTTCTCTTTCATATTTTCTTTCTCATCTCTCCATAACATGCGCGTGTACACGTATAATTGAATATGAACTTATGGTGAATATGTTGTCAAGAGCTTTACTAGAAATGTTATTATAGTTAGTGAACACAAAACTAAATATGAACATGTTACTTGTTAACACAATATGAACCTTGTGTTTTTGTTTTTGATTAACCTGGATATCCAACCCGCTATGCGAGCCGACTAATCTCAGTGCGACCACCTGCTTTGCAGATAGCCCGGAGTCACCGCATTTGAACCTCCGTAGCCACAAGAGGATTTTTATTTCTCCTTGGATTTGAACCTTGGACCTTCAGGTACTTTTGACCTTTGGAGCCAAGCTCAAACCAATTAGGCACCACCCTTGTGGTTAATATGAACCTTGTGCTGTGAACACCCTAGTAAAAAACTTATTAAGGATGTTTACATAATGTGGATGACGTGTATGTTAATACAGAGATGAGTGAGAGAGAGAGATAAGTATGAAATTATTTTTTACTTAATAAATTCGATGATTATCTCCTTAAGTATTACATTAATTTGTGACTTTAATGGATCTTATGGATCTCATAGATTTTGAAGTTCTCAAATGATTAAGTTCACACACACACACACACACACACACACATATATATATATATATATATATATATAACTTATACATGTTTTTCATTTTTCGTGAGACTTAAATCCCTGACTTTTTAAAGAGGTGAGATTATTGGGTATAATTGCACTAACATTTTAGAAGGTATTTGGTTTTTAATGGTTCTTTTTGTGGTATTTTATTTTCTAATGCATGTTTGAAGTAAAAAATGATAAAATGACCCCCTAATGCAATCATGATATCATTTACGAATATACAAAGCAAAACTGTGAAAGTCTATGAACATACATGCCCAGTTGAGATACGATATGATTGCATCATGATGCCTAAAACACGATCTAATAGACAGTTGTAATTGTATGGAGAATGGATGCGAGAAAAAGACTCTCCTTTCTAGTCTCATATATTATTTTGTTGAATATTGTATTAAGTATTGAAGTGAGGCAAACAATGTGAGTTGAAAGATGCAAAATGCACACTCACTAATGTTTCCTATCACCTTAGATCGTCGAATGGGAAGGGGTCAAGGGAGCCGCACTCCTTTGGGAGGTCGAAGGGGCAGTGCCCTGGCGGTGGTCCCATTGACCATTCATCTAGCAAGGTCAAGTGGCAGCGCACCTAGGCCTACTCATTTTAGGAAGAGTCTTATTTAGGGAATTTTATTTTTGGACGATCTGAATGAATTTCAGAACATTGAAAACTTTTTTGAAATCGTTCCTGAACTTGGTGAAACTTTGACCAAGTATAGTTAGAGACATCAGAACCTCTTAACCTTATGCTCAGAACTCTAAGGGGCTGTTTGATTTTTTATCTATTAAGTTCTGAATTTATTAAGTTGTCTCTAAGAATTAATATGTCTGGATATATTAAGATAAACTGTCGTTTGATTTTTGTTCTGAATAAATGATCTGAACAACAAAATTTACCATTTTAACTTTGTTTTTGCGCAAGTGTTAAATGAAAATAAACGGTTTGATAAATATTTAAAATGACAATAAAAATTTAAAATAATTTGAGTTATTAAAAATAACATAAAAATAATACAAATTCATAATACAATATTTAATAATTTAAAACAATAAAATATTGTTGTTTTATTACAATTTTAATTCATACATGTTGGTAAACTATTTATTTTTTAATGAGACATGTGATTAAAAATTGCAGGACAAGGGTAATTTTGGAAAAAAATGCTAACTTAATGTATTAAGATAGGATAAACTAACTTAACATGTTAAGTCAATTTCTTAGTATTAAATTATAATCAAACACTTTTATATAACTTAACCAATTAAGCTAACCATCCATTAAGCTTATAAAGTTGAAAACAAACACCCTCTAAATCTTCTTCAAGATTCCTAATTGTCGAGGATCAGAGGCTCAAATCCTTTATGATCAGAGGTCTGGACTCTGGACTTTCATGGCCTTTGGTCCATATGATCAGAGAGCTGTGGACCTCTTATGACATGATCCATCTGACTCAGGGCCTCTAAGTTATTTGTAAGTGTTTTTTAATCTTATATGTAAGCAACTATAACTATTGTCCAGTTACATATTAACTATCAAAAGGTCTATAACCGTCGATCTCTCTTATAAGTACCTAAACAACCGATCTGGTGAATATATGGATACGAATTTGTGCCTTAATTTGTGTATGTAATTTCTAAATTATTCAAGTTTTAATTTCGTGTTAACCTAAGGCGTTCTATGACGAAATATAGTATTTGAAAAATAATTTTAAATACACGATCCCGAAAGATAAAATGTCCATAGAATAATACTACTAATAATAATTAAAAAATTCGATAGAAGTGTAAATAGCAAAAAGATGAACAAATATCATATATCATGCATTGCTTACTCATGTTTTAATTATCTTGAGATTCTTACTATTTGCTTTTATATCTTACTAATTTGGCATTAAATTCACTTGGTAAATAGAAGGGACGATTTTGCCTAAATACAAGACATGTTTTAAGTTCAATCCCCCCCCCCCAACGATAAGCGCAACCACTGAATGAACCAATATATGTCCTCTCACATCGATGTTCTTGAAGGTGGATTCAGTATAAGACCGGTTAAGATTATCGGTAATCAAGTTTTACCTAGTTTAACAGAATT
The DNA here is from genome assembly GCF_001531365.2 of Cynara cardunculus var. scolymus. Lineage (NCBI taxonomy): Eukaryota > Viridiplantae > Streptophyta > Magnoliopsida > Asterales > Asteraceae > Cynara > Cynara cardunculus. Next base: position 8,537,249 of record NC_037530.1, read on the forward strand.
TTTAAGAGTAATTAACAACTTCAGATAGAAAAGGAAAAAAGAAATTCATGAACTATGTTAATAAATGTTTAAGGAAAAATATTTTACACCCGAGTTGTTAACTATTTAAATCATCAGATTTTGTAAAAATACCAAAATAAAAACTATGGATTGTAAAATTGATCAATGACTTCGCGAGTTATGAAAAGATGAGTGCAAAATAAATCATATTGGACATTTTTATATCAAAATTATTGGTTACGAATGATCATTTGTCATGAAATATAAATATAATGAAATTAAAAGTGAAAAACTGAAAAATTAAATTAAACATTACCGAACTATCATTGTAAATAAAAATTCCATTTTTTTCAACGTAGAAATAAACGAAGGAACTATAATAATAATAATACTAAAAGCATCAATCATCACAAATCATAATGTTTGCACCGATCCAATTTCACGACCTTATTTTCTAATCAAGAAACTCTTGTCTTATATGATAATTGTGATTTTAAAGAAAGCTCGTTAAATCATTTTCATGTCCTGCTTTAAACCTCTATGGTTCATTTTCAGTTCTCAACTTCATTTGATTTGCAAAGACGTAGATTATTCAAATAAAAAGGACAAACACAACATTATTTTGATTGCTAACAGTTACTTATCTTTCAAGAGGAGAAAAACGATGAGGGGGGAAATATAATTAAACACGTGTAATCTTGAATAAAGATAAGGGTGATCAGTAATTGATAGGTTTGAAAACGATTAGAGCAATCAATTCATGTAAAGTGACATTGAAAGAAACTTATGTGCACCCCAAACCACAAAGTCAAGCCATGAGTTATCTAATAGACGTTTTACCTAAAAGTTAAAATACTTATAAGATTTTTGAAATTATGTGGATATAATATTAAATATTAAATTACGGATAAGTTTCATCTGAAATTCATAAGAACAATATACAATTTACTTATGATTATTAAGGAGAAAACTGTCATTTCAATATTTTTCATGCAAAACCTGGTGACGATGGTATATAGAATGAAATTCATAAAACACAAATGTATGCTACAAAATGGTTATTTAATTATAATATGCATATATATATATATATACACACACACATGTGTGTGTGTGCACGTATGTGCGCGCGCGCACACATGTGTATATAAGACAAATTACTTATAAATTATTTATGTATACAGTACAGATGAAAGATGAAAAATTATTAGAATTTGTTTTAAATTATATTTTTGTGTGTGTACGTGTGTGTGGGTCTTCTCATGGATGAGGACGAGGCATGCAAAAAGTGTTGATTAAATTGTCAAATGTGGTGGTCTTCTCATGGATGAGGACGAATCATCGACCAATCGACATTTTAAATTGTCTTTTCTTTATTTAAATTTGGATCAAACTAATGATATAATTTTTTTAAAACAAATTATAGATATTTCGATGGCGTTTATCAAACGCTTATACGGGTAAACGTTTATCAAGTCACTTTATTTTACCGGATGAATATGGCAAGGACTAAGAATCTTACCCAGTAAGAGCGAAGACAAGAATCTCGAGCCTTACTCAATAAGTGAAAACGATGACTCTTACTATGGTTAGCACTTACCGGATAAATTGTTGCATATGATGTCTTCTAGTGAATAAAATCTTGTTTGGTAAGTAAGCGATAGTGTTGAATTGTACCGGAATTATTCAAACAAAAGATTAATATAAGATATACGACTAATGTTGATTCTCTTAAATCCTGTGAGATTTTGATAGGAATTTGATTTGATATGTGTGTATATAAAACACAAAAAGAAGGCATGAATATTGTGACTTTTATTTGTGAAATATTAGAAAGAAATATTTTATATTAGGCATAAACATACTTTTTATTATTATTGAGTCATCATTTACACTATTTTATTAATATCATAAATAAATGACATTAATATAAATATCTATATTATATATGGGTGAAAAGCATAATTCATAACTCAGGGTGACAAAATTATAAAAATCTATGATCGATCATGTTATATGTTATAACTTTGATTTATGTATTTCTGAAATTTATGTATTTCTGAAATTTGTATACTGATATTAATAAGTCTGTAAATGAACCGAACGAATTTAATTTAACAAAACAAACAAACAAAATTCTTTTTGTTCAAGAAATGATTGTGTTTGTTTATCTTTGTTTGTTAAGATGTTAAGTGAATGAACATATATAGATTGAACATAAAAACCATTGACAAATAGACTTAAACAAACTAAAGCTCAAGCAGCTTGTGATTGATGAATCACTTATTTTTTCTATGGGTGATGATCAAATATATATAATAGAGATCGGAGCAAAATTTGTTAATTTCCACCGATGTGGGTGGATTGAAAAGAATAAGCCTGATGAAGAAAAAAATGCATCCCACATCGGAAAAAGTTGAGAAAAAGGCATCCAACCAAGCAGCTATATAAGTGAAATGTGGGGTTGGGCAAAAAATTAAATCCATTTAAACTTTTAGAAAAATGTAAACTCTCTACTCTATTATTATTAATTATAATTATTATTTAAATTTATTATTATAAACGAACATGAATGAACAAATGAACGAAACATTTGTTCATATCTTTTGTTTAACTAAAGGAACAAAAAAACTTGTTCATGTTCATTTGTTTATTAAATAAAGGGAAAAGTACAATAAAAATCAATGAACTTTCTTGTTTGGAATGATTAAGTCCTTGAACTTTTTTTGGGAACAAATAAGTCCTTGAACTTTCCAAAACATGTTAAATAAGTCCTTGAACATTCCAAAATATGTTAAATAAGTCCTTGGACAATTTT
>NC_037530.1:8540391-8551772 GCF_001531365.2 Cynara cardunculus var. scolymus
GACTTATTTAACATATTTTGGAATGTCTAAGGACTTATTTAACATATTTTGGAATGTCCAAGGACTTATTTGTGCCAAAAAATTGTCCAATGACTTATTTAACATGTTTTGGAAAGTTCAATGACTTATTTATTCCAAAAAAAAGTTCAAGGACTTAATCATTCCAAACAAGAAAGTTCATTGGTTTTTATTGTACTTTTCCCTTAAATAAACAAACATAAACGAACTTCCTGCCAAACAATTTACGAACGATTTACTGAACGTTTGGTTCGTTTAGAGGTCTAAATATCAATATTGAATATAGTTTATTTTAGTTTTTGATTTAATAAATTTTTTTACAAAATTTTATAAATGAAAGCAATATAAAAAGTTGTTATTGATAATATAAACATAAATATTAAAAAGAGTAAATTACGTTTTTAGTCCTTGTGGCTTGTTGAAATTCTATTTTCGTTCCTATAATTTTAAATTTTCAAATTCATCTCTTTAGTTTATAATTCATTACTTTTTTTATTCTTATAATTTAAAATTTATCCTTATGATTTATAATTCATTTCTATTTTTGTCTTTCATACTTAAAATTAGTGTTTTAGCCTCAGGGCGAAAATATAAATGAATTGCAAATCATATGAATGAAAATCAAATTTTCAAAACAACAAGAACGAAATCCATAAGTTTCAACAAACCACAAGGATGAAAAACGTTATTGTATTAAAAAAAATAACATGAATAATTATTTTTGTAACACCCCAAGATCACATTTGCATATAAACATATATTATCATATATATATCAATAAATATAATTTATACACCCGGTCTCAATATCTACAAAAAGCTACGTTACAAAGTAGCTACCAAATTTTTCCACAAAAAAATCTCTGTATAAAACTTGTATACATAACAAGTATTCAAATATAAAAGATAGTATATTATCTAACATCCCATGCAAGCATATATAATTTTTTACAGTTTCGCCTTCCCCTTATCATCTGGTCGGACCCGACCTATAATGCACATTTTCAAAACATGAAAATAAAGGTTAGACCTTGAGGTCTAGGGAGAAATCTCTTGTTTGCTATTATAGGGTGAATAATTACCAAAACACATTTATAAACCCATATTTATATAAATAGCAAATATACAACATATAAATAAAACAAACCTCTTTTGTTGCATCAAAATGATGAGACATAGTACACTTATCGCATCAAATAGCCCTACAACATATTTATCATATTATAATAAAACTCATCGCATCATATAGATGAAAACATAAATTCCTTGCATCATATGGGTGAGACAACCCCAGTTCCTCGTAACACACTGGTGTGAGTACTCATCTAATCGTATCATACTGGTGCAATAAACCCACTTGTCGCATCAATATGATGCGATAAGTTCATCTTATTGCATCACAAGGATGCGACAAACTCACTCTTTGCATTACAAGGATGTGACAAAAGCCACTTATCGCATCAATAGGATGTGATAACCCAAGTCATCACATCACAGAGATGCGACAACTCAAAATCATCACATCATAAGGATGCGACAAACAAAACTTAACATGATCAAAACCCAGAGTTTTACATTCCATTGATTATGCCACCCTTATAACCAAAATACACCTCTCGTTGATATTACACCCTTATAACCAAAATACACCTCTCGTTGATATTACACCCTTATAACCAAAATACACCTCTCGTTGATATTCCACCCTTATAACCAAAATACACATCTTTTTGATAGGTTACCCTTATTCCATTCACTTGATATAAAGATAACAAAATACCACAATTATGTTAATCATAACATCAAAAACAGTTTTATATCATTTCCATGTAAGAACCCTACAGTTCCAATTTCAATCAAATAAGATGAAAGTTATAAATAAACTCACCTTATAATCACAAGAGATGAAGATGTAGATATCAACGACAAATTCAGTTAAGAATCACATAATCGATCTCTACTAGCTCCCATTTTGGTTCTGTTTTACTTCGATCTTAAGAGAACACACACATAAATGATTTCTTCTCACCAACTTTTTCTTACTCCACCACAAATCCCCCACAAAACCAATTAGATAAAGTAAATATTTCAAATACCCATATTAAACAATAAGAGACGGTGATAGTTTTTTATTTAAAAAAGTTAGGCACATATACATATTTAACCCCTTAATTTACCATCATCAATTAAAAACAACCCTAAATTTTATGACGGATAACGAATTATCATATTATCCTCCTCCCAAAAGAATTCCATCCCGGAATTCATTCATCAAACAACTGAGGATATATCAATCTCTTCTCCAATTCTAATTCCCAAGTAGCTTCTTGATCCTTATGAAAACGTCATTGTACTTTCACGAGACTGATTTCTTTATTCCTCAAAACCTTTGCCTTTCGGTCAGTGACGACCTCAGGGGTTTCCACAAAATTCAACTTATTATCAACTTGCACTTCAGGTAGCGGTACTGTCAAATTCGGACCTGTCAAACACTTTCGCAGGTTTGAGACATGAAAAGTGTTGTGTATAGCATTGAGTTCTTCAAGCAATTCCAACTCATACGCTACTGAATCAACCTGCTTACAAATTCTGAACGGCCCAATGTACCTTGGACTGAGTTTACCTCTTTTCCAAAATCTTATAATACCTTTCTACGGAGAAACCTTCAACATTATGAAATCTCCTACCATAAACTCAATTGGTTTCTCGGCGTCTGTCGGTGTAACTTTTCTGTTGGTCCTGGGCTGTTTTAATTCGTTCTCGTATTTGATCTATATTTTATATAGTTAATTAAACAATCTCTGGACCAACTAACTGCTTCTCCCCCACTTCATTCCAAAACAACGACGTTATGCACTTTCGGCCATACACAACCTCATACGGTGCCGCTTGAATGCTGGAATGGTAAATGTTGTATGCAAATTTGATCAAAGGCAAATGATTTTCCCAAGATCCTCCAAAATCAACAATACAAGCTCTCAACATGTCTTTAAGGGTCTGAATTGTTCTTTCACTCTGCTCGTCTATCAGAGGGTGATATGTCGTACTCAATCTGATTTGAGATCTCATAGCTCTTTGAAAGCTCTCCCAAAACATAGAGGTAAATCTGTTATCTCCATCTGAGACAATTGGCAAAGGAATACTATGGCGAGTCACTATTTCTTCGATATAAATCTTAGCAAGTTTTCTAAAGGATAATTCTCTTTAATTGGTAGAAAGTGCGCATATTTTGTTAGACGATCTACAATAACCCATATGGAGTCATACCCCTTTTGAGATCGCAGTAGCTTTATAATAAAATCCATTGGGATATGATATCATTTCCATACAGGAATTTTCAAAGATTGCAAATTCGCATATGGTCATTGATACTCAATCTTTACTTGCAGACACGTCAAACATCGCTCCACATATTCCGAATATTTTCAATCTTCGCCACCAATAAAATGGTTTTAAATCCTTATACATCTTATTGGTACCTGGAAGAATCGAGTATCACAATCTGTGAATTTCATCTAGATTAGTTCATAGTTGTTTCCGAAATATGGTACCTAAATTCTATCTTGGAAACATAGAACCCCTTTATCATTCTTCGTCAGGGTTGAAATTATTCCACCAACTCTTTCGGGTTTGAAATTTTCTTCTTTAACTATTTCACTTTGACATCTCAAAATTTCGTTAAGAATGTTGGGGATTAAATTTGTTCTCAACGCAACGGCTTTAATTGTTCCATTCTTTTACTTCTAGCTAAGCGCGTCGGCCACTACGTTTGCCTTCCTCGAGTGATAAAGAATTTCACAGTCATAGTCATTCACCAATTCGATCCATCATCTTTGTGGCATATTTAATTCCTTTTGGTTAAACAAATGTTGAAAACTTTTATGATCAGTGAAAATCTGACATTTGGTTCCCAGTAAATAATGTCTCCAAATTTTCAATGCAAAAAACGATGACTACGAGCTTTATGTCGTGCGTAGGATATTGTTTCTCATGATATTTTAATTGTCTAGAAGCGTATGCAATAACTTTCCCCTTTATATTAAAACACATCCCAGACCCGTTTTTGAAGAATCATTGTACACCACAAAATCTTCTAATCCATCTGGTAACGACAATATCGGAGCATTGCATAAGTGATCTTTCAGCATTTAGAAGGTTTAAATCTGATCTTCTCCATATTCATACTTAACACTCTTTCTGGTCAACTTGGTCAAAGGTGCAGCAATACGTGATAAGTCTTGAATAAATTTCTAATAATACCTCGCCAGACCCAAGAAACTACCAATCTCAGTGGTGGTTCTTAGTACTTCTCATCTCTCAATAGCTTCATTCTTTGCAGGATCCACTTTTACCCCTCCTTTAAAAACAGTATGACCCAAAATTGGACTTTCATCAACCAAAATTCACATTTTGACAACTTTCCATATAATTTCTCCTTTTTAAAATTCGAGAATTAGACGAAGATGTTCTGCATGTTTAGCTTCTGATCGAGACTATATAAGAATATCATCGATAAATACAATAAAAAAATTATCAAGATATTTGTTACATACTCTATTCATTAAATTCATGAATGTTGCTGGAGCATTTGTTAGACCGAATGGCATGACCAGAAACTCATGATGCCCAAATCTTGTTTGGAACATAGTTTTGGCAATATTTTCGTCTCTGGCTTTCAACTGATGATATCCTTACCGCAAATCGATCTTAGAGAAGTAACTTTTCCCAATCAATTGATCAAACAAATCATCGATTCTTGGCAAAGGATATTTATTCTTTATTGTCAGCTTATTCAATTCTCGATAATCAATACACATCCTCATCATCCCGTCTTTCTTTTTACCAAGCACCACAAGGAGATGTACACGGTCTGATGAAGCCCTTATTATGCAATTCTTTCAGTTGGGTCATTAACTCTTTCAATTCTGATGGCGCCAAACGGTATGGAGCTCTAGCCACTAGTGTTGCTCTGGGCGTTAAATCAATTCTAAATTCCACGGATCGATCAGATGGTAAACTAGTCACTCATCAGGAAATACCTCAGGATATTCGTAGACAACAAGGGTAGACTCCTGTTTACCTTTTTCTTTCTTTGAATTGACCACATAAGCTAGAAAACTCTAGCACCCTATCTGAACACACTTTTGGAATTTCATAACATATATTAGGCTGGTGTAATGAATTTGTCGATCACCATAAATCCCCGGTAAATCAATGTTGGTCATCTTTTTGTTATACACAATACTGGCCAGATTCTCTGCTAACCAATCTATATCCACAACAACATCAAATTCCCTCATCAACATCGGGAACAAACTAATTAGTAACTCACATACCTCAATCTCAATTTGGAAATTATTAAATACATGGGTAATAGATACTTGACTATTATTAGTAGTATTAACTACTAATGCATAGTCAAGGGTGCACATAATTCATATATAAACACCCACTAAATAAAGGCGATAAAAAATGAATAATTGACACCATAATCAAATAACACTTGTCTATATGCAAATTTGATAAGAAAGGTACATGTTACCACATCGGGGATTTCCTCTGCCTCTCCCTTTGACATCTGAAAAGACCGTCCCCTCGCCCTATCTGATTCACCTCTTCTGATATTGACTCCCCCACGCATACTCGGAGTATTTCCACTTAGAGTCATTCTTCGAGTCTTTAAGTGGGGACAATTTGACTTAATATGGTCAGTAGAATTACAATGAAAACAACATTCGAACATCCGACAATTTCTGGACAAGTGCCCTGCTTTCCCACATCTGTAGCACTTTCTTCGTTCCAAGTTACAGTCACCTTGGTGAGCACGGTGACATCTCTGACACGGTCTTTCATTAAATCTGTGGACTGTACGATTCTCTATTCTTACAAATTTTGGTCTTCTATACTCAGTCGAAGACCCTTCCCATTTTTGTTTCTCAACTACCTTCTTTTCTCCTTGTCGGTTCTTGTTCCTTTATGTTGTTTCAGCAGCATTTACTTCAAGTGGAAATGTCGAGGGGTTTATTGCAATCACAAATTCTCGTATTGAAGTATTTAATCCCCAGTTATACCTCTCAACCTTACAAGATTCTGATGAAACATAGTGTTCAGCAAAACGGGAATGTTCAATGAACGCCTTTGTGTACTCCTTTACCGTTTGATTGTGCTGCTCTAACTTTAAAAATTCTTCTTCTAATTTCCTTATTGTTGCTTTCAGACATAATTGCTCTCTACATTGGTCAACAAACTCCATCCGGGACATGGTTTGCAAAATATTGGGTCTTGTTAGAGATTCAACGTCCCATCAATATAAAACATTAGACTTAAGCATTAACACAACAAATATGACCTTGTCTTCGTAAGAACACTTACTGTTATTGAATGTTGATTTTATCTTCCTCAACCAGCACATTACTTTCACATTATCTCTTTCTTCGGAGAATGTTGGGGGTTTACATGTCAAAATCCTCTTGATATCACCCCCTTTGGTATTTGTATATTGAACTTGTAGATTAATTTCTACTCATTCTGTTTCCACCCTGACTGGTACTCCTAGAATAGAAGTCAGAGTATTTCTTAGCTTACTTATTTTCTCCGCTAACATATCCCGAGTAACATACTCCGGATGTTGAGTTTGTTCTTGATTAACGTAATCCTAAATTGATTCACCTTGGTTTGAATGAAATTTAGGTTGACTATTTCTTCCTCTCCCACGTCCCCTTCCATGGCTTCTGCCCTGGCCTCTTTCTCTGCCCTGATCTACTGGTAGATTTGTAGGAATATTTTCAGGCGAACTTTCTTTCTAGAATGACTTGTCATCTGATAATTTACACAATTAATATTCACATTCCCCAAATATAATAAGGTATCCAAGCTCAAATATATACCTGTGAACTCATGATTACATTGGTCAGTTGTAATATGAATTTACCTTAAATATCCTCTTAACCGATCATATTTATTTCAAAAGTTCTACACATGTTAGGGACCTTTAATATGAAAATTATGCAGTTTAAGTCTAGGCATCATGCTAGATACCTAAATCCCTTAAACTCGGGCTCTGATACCAAACTTGTAACATCCCAAAATCACATCTGCAATATAAGCTATATTTTCATATATCAAGAAATATAATTTATACATATGGTCCCAATATCTACAAAAAGCTACATTACAAAATAGCTATCAAATTTTTCCACAAAATCTCCATACAAAACTTGTATGCATAGCAAGTATTCAAATACAAAAGATAGCATATTATCCAACATCCCATGCAAGCATATATAATTCTTCACAATTTCCCTTCTCTTTAACATCTGGTTGGTCCCGACCTATGATGCACATTTTCAAAACACCAAAATGAGGGTTAGACCTTGAGGTCTAGTGAGAAATTCTTTGTTTGCTATTACAGGGTGAATAATCACCAAAAACACTTTTATAAACCCATATTTATATAAATAGCAAATATACAACATTTTAATAAAACCAACCTCTTTTGTTTCATCAAAATGATGAGACTTAGTCCAATTTTGCATCAAATAGCCCAACAACTTTTTATCATATTATAATAAAACTCGTCGCATCATATAGATGAAAACATAATTTCTTCGCATCATATGGGTGAGACAACCCCATTTCCTCGCAACACACTGGTGCGAGTACCCATCTCATCGTATCATACTGTTGCGATGAACCCACTTGTCGCATTAATAGGATGCGATAAGTTCATCTTGTCGCATCCTCCTTACATTACAAGGATGCAACAAAATATACTTATCACATTAATAGGATGCAATAACCCAAGTCATCGCATCACACAGATGTGATAACTCAAAGTCATCGTATCATAAGGATACGACAAACAGAACTTAACATGATCAAAACCCAAATTTTTACATTTCATTGATTATGTCACCCTTATCCTAGTATACGTCTCTCCTTGATATGTCACCCTTATAACCAAAATACACATCTCCTTGATATGTTACCCTTATAACCAAAATACACCTCTCATTGATATGCCACCCTTTTTCCATTCACTTAATATAAACATATGAAAGTGACATTAAGTCTTTTGGAATGACTTTTAGTTCCCTTGGTTTAAGCAGTGTACATAATAGAAGGAACGACTAAAAGGTTTCAGGTTTCTGGTTGAATATCTATCCACCTGAGACTTTTCTTGATCCGGACACTGACTTTAGTTGATCGAGAGCTCTAGGCCGATGAACGATATGTAATCCTAGGATTAGAACTATGCTTTACTACTTCCATATAGTAGTTAGATCTTTTCGATTTTTTAGATTTTAGGTCTTTTGGCTAGTCTTCATTTCCCTTTCTTTTGTGCTTCTAAGCTCCGGAGCATCAAAAACAGTTTTATATCATCCCTATGTAAGAATTCCTATGGTTCCAATTTCAATCAAATAAGAAGAAAGTTATAAATAAGCTCACCTTATAATCACAAGAGATGAAGATGCAGATATCAGCAACAAATTCAGTTAAGAATCACAGAATTGATCTCTACTAGCTCCCCTTTGGTTCTGTTTTACTTCGTTCTCAAGAGATCACACACATAAATAATTTCTTTTCACCAACTTTTTCTTACTCACCCACAAAACTAATGACATAAAGTAAATATCTCAAATGCCCGTATTAAACAATAAGAGGCGGTGGTAATTTTTTAAAAAGAGTTAGGCATATATACACATTTGACCTCTTAATTTACTATCATCAATTAAAACAACTCTGAACTTTATAACTGAATAACCGGTTATCAAAAATTTAAAACTCAAAGGAATTTAATTAATGAAATCTAGAAATAAAAATATTGACAATTATTATAACAAAAGAAATGAACTATGACTAAAAGGCAATCCATTGACTCGAACCTTGATTTCCTATATACAAAGAACAACCTCAAACCACTTGGACTACAACGTTATGTTTTTTATATTTTCTATAATATGTTATTAGGCAAATAGTTGGGGGTCAGCACCAACCAACCTCTCTGCTGTCTCCGCCCTTAATTATTGGATGAAACCCTTAGACCTATCATGGAAATAAACAAAACATGTTCAAATAGACGTATGCCTAAGAAATCGAGGATGAGAAGGGCGAAAATGATATATGAAATCGGGAAGAGAATGGTTTATGGGAGGTTTGATGAAGATTCAAACGGGATTACATGATTCATATATCATTCCCATCCATCTTCAAAAGCAACATTAGGAAGAGTGAGCAAGAAAAGTAAGATTTCAAGTGAAAAAGAATTAGTGAAAGATTTTTGGAGGTTGCAAGAATTGAAAGACTTAATCAAGGTAATTCTTACACCAATGCATGTTTAAAAGTATGATTAAGTAATATATACAGTTATAGGTGTTTAAGTAGGTAAGTATAATAATGAAGGTTACATATGTAATACCCCGTAGCTTAGAACAACATAACTCAATATCCCACAATCTTTTAAAAAAATGCCATGAATGCCAAAGAAGAGATTCCATTTCTCAAAGAAATGAAATGACTTTAAATGGGATTTTGGAAGTAGAGTTGTTTGATGTTTGGTGAATTAATTTCATGGGACCATTTCCCACATCAAACAAATGTCAATACATTCTAGTTGTTATTGACTATGCGTAAAAATGGGTGAAAACCATGGCATCTGTTTCCAATGATGCAAAAACTATGGTTAAGTTCCTTCATAAGCATATTTTGAAAAGGTTTGGTATCCCTAGGGCACTCATTAGTGATGAGGGTACCTACTTTGTGAATAATCTGCTGAGTGGAGTTCTTGAATATAACTTAACCACGGGGTTGCCCGTACATACCACCCACAAACTAATGAATTGGTTGAACTCTCAAATAGATAACTAAAAGGAATTTTAGAAAAGGTTATCAAAGCAAACATAAAAAGATTGGTCTTTCTCATATATTCTTGTCTTATTTTGGTGGTTTGATTTGTATTTTGTGTTTCAGTGGACTACAAATTTCACACTTGAACTATGTACTAACTTACAAATTTGGTTTATTAAACTATTTTTCTAGCATATCAGTCCTAAATTCACTATTTTATTGTGTTTTGGTTATTAAGCGCATTGGTGTTAATGGAAATCTGTTACTTACAAGTTTGGGGTTTTGATGGTACTTTTATATATTTGACGTATTATTGGGTCACCTATTGATTTGGTGATGGCCCGCTGATCTGTTCTTCTATCCTATCAACACTTAGTAGTTATTGGTTTCTTTGTATATTGGTTTATTGGTATACACTTAAAGCCCTTGGCAAAATCGAAGACTAGCTGATGTGAAAAGAGAAGGTCACCAATGTGGTACTATGGATTAACAGTCTAAATTACACATCAAGACTCCAAAGTAGGTGATTTGAATATTGAAGATGTTCTAAAGCTACTAGCTGATTGAAGAAAGATCTTCATGCACTGATATTTGTAAGCAGTTGTTTGAAGCTACTAATGTATCCAAAGAATATTTTTCTACAGACTGACTATATCTCTGCAAAACATGTGCATGATAAAGATATTCCTTATCAGTAGGTTTGTCTCTGCATGAAAAATGTTGTGTGTACGTTATGTACGATGAAAATGATATATCAACTATGGTCAAGTCAACCTCTATCTTCTTATCCTAAGGTAACAAGTGCTCCCATGCATTTAATAGATGAAGGTATTATAAAAGGCGGTGTGCATCTCCTATGCAAACAACATTCTTCCCTGAAAGAATTTTTAAGTGCATTTTCAAGGCAATCGACTCTCTTCTACTACTCTCCTATTCTCATATGTGTGAAGAAAACCTTAATGTTCTTCATTTCCTTGCAAGTACTCTCTTTGTTATTCTTGTAAATAATATTACAACAATATGTATTGTATCTTTGTATATTAATTCTTGGTACTCATCAATAAGAACTAAAAAGTTGAAAAAATCCGAGTAATTGTATTCAACTCCCCCCCCCGGCCCTTTATAACAATTACTTTTTGTTTATTGTCATCCCATTCGAGACCAACATATATCCTTCTCTACTTTAACAATTTTGTTAAAATGATACCTTTTGTTAGAAAAGTTGTTAGGATACCTTTTGTTTGATTATATATTCTTGTTTGTATAAATTTATACATACACATATATAGACACACATATATATATAGGAGGGAAGATCAAATGTTAACCAATAACTTTGTGTTAACTTTGAAAATCATGGCAACCAATCAAATTCCATTCTTCTTGTAGGTTTATGTCATGCTCACATTTTAATTACAAGKGTATTTCAGTAAATTTATTTGATATGTAACTCCCAAACAATTACTGGGGAGTTACAAATCATCAAATCCCAAAAAATATACATTTATAATATTAATA
>NC_037530.1:8552495-8581349 GCF_001531365.2 Cynara cardunculus var. scolymus
TTCACAAGCTGTTCATATCGTGTTCATACATGTTTATTTATTTATTTTCTTTCGTATAACAGTTATTCTTATTATGTTCATATTGTGTTTATAAATGCTATGCAGTCCAAGTTCATATATATGTCAAATTTTTGTTCGTATTTGACACAATGATTCATATATATATAGTTGTGTTCATATGGTTCTTATATTAACAAAAATAAATTAACAAAAAAATCATAGAATTTTGATTTTGTAACTCCCAATTAATTAATGATATGGGAGTTATATAATTTTTTTTATCTAAATACTCTTTTCAACATTGTACACTTATCTTTATACAATTTTAAATTTTAAAAAATAAGTTTTAATCATGATTAATCACAACCATTTATTGAAAGATTGAATGGCCAAGATCGATTAACAAAGTTAACACAAAAAATTTGGTTAACATTTACTTACCCCTATACATACATATATATATATATATATATATATGTGTGTGTGTGTATACATATATATATGAATAACATTAATTTTAAAAGAAAACAACTTTAATGACGATAATGATGTCACATTATGTATTTTGTGGTCAAATTTGAAGTACTTACAAAAATATGAAGAGTTTAAGTTGGCATGCCATATATACACATAATTTAATATGTCATGTGTCTATCTGTTATGTTATTTTCGGATTAAAGTTTTATTAGTCGACAATTTAAAAAGTTGTCATGTTCCTAACAATGTGTTATCGTTATTTGTCAAATCAACAATATGCTAATGCTATATCTATATTTTATATAACTGATGATATAGTAAAAAAACCGTCTTTCCCTCACTTTCTTCCTTAAAAAAGTCTATATATAACGGTGGAAGAATAATTTTTCGTTATTAAAGTTTGCAAATTGATAAAAAACAAGTTGCTTATATTAAACTTAACCAATTTCTTGAATTGAAGAAAAACTCTATATGTGTTTGAAAATTTTCAATTAAAAAATGGTTTTTTAAAACATGGGTACTTTTTCTTCTCTAGAAATATTCCTTCCATTCTCTATTTTCATACTTCTGAGAGAGGAGATCATGTGATAAGCTAAACATTTTGTGAGAATGCAAGAAGTTTCGATATCGTTACTAAATGGAAGACTTTTGCCTATGGATTTTTCCCTAGAGAAATTTGTCGTTAAAGGATGATTCATTACAAAACCGTCACAAAAATTGGAGGGTAGATTGTTGGTGGATAATTCAAATCAGTGACATATTACTCAGGTATTATTTGGGTAACCCATTAGTATTTTCTTGAAAAACATCAGATTTTACCGAACCATTGATATTATATGGGTGATCCATAGGTAACTACCGATGGAAGTTTCCCTAGGTGATTTTTGTGGGTAAAAATTATTTGTTTTTTTATAGTGTATTATTTATGATTACACTCCTCTTGGTGTGTTTAATCATGTATTATTAAGCTTGTTTATCATGTATATAATCAAATATGATATTGCAACTTTTTGCCTTCACAAAATGTTTAGCTTCTCGCTTGAACCTGCCCCTGTATATAGGGTTAGGTTTCGATGAGAATGAAAGTTATGGTGAGAAATGTAAGAAGAGATCTCCATATTTGGATGAATCCTATTTTAAGAGAAACATTAGATCAAGTGTAACGAGATACACCAGATTAAATTCTCTTCTAAAATGCAATTCATGAGTTGGTTTGAGATTAAAAGTGATCAAGAATCCAAATCTCTTCTTACATTTCTCACACAATCTTTCGTCTATATATATGTGTGTGTGTGACAAATCAAATATAAACCATGGAAAGATTACAAACCAATATCAACCATCCATCTAGTCTAACTAATATATAATCTCATAAATATATCGATTGTTTCCTAATATAAAACGTTGATCGTAATTAATAAACTCTAATAATTTTCTATAAATATTCAAATCATAATACTTTAAAAAAAATATGAACGAAATTAGTGGGTAACGATTTATTTGAAAATAGTCTCCAAAGGATCCCATTATAATTTATAAATTGCCACCAATACCAATGATTTGAATAAATTAAAACATATAATTAACAAAAATTAAAAATAATATCTCAAGCATTTCTAAAATGTTGTTGGTATATCTACTCGAGCATCAAATTGGTTTAATATTTGCATGCTTAATTTCTTTCATATTTTTTTAGTTTCTGTATGGCGTTTTTTTTATTGACGTATGCTTTTAATTCTATTGAATGACATATGATTCAATTCTAAAAAGGTGTTTGGAATTGCTTATAAGAACAACTCATTGATTTATTTTGGTATGATACCGGTAATAAGTATATTTGGGTGTTTGAATAAACAAATTAGACCGATGCCAAACCGAAAATAAAAAGTTTTTGAAAAAGTTAAATCTTTCTAACTTATAATAAGTTGATAATGACTTTTTATAAAAAAAACATAAGTTGTTTTAAATAAGTAATCCCAAACACCCCCTAAACATGACTTTAATTTAATATTTTATATGGTATTTTATTTGTTTTAAAAATAATGGAATATATAAAATTATTAAAACTGAAAAGACATAAGTACCCTCAACTGGAGTGGGTGGTTTTGCCCTTCCGCGTTTGGCGAAACTTTAAATAACTTTTAAATTATTTATTCATTTATGTTGTCATCTCCAAATTTTTATTTAATTAAATTACAAAATTATAACCATAATTATATATACACACATACTTAAATATATATAAATTGATATTAAAAGAGACTCTTATCCCTAAAGGCAGGGTTTATATTTAAATAAATTAAAAGGATGTTTGTATAATATAGGGAGATATATCTTGATTTCAATGTTTTATTTTATATTTTTGGTTTTTGTCGACATTATAATACGAATTTATGTGGTTTTGAGCAAACAATAATGTTTTTCTTAATAAAATGTAAATTTGAAGATATCATGAAATTAAAAAATATATAAAAAATTATTATTTTTTATGTAATTTTTTTAATTCAATTTTTTATTATAATTTAATTTAGGTTTAATGGCGAAGTAATTTATTTTTTGTTTAATAATATAATTTTTATAAAGATAATAACTAAGTATTTTATCAGAACTCAATAATTATTCTAATTATATTTTAGATTTTATATTTAAAATGAGAATTTTATTCTGTATCGGATTATATTTATCTACAATTAGTTACACAAATTCAAACATGAACTTAATAAGTTGTACTTACGCACAATTTACTTTAATCTTGAATTTTAAGTAATATGCATCAATAAGCAGTATTTCAGGTATAAAAGATGGTTTTTAAGAGTTTGTTTTATCAAATTCTTTATATTACAGTATAGATAAGTTGTGTTTTATCGCAAAATAGTAATATAAAATTAATACAACTTTTTATAAACACCTGAAATTTAATAAAATATTATGTCCTATTAATATTGTTTACTCAATAATTTATTTGGATTTTGAGAACTAAATTAACTGGAAATCAACATTAGACAGCACCAAAGAGCACTAATTTTTTATAAATTAATAACGGAAGGGAGTAATACATTAACCAAGTGAACGTATATAAAAAAAAAATTAAAGGATAAATACACAAATAACAACCTACTTTTATTAAGATATTTTATTTTGAAAAATCTATATTTTGAACGAGAACATCTCCAACAGCTATGTTAAAATGGAGAAAAATGAGATTTTAGTATTTTTGTTGCTGCAACTAGGGGTGCTCATGGGTTGGGTTGATCGGGTTAAGGACATTTGAACAACCCAACCCAATGCTTGCGGTTTGAAAAAATCTTAACCCAACCCAACCCAAACCAAAGTGCAACCCAACCCAACCCAACCCGTACGGGTTGGTCGGGTTAGTCGGGTTGGTCGGGTTGATACTTTGGTATATTAAAATATTCTTCTAACCTTGAATATGTTATTTCTCTACTBATAATTTMTTTTTCATCATCAACCATTTGATACAACTTATTCATATTTCTTATGTATATCACATTTAGTTAATTTTCTCAATTTACATATATATGTTCACAGTTACTGAATGAGTTATATAGAGATATAAATAGATTGAAAATATGTATATATGAAAAGCATACATGATAGTGTAATTGTCTAATGTATATATTAATAGAAATTCAACAATCATATCAAATCGAAGAAATAAAAGGATATCGAGTTCATCGGGTTCATCGGGTTGGGTTGGGTTCAAAAAATAGTAACCCAATATCAACCCAATATCTACGGTTTGACAATTTTACAACTCGATTAGACATCGGGTTGCTTCGGGTTGGGTTATTTCGCGTTGGGTTGGGTTGGGTTGATCGGGTTGGTCGGGTTGATCGGGTTTTTGAGCACCCCTAGCTGCAACAGCTATATTATCCTTAATATTAAAATAGAGAAAAGAAGAAAGAGATTATAAAAATCTCTAAATTCAGATAAATCTCTAAAACTCTGTAAAAGAGAGATAACCAATATTTTAATCATATCCAACAAATTAAACTTATTGAAGTTAAATGTGTAGAAGAGAGAAATAATATTTTAATCATATTCAACCGATTAAATTTGTTGAAGTTAAATGTGTAGAAGAGATAAATAATTTTTTATTAAATATGTTGAATATAATCAATACTTGAATTGTTAAAATAGAGTAGTTGTTGGAGTCGAATATAATTTATCATACTTTATTATCGAAAAATTATAACATATCTATTGGAGATGCTTTGATCAGAGCATCTCCAACAATTATGCTAAAATTTCTCAAAAATATGGTATTATAAGTCAAAATCTCAAAAAAGTTAATTCATTCAAGTCCAACAACTACTTCATTTTAACATTTTTTAGCATTATTATATTATTAAAATATTCAATACATCTAATAAAAAAATGTTTTTTTCTTGTAGAACATTTATTATTGGTGAAAAGTATTAGCATAATATTTTCTCTCTATATTTAGAGATTTTTACAATCTCTCTCCTCTTTTTTCTATTCTAGTATAAAACATAACATAACTGTTGAAGCAAAAAAAATTACTAAAATCTCTTTTTTCCCTATTTTAGCAATTAGCATAGCTGTTGGAGATACACTTAGATCTCTAAACATTTTTTGGTCTAATAAGTGTAAAAATTCATTCGTTTAATAAAATGTTCAGGGATTTGATCAGCTTAAAATATATAAGTTTGTGAGATTTTTCTTGATTTTAGTAAGTTTAATGATCTATTTGTTCAATTTGAGAAAGTTTAAAGATTTATTTATTAAAAAAATAGTTTACGGACTTAATCATTCAAAATATGATAATTTGTTAGAATTTTCTGAACTTTTTTCCTAAGAAAAATTTATAAAAGTGAATTATTATTTAACATATTTAACCTAAAAAATAATAAAAAGTGAAAAACTTGTATTTATGAAATTACTAGAAGGGTACTCGTGTAATGAAGCGAAATAAATCTTGATTTTAATGTTTAATTTTTATTCTTTGTCTCTATCGATATAAAATGATATTATGTGGTTTTGAGAAAGTTGTAATATTTTTATTTTTGAATTAAAATATAAATTTGAAGATAGCATAAAATTTTGTAAAAAAGTAAATCGATAATAGTATCAAATTAATTATTTAATAGTTCTCGTTTTTTTGTTGTAACTTCTTTAATTCAATTTTTTATTATAATTTAATTTAGATTTAATAACAAGGTAATTTATTTTTGGTTTGATAATATAATTTTTTATAAAGATAAGAATTAAACATTTTGTTAGAAATCAATAATTACCTTAATTATATTTTAGATTTTCAATATTTAAAATGAATATTCATCTTGTATTTGATTATGTTTATCAACAGTTAGTTACATGAACTTAAAAATGAAGCTTTAATAAGTTGTACTATGCAAAATTACTTGTAATCTTAAATTTTAAATAATATGCATCAATAAACAGTACTTCATACATAAAAAATGATTTTTAAGAGTTTTTGTCAAATATTTTATAATATAATATAGATATATTTTAAACCATTTTGTAGAAAATTTAGTAGAGTCAACATATTTTTAAAAGGTGTGTAGAATTATATCAAGTTGCTGTTGATGGTTTCCAAAAGTCTCGTTGTTAGACAGCTTGCATTTTTAGGAAGAAGATCTTTGTTTTTCTTCAAGGATCACAAAACGACAACGTCTGTACAAATTTCTAGTTCCCACTCACAATTTCCTTTTTCTAGTTTCTATTCAAACCATTTTTAAATAGCATAGTGGAGGTTAATTTAGAATCATCTCTTGTAAATTTCAAATGCACAATGGCCATGGTCGACTCAATTTTGAATATAACAAAAACTGTAAATTTTATTTGGTAAAAAATATAATAAGGATCTTGAATCTTACTTGGTAAGTGAGGGAGAAGATGTTTACCAACTAATACAATTTATTTTGATAGCCGAAAATATTACTCAATGATGTAGTGAGGGTGGTGACTCTTACTGGTAAGTGCTGACCTGATAAGCATTTGGTAAATGGCTTTTAAGTTGGGTTTGTTACATTTGCTGATAAATTATTTGTTGGTTGAAAGTTGGTTGTTAGAGGTAAACTAGTTGTTACTGAAAAACTAGTTGTTGATCAATGATTTTAAAAACTAACTTATAAACTAGATGACAATGTAAAATTAGATGTATAGAATCAATTACAAAAATGTAATGACTTTAAGTGTTAAGCTAATTGTGCATGACTTTGATCATGTGAAGTCTATGAGAGTCGTTATGTTGGAAGGAAATCAACTAAGTCAATAGGAAGAACGTCATCTTCTTGATGATTTGGTGAGAATTGTGATCAAATGATGAGAACTGGTTTGGTTCTTTGCTTTGAGAGATGGAAATTGTTAAGTGGGGAGGAAGTCGCACATTAAACGATTTGGGGTACAAGGTTGCGTCTTGTATGCTAAATCATATTTCGATTTGGGGCGGACCAAACTCTCAAGGTGTGGTCATGGGATAATATGTTAATGCTTTGTTATAATATAGAATGCTCGGAGAAATTTAAGTTGGTCAACTATTGACAGTTTTATGGAGATGTGTTGTATAAATACATGATGAGTGCTAATTGATTAATAGAATGTTGAATCATTCTTGTATAAATTTCAGATCGTTTTATTTGTAGAATTTTGAGTTACCCTGTTTAGAGAGTGAATATGAGAAACATCTTTGACTGTAATGGATTTTGTGGAACGGAGGAGATTTATCGTAAAGTTCAAATATGGGTTTTGACTTTAGAGGTTAGTGTTCGGGACATGTAGTCGCCGACGGGTGAAATGGAACTAGATTCCACATACATTGGAGCATGTATAATGTAACACCCCCATAATCACATTTGCATATAACCAAATATTTCATATATCAAGAAATACAAATATACATATTGGGTCCTATATATATAAAAGCTACATTATAAAAGTAGCTAACAAATTTTTCCACAACATCCAAATACATAACTTGTATATATAACTAGTATTTCAAAAAGATCACAGATAAGCATGATGTGCCCCAATTCCATGTAAGCATAAATGACATCTCATAATTTCCCCCTTACCTTATCCTTAGATTGAGCCTGACCTGTAATAGACATTTTTGAAACACAAAATTATGACTATACCTTAAGATCTAGTGAGAAATCCATTTGATGCACTTACAGGGTGAAAACACCAAATCTAATTATAAATCCATATTGTAATACCATCTGTTATGACCAAAATTGTCCTAAATATCCTGAAAGTTTTATTAAAGAAATTTGGGCCATGTATGAAAGTCTGGAAGTCCAGAATTCAGAGTTTGAGTGAACTAAGTCTGAAAAAGAAGACTTCAGACTTCGGGTGAGCTAAGTCTGAAAAAGAGGATTTCAGACTTCGGGTAAGCTAAGTCTAAAAAGGAGGACTTCAGACTTCGGGTAGGCTAAGTCTGAAAATGAAGACTTCGGACTTTGGGTAAGCTAAGTCTGAAGATGAAGACTTCAGAATTATAACTTGCATCATACAGAGCAAGACCAACCAGAGTCCCTCTGGTCTTACCAACCAAAGCAATGTCAACCAAAAATAAGGCCAATTATAAGCAAGGGCCAACTAGAGCTCCTCTGGTCTTACCAACCAGAGCCCCTCTAGCCAACTAGAGCCTCTAGTTCAGGAAATGTTAAATACTTAAAGAATTTGAGTTCCAATTACAACCATAGATCCTCTAGTTAAATATAAAGATCAACCAAAGGTCCTCTAGTTCCCATAAAACAATTCATTTCATCACATCAATAGAATGCAACAACCCAAGTCCTCGCATCACACATATACAATAACTCATGATCATCGCATCATAAGGATGCGATAACAAATCCCCATGATCAAAAAGATCATCATTTCCAGAAATTGATTATGACACTCTTATCACAAATTTACCGAGCTCCTGATTATGCCACCTTTATTTTAAATTTACCCAGCTCCTGATTATGTCACTCTTTTTTCAAATTTACCCAGCTCCTTGATATGACACCCTTATTCCAACACATGATATAATCATGATAAAAGCCATCATTTTGCCAATAATAGCATCAAAACAATTTCATAACAATAACTCATATAAAGAACCATACGGTTCTATTCCCAGCTCTACCATCATGCTCAAATAACATCCAAAAACAATTTTATCATCATACTCATGTTAGAACCATATGGTTCAAATTTCAAATACCAAATAAGGAAAGTTGGTAATTAAACTCACCTTATTTTCACGTAGATGAAGATAAATTAACACAACAACGGAATTTCAAATAGAAATCACAGAATCAACTTTTCTTCCTCTCCCTTACAGGTATGTTTTTCACTCCAGAGAAACACATATAGAAAAGCTTTCTTATTCTTCTTATTTACTTTTCCACATCCTAATGAGATAATAGACAATTATCTCATAATAATACTATTTTAAGACAATGAGGTGGTGGACGATAGAGAGATATTGACTATCAACACCCTCAAGGAAGAGTGTCATGTGACTTTTCCACATAGGAAAGTTGTTCTTGTTAAACTTGGGAGGCTTGGCAATAGTGCCATTGTCGTGGTAAGAAGAAGGAGTAGAGTTGAAAGAAGAAGAGGCCATTGCAGATCTAGCTTATGAGATTAAGCTAACTACTCTGATACCACTTGTTAGTCCCGAAGGGGAAAATAATAAACAAAAAGTAATGTAGAATGGGTTGAATACAATTACACAGACTTTTTTTAACTTTTAATTCTTATTGATGTATATCAATAATTAACACACACAGATACAAACGATTGTTGCGGAAGATAGGAAAGGAAAACCTAACCTAAACAATCTTACAAGGAGAAGAACTTACAAGAACAACACAAAGATTTCTTGAAAGGAAATAAAAAAACACTAAGATTTTCTTCACACACAGGAGAGCAAGGGAGTAGAAGAGAATAGCCAATTGCCATGAGAATGCACTTAGTAATCTTTCAAAAATCCAGTGGTATGCATGGGAGATGCACACTGCCTTTTATACTACCTTCAACATTAAATACATAGGGACACTTGTCACCTGAGGATAAGAAGGAAGGGGTTGACTTGACCATTGTTGATATCTCATTTTCATCGTACACAACGTGCATACAACACTGTTCATGCAGAGGCAAACTTTTGCAGAGATATGGTCAGTCTGTAGGAAGATCTTCTTTGGATGGATTAGTAGCTTCAAACAGCTACTTACAAATCTTTGGTCCATGAAGATCTTGAATTTTCGATCCATGAAGATCTTCAATCTTCGCTCCATGAAGATTTTCAATCTTCGCTCCATGAAGATCTTCTTTCAATCGGCTTGTAGCTTCAAAATATTGTTAATATTCATTTCAGCTACTCAGGAGTCTTGGTGTGTATATTAGACAGTTGATCCACAACACCGCATCCGTGACCTTCTGTCTTCACATCAACTAGTCTTCGATTTTGCTAATGGCTTAAGTATGTACCAAGACACCAATATACAAAGAAACCAATAACTACTAAGTATTGCCAAGGTAGAGGAACAGATCAGTGGGTCATCACCAAATCAATAGGTGACCCAACAGTTGTCAAATTCAGGACTTAAGGAGGAGAGTCTCAATTCTCCTTTCATTTTCAATCATTTGAAGGGTGTGTTTTGTATGTGCAATTGTTGGTGAGAGAGAAAGGGATCTAGTATGGAGGAAGGATTCTTGATGATTGGAGAAGGGAACAAGTTTGGATCTTTATTTCTGGTAAGAATTGTCACTCTTTTATGTCGCTTATCTCCCTTGTTGAAGTTTGTATTTGGCGTTTGGGGTTCTTCAACTTTTGGGATGATTTTAGATGAGGAAAATGATGTTTGTAATATGAATTATGTGTGGGTCGACTTTACCTTTGGTTATAATCTAGTGTCAATTTCTCATGGTGGAATGGGTGAATTAAGTCAAGAGTTCTATGGTTTGGTTTATCTCTTTCATTAGTGGAGGAATCATTGAATCTAGTGATCAATTTCAATTAGAAATAATGTGGGAATGATCCTATATAGAGTTGGTGTGGGTTTTAATTCCTAAAATGTTGTTGATATGAGTTGGAATTAGGTTTGGGGTTTCAAATGTCGAGCTGGTCATGTGCAGGTGAATAGGAGCTGGTATTGAAAATCGTCTACCACAGTAATACTATATTGTACCGACTTATATATATATATATATATATATATATAATTCTTTATCAAATAAAAATTAATTAAGTGATTATAATTCATTATTAGTGCTTCCATTTCTTTTTCTTTTATACGAACTTATCAATTTAACATTTTATTTTTTATTGTTTGGTAAATTACTTACTCCTCCAACGCCTCTTCACAACCTTAACTCATTACTCAGTAACCATTCATCTCTTCCTCTCCTCAACGCATGCACGCCTCCTGCCTCCATAATCCACACTTTTATTGTTCGACGCCACACGGTTTACACCTCAACACAGATGATCAGTTGGTCTACACTCAACATGAGTACATGACCACATGGTCCACACCTCAACACGAGTACATGGCCACATGGTCCACACCTCTACACAAATACATGACCACATGGTCCACACCTCTACACGAGTACATGACTATGTGAATCTGCAGTCGATCCTTGATAGTGTACCATGTTAATGAATTTGTAACTTCAACTTTTGAAATGTTGGTACAAGACCGTACCAGCATGTACTGATCGAAAAAATTTGGTACCAGTTAAGTTGGTACCCAGTAGATTTCGTTGGTACATTGTATAAATATTGGCTTACCAAATTATAATTGGTTTCTAAACGGTATTGAGGAAAAATGCATGGTATCATACCATGTTCACCCCTACAAGGCTACAACTATGTTATAACATATGCTAAAAAAGAGAAAAGAAGATAAAGATTGTAGAAATCCTTAAACATGGAGAAATCACTAAAACTTCGTATTTAAGAGGTAGCAATAATATTAAATTATTTTTCACCAATTGGAGACATTGAAATTAAGTGTTTAGAAGAGTGAAATAATATTTTATTAAAAGTACTGAATGTTTTAATAATATAGGTGGCGTTTGTTTTTTAAGAGGTTCTGAAGTCTGAAGTCTGATTTCACTTCTGAATTTTAAGAGGTGGTACTGAAGTCTGAAATCTGAATCAGTCAGACTGTTTGTTTTTACGTCTGAAATCTGAAATCTGAATCAGTCAAATTTTGGATCTGATAGATTTGGATCGATCTGGGTCATGATTTTACGAGAATATGTGGATCGATCTGGGTCGTGATTGATTTGGAGATCGAATGTCTTGCGAGATGGATTTGGAGGACCAAATCTGGAGGTGAGGATAGAGGGGAGAGTCTGGAGGGAGCGATTAAGAGGATTTAAGTGATTATGTTATCACTTTTTTTTCAGAGCAAATTAAGAGCTTTTCAGCTCTTATTTATATAAAAAAATAAACGGTCTGAAAATAAAAACGTCTGACCGGTTCAGACTTAAGAGGCATTAAGTGGTTTTTTTTCAAAAAAACAAACAAGCCCATAGTCAATGATAGAATTATTAAAATAAAGTAGTTATTAAAGTTGGATATAACTTTTTACAAAAATTTAACTTTTTACAAAAATTTAACTTTTTTAGTACTTTATTTTAAAAAATTATAGCATAACTGTTACAAATACCATCATACTACTAGCTCGGTAGAACCTTTGATTGTTACATGGATGTTTAATGCTCACAAGAGCTCTAAAGTTGCGTCTTTTGGATTAAATCGACTCCCAGTAAAATATCTTTATAATATTATAATTTTATATAACATGTTGAAATATCGATAATTACGTATCCATCGATACTCTTGAGTCTAATTTTTGTGGACTTTAAAAGTATATGTACGATAATTATTGATATCATCTAAACACAAAAAAAAAAAAAAAAAAAAAAAAAAAAAAAAAAAAAAAAAAAAAAATGATAACAAAGCTAAACATCAAAATCAACTATCCATAAAACATGGTTGTCAAAACATTTACCTTTTGAGTTCCTTGTTCCATCGTCTTATCTTTGATTTAAATTATTTTTTTATTTCTTAAGCGTTTTCAAAATGGATTGCTTCAGTTACCCTTTTATAGCGGAATTAAATCAAATCATGCATTATGAATGTAAAAGTTAAGTCTTGATATTGATGTATGATAAAGAAATTATACGTAAAGATGCATTTAACATATCTTATTTATATGTTGTGCCACCATATTAATTAACGCGTTTGTTTCATTTTCTAATTTCCTTTTATGCCAGAAGGATACGATTTATTTCATCAAACTTAAGAGATGATTTTTGTAATTTACATTTCATTTCTGTTTTTATTTTAAATGAAAAATAATAATATTCGTTTTTCATGTAATTCATTTCTCTTAAAAATATGAACATAAGTATAATAATCATCTTATTCCTATATTTAGAATAGAACGATTCTTATCTATTTATAAATTAAAAAATAAATAAAAATATTATCAAAAAGACATAAATTATAGATTTTTTTTTTAAAAAAAGACAATTTTTTTGTCATTTATGCATTAATATATCTATATTATATTTAATTAAAATTATTCATTATTATATTTTTAATAATACAACAATGTAATTAATAAATTTCAATATCACAATCTTTAGATCAAAGTTGAATCCAGTCATTCATACATGCTCCCATCACCTTTTTAAATGACAACAAATCCTATCATAATTTAAAATATACACATTAAACCAATAATTGGTTATTACCTAGCTTTTACAAAGACTTACTTGAAAGTAAAATAATCACATGAATTATTATTTAAAACATCAGTTGATTCCTCACTGTTTCATAGTCATAAAATACTGTTTCGTCCGAGATTCTAAGGCTAGAATCAAAAGAATAAAGACTAAGGGGGTGTTTGGGATTGCTTATTTAAAACAACTTATGTTTTTTTTGTAAAAATGTTTATTAATTTATGTGGTATCAAACCGAAGTTAAATAAAACATGGTTAAAATTGTAAACTGGTAATAAACAGTTTTTCATAAGTCATAAAGGATTAACTTATCAAAAACAGCTTATTACCGGTTTGGCACCGGCATAAGCAGTTTTTTTTCCTTATCCAAACACCAGAAAACAGCTTATCACTGGTGACTGACTGAAATAAGTTAAAAAACAGCTTTTATAAGCAATCCCAAACACCCCCTAAAGCCTACTAATAATCAAACTCAACTCAAAATGATGGTACACGTGAAAGTCATTGATCCAGATCGAGGCTAATGTGGGGTTGTAGAGGTTAATTCACGAAACCTGTTGGAGATGTGGTGGCCAAGATGATAGTTTGGATCACATTTAAAAACTAAGGGGTGTTTGGTGGAGATATTAGAGGAGGATGAATGGAGTAATGATGTTTGGTTCAATGTTCATATTCTTGTAAACTGTTGGGGAATGTCTTTATCATCAATTATCATACCTATTCCTATTTCTATTTCAGTTCTTATAAAACGAATCAAATGCTCCCTAACTAATGTTGCTAAGATGACAACTAAAGAAATAAGAAACCATACACGAACAATGTGTGGCAACGGTGAATTGAAGTTGGTCCTCTACCAAAACCGACCGATGAATAGTTTATAGCCACAACAAATAGAATCCCATCAATCATTTAAACTTACCATGTTAAAGTACGATTGTAATTTATTTCTCCTAGTTCTTATTTGAACTCTTGTTTATTAAATAGTTACCGTTCTCATTTGAACTTGTCTCTCTCTCTTTCTCTCTCTCTATATAATATATATATATATATATATATATATATATAATGTAGATGAGTGTTCAAATAAAAACTTGCTCATTTGTGTAAACCGTGTAAACCAATCTCATCTATCCATTTTCTTGATCAATGGCTAAGATTAGTTTACTTTATTTTAGGAAATTAAAAAATAAAAAATATTAAAATTTTATTTTATTTCAATACTAAGGGCAAAATTGGTAAACAAAAGTTAACATTTGGCAACTAGTTCATGAATCATGAATCAATTAGAACATGAACATAGAAACATTTGGTAACTAGTTCATGAATCATGAATCAATTAGTTCATGAATCATGAATCAATTAGTTTATGAACATGTTTCACCATCATGAACCTATTTCATTAACATGTACAATATGCCTAGAAGAAGCAAATAAACCATTTTATAATGAAACATTTTCACATTGAAACATTTTCACATTTTCATAAAAATTAATTTCATAAAGAACAAAATATAATATGCACCTGTTTCATCATACATTTATTTCATAAAGAACAAAATACATTATGCACCCGTTTCATTTTCATCCTACCAACTAAACGRATCAACTTYAATCACAAAGCAACATGGATCACCATGAAACTAGATCATGAATCATGAATCAATTAGAGCATCAACATCTTTCACCATCATGAACCTATTTCATTAACATGTACAATATGCCTAGAAGAAACAAATAAATCATTTTACAATGAAACCTTTTCACATTGAAACAGTTTCATGAGCATGAGATTTTTTTCCTCCAACCTCAAATCAAGATTTCATTCCATAAGAAGCTAGAATCTTCATACCACGTTTCCAGATTCATACCACGTTTCCAGATTCATTGAATAACAAAAAATTAAAATCAAGTTTTTAATATTATAATATAATAAAAATTTTAAATGTTACCATTTATATAATTTTCATTATTAAATTTTCTTATTTAATATTTATTAATAACTTCCTTATTTATCGAAAAAAAATATGGAAAATGACCGAAATACCCTTATTGATTAAATTTAATTAAAAAAAATGAAATTTTTCTATTTGTCGAAATTGGTTTACACGGTTTCTTAGAATTGCATGGTTTTCATTTGAACCTGCCCCTATATATGTATGTATTGACATCCTTAAAAGATAATTCTATATGATTCCCCTTCTACTTACAAAATGAATTTCTTACAATTTCTATACTCACATACATCAACATCCTCATTTATATCTTCCTTTTAACATTTATAACAAACAAATGAATTCAATTTAACACACAAGAAAAAGTTTATTTAACAACATGCTTTTTAAGGAGTAGCATTGGTGTAGGTTGTGGACCAAGATGCTAAAGACAATCGCAAGATGGAAAATGAAGGTGGAGACTATTTGCACTCTTATACATTGTTAAATCATCTTTTACTAAGGTTGTTTGACAGTTGTTGAATGATTTTGTGTATAATCATTAAGTGGTTAGAATGATTAAGAGGTTTCTCATGATATTATGCAAAATGGAATATAATTATTTGATAATTGTTTACTATGAAATTAAGGCTCTTAATAGTTAAGAGAGACAGATGATACAAAATCATTCAGAGGGTTTTAGAATCATTAAGAGACATATTTTTTTTCAAACAAGATTCAGCTCTTAACAATTCAGATATTGTCTTTTAATGAAATTATTAAAAGGTAAACAAACAAACTTTTAATATTTTCCTTTTCACACATATCAATATCAAATCTCACTTTTTATATTATCAATATATGAATTGACTCGATTTTAACAATAAAAAGGGTACTAGTAACAATCGTAAAATAAATCAGGCCGGGGCCTACACCGACCCTCCAAAAGTCCAAACTCCTCAAAACCACAACACACGTACACCTCCATCACTATATAACTCAAAACCCATATCCCCTCCATCACTCTGCACTCTGCACCAAATTAAATCCCTTTCTTCCATGGCGTCTCTTTACCTCCTCCTCCTTTATAACCTATTTTTCTGCTTCTTTTTCCAACCCATTTATTCCAACAACTTAATCTTACCTCTCAAGATTCAATCTATCCCACCTGGGTCTTCTCCAGATAAGCTCTCTTTTCACCATAATGTTACTCTCACAGTCACCCTCACTGTCGGATCTCCGCCGCAGCAAGTTACCGTCGTCCTTGACACCGGAAGTGAGCTCTCATGGCTCCGCTGTAAAAAAACTCCCGCCACACCCTTATGGTACGACCCACTACGTTCTACCTCATACACCCCTGTTCCTTGTTCCTCCCCAACTTGCAGGACCCGAACCCGAGATTTCACAGTACCCGTTTCCTGTGACCGGAAAAAGCTCTGCCACGCCATCGTCTCCTACGCCGATGCCACCTCCGTTGAAGGAAATCTCGCCTATGATACTTTCCGGTTCACCAATTCGGACCTTCCCGGAATCGTTTTCGGATGCATGGACTCCGGTTCCAGCTCCAACCAAGATGAAGATTCCAAAACCACCGGGTTACTGGGTATGAACCGGGGGTCCTTATCCTTGGTTTCCCAAATGGGTTTTCCCAAGTTCTCGTATTGCATATCTGGTCGGGATTCCACCGGAGTTTTACTGTTCGGAGAAGTCAAGAGTTCTTGGCTCAAGCCGTTAAGCTACACGCCGTTAGTCAATATATCGACGCCGTTACCGTATTTCGACCGGGTTGCTTACACGGTTCAGCTAGAGGGCATCAAAGTTGCCGGTACGGTTCTATCCTTACCAAAATCCGTATACGTACCCGATCACACCGGTGCGGGTCAAACCATGGTAGACTCGGGTACCCAGTTTACCTTCGTTCTCGGACCCGTTTACACCGCTTTGAAAAACGAATTCTTGAAACAAACCAAAACGGTATTACGGGTCTACGAAGATCCGGATTTTGTTTTCCAAGGTGCAATGGACCTCTGTTACCGTATCGACCAAAAAACGGTCGGGTTACCTGTTTTACCGAGTGTTACCATGATGTTTCGGGGCGCCCAAATGAGTATTTCGGGCGAGCGGTTATTGGTTCAAGTACCCGGTTTGATTAAAGGGAATGATCACATACATTGCTTCACATTCGGTAATTCTGATCTTCTCGGGATCGAAGCGTACGTGATTGGACATCACCATCAGCAAAATATATGGATGGAATTTGATCTTGCAAACTCTCGGGTCGGGTTTGCCGAGGTTAGGTGTGACATAGCAAGTCAAAAGCTTGGCATGGACCTTTGAACAAGTGGGGTCAAGTGTTTGACTCCTTTGACCATCGGATCCAAGCAGGTCAAGGTTCAAATAGTGGGTCGGGTTGTACTCTTCCAAGAGATGGATCAAATCGGGTCAGGGTGTACGGACGTGTTTGTGTAGAGTAGATATAGAATTACATTTATAGGCATTTTGATTGTGGTGAGTGCTTTATTTTTTTTACATCATAAAAATGTAACATAATTGGATATAAAGATTAGATGATGTATTTAAAATCGAGTTCACTCTTAACAAAACTGTGTACGAATCAATTTTACGATAATTAGATATCGATTTTTCTAGAGACGTAAATAAAAATAAAAATAAAATAGAAATTGGATTCACCCAATTTGTTTGGTGAGTAGGGGACCAAGATGAAATATCCTCTACCAAACAAAATTCATGTTTTTAATGAAACCCAGTGCTTTTTTAGGCCACCCATTTTACCTCCTTGTGTTCCCCGTTTATACTCCTTCATTTAATAATACATAATTTGGACGTTTTAAAAAAAAA
The DNA here is from genome assembly GCF_001531365.2 of Cynara cardunculus var. scolymus. Lineage (NCBI taxonomy): Eukaryota > Viridiplantae > Streptophyta > Magnoliopsida > Asterales > Asteraceae > Cynara > Cynara cardunculus. The sequence goes on from NC_037530.1 coordinate 8,570,528, forward strand.
ACATTTAAAATCATATTATTAAAAGTAATAATACTTAATTTAAAACAGAAAAAATGGTTTATAAGCAAACAAAGAAGTGGGGACAAATTTTGGTTTTATTAATTGACATATTCAAAATTTGATATGTTGTAGTTCTATTGGCAGAAAGTCATAACTTCGAGGTCACTGTCACTGTCACCTACTCATTTTCTTTTAAATTTTAATGCTTTTTATATCATTTATATTTAATATGTATCTTCTACTTATAATTACTTTTATAGAACTTAATTCATTATTAATTATAAAAAATTAATTTAAATTATTTTTATTCGAAATAACTCAATCTAATCCAAAGTTATTCGATATCAAATTGACTTTTAGCTTTTGTTTGTGTTGAGTTAAGATTTAAACCATAAACATTAAGTTGGGTTATTCAAATATTTTTAACCCGGTCAATTAGATAAATTTATTAATTTTAATAATAAAATAAAAAATATTGAAACTATAATTAAAATGTTGACTAACGAAGGAGATACAGGCTGGTAATATGAACCTTACTGCCGCCAAAACCACGACTCAGAACCGCGTTATAGCATGTCACTCTCCCTACCTCCAATAAATTGACCGTAACTATTTTTTAATATATATTAAATATATATATATATATATATATATAATATTGTGTTTAACTTTTCAAAAAAAAAAAATATTTGTTCATTAAACTACTTTAAATTATTTAATCAATATAAAAAATGTTTTAGAAAATATAAAAAAAGTAAATTTTGATATTAATAAATATGTGAGTTAATTATTTTGTTTTAATTCATGTTTTGGAAGGAATATAATAGTAAAATATATAATAAATACTAGAAAAATATTCGCATAATATATCTCGATTTTAATATTTTATTTTATTATTTGTCTTTGTCGATGTTATAATATGATTTTATATGTTTTTAAGAAAGCAATAATGATTTTATTTTTGAATAAAATATAAACTTGAATATATTATAAAATTTTGAAAAAAAAATATCAATGTTAATATCAAATCAACTGTTTAAAAGTTCTCATTTTTTATGTAATTTCTTTAATTTATTTTTTTTTATTATAATTTAATTTAAGTTTAATAACGAAATAATTTATTTTTKGWTTAATAATATAACATTTTATAAAGATAATAATTAAGTTTTCTGTTAGAACTAATGATTATCCTAATTATATTTTATATTTTTTTATATTTTTTATATTTAAAATGAGATGTTTATCCTGTATTTGATTATTTTTATTTGTAGTTAGTTACATGAATTCAGATATGAAGCTTTAATAAGTTGTATTTACACACAATCTACTTGCAATATTGAGTTTTAAGTAATATGCATTAATAAACAATACTTTACGCATAAAAAATGGTTTTCAAGAGTTTTTGTCAATTACTTTATAATATAGTATCGATTTACTTTTTTTTTAAGAATATCAGTTACAAATCACGTAATAAACAAACAGTATCGATGATTATGGACATACAGGTTTTTGATTTATTACATCATTATCATGACAAAATCAAATAATTATCACAACAAAATCACATCATAAGAAGTCTTTAATTTATTAAAACATTATCACAGCAAAATTACATAATAAAAAGTCTTCAATTTATTAAAACATCATCACAACAAAATCACATCATTATTGACAATGAAGAATTAACATAAAATTTCCTTGATGATTCGATGATACTAATAATATTTAAGAAATAATCACAAATTTAAGATAACTATAGATAATTAATAAATATTAATTTAATATTTTAAAAATATTCTTACATTTTTTTTAAAATATGGATTTTCTCCTTTACCCAGCAAATAATAAGTATATATTCAGTACCCTTATTAAATACCCCGAAACCGCTAAATTCGTGCTCTCACTTTGCAAGTTTTTTGCTGTACGGACAACATAATGTGTATGGAGCAATATTATTTTTTATTTATTAACAAGTTATTTGTTTTATTTATTCCAAAAAAAGTAATTATTACATGTTTAAATACCAGTTTAAAGTTATTGATAGTTAATGAATTTATACTTTAGAAAAATGGACCGAAACGGTCATTCGTTTCACATAGATTAGTCTCCTGTTATTCTTGACACCTCTCTAACTTGTAGAGATAACAAAAAAACAAAAAAAATTACAAATTCTACCCAAGTCTGAAAGTGGCACCTTCACAATTTATGTACAGATCCATAAGTTAGGAAGGTGTCATTTGCAGACTTGAGTATATATTGTAAACTTTTTTTATGTTTTAACTACATCTGCAAGTTACGGAAGTAGTGACATTTAGGTAAAACCGAGAAATGATTAATTGGAAGATCAATTAATGAAAGAGCAATAGACATTTCGGTCAGTTTCTTTTATATTTGTCCTAATAATTATTATTTTTATTTGTTACTTACTTTTCAAAATCTTATTTTGTTGACCTTATATGATTAAAAAAAATCAAAATAATAACTAAATTTTGCCAAACACTTGATTTATATCATCTCAACACTTGATTTATATCGTCCAACAACCAATTGATAGAGTTGAAATTGGTTTGATCCAAATTAACACAATCCAACCTCCTAACTCGTCGATAATATACAAATTACAAAACTGCAAATGTTGCTTGTACAGATCTATAAAGTGAAATCATTTGAATTGTGAATACACTTAAACTAAATTTAGGTAATGCAAATCTACAATGGAAGATTTCACATGGATCAGAAAGGGGAACAAAGGTTGGCTTATAAGTGATTGGATACTTCCTCTACAAGATGCATTTATTAACTGTAAATTCAAATATAGACTAAACAAACAATATCTGATACGATTTATCTGCAATGTTACATAAAAGCATTTAGATAAGTCTAACTATTAAATAAAAAGATAATGGATGTAGGAATATTCCAAGTTTTATACCTAGTTCCTCTTATCTATATATCTATTGAAAAAAAGATTGGCCTCTTCTCATAACCAGAAAGTGCTTTATCATTTTTCTTCTTTTCTCAAGCTTCTCTCACTTTAATATTTATTTTTGATTTTTGATATTCACATTTAAGACTCTTTCATTAGGTTTACTTCAACCTACTTATGTTCTCTTTAATTATTGTTCTTTTAACTCCCATTATTTCTTTATATTTGGTTATAATTTTTCATCTTCTTTTCATGGTATACCTCTATGATAATCTCTCAATTCCTCCTCTTTATTCAGTTAGAATTTTGTGGAGGTGATTTGCATTTTTGTTGATTTGAGACGTTATTCAATAAGACAAATCATGATATGAGTTTTTACTTATGGAAGTATAACATTTCGTCTTTTAGTAGGAGACATTCACACTAAAGTTGGAATTATGCAGAATAAAGTGACATATGAATCCTTAATAAAATAAAGTAAGATTTGTTTAAGGTGATTTGTTTTTTTGTTGATTTGAGACATCATTCAAGAAGATCAATATGATATGGGTTTTTGTTGATGTAAATATAACATTTCGTCTTTTAATTGGAGACATTCACATTAAAATTGGAATTATGCAAGCATATGAATTCTTTTTGTGTGTGGATAAAGTGGCATATGAATATTTAATGAAATAAGATAACATTTTTTAAGCATATGTAGAACATAAAAATATAATTACCTTTTTTGTATGAACTTGATAAACTTTATGTTAGAATATTTCTGTATTGATGCTAGAAGAGTGTATCAAGAAAGATGAGTTATGATTTTTTTAGATCGGTAATCTTTCATATGATTTTTAAGATATCGATCTTGATCGATTTATTGGGATTTTTTTCTTCTTTAGCATTGGGCTTGAAAATTATTTTCTAATATTTTTAATTCTTAATCTTATTCTATATTATTTTTGAATGGAGGGTATTACGAATGGAAAAGGAAACACTCACTTATATTTGCTAAGGATGTTAGTTTTTCCGTCATCACAAGTAGATGAACAACATTGTACAAACTCGCAGATCATCTAAATGATATCAATTTAACTTAGTTCGCCAAAAAGTATGCAGTCTGATCAATACTTATAGTTTGAGCTCATTTTATTATAACATATAAAATGTTTTTTCATCAATGTTTGCTCCTCTTTTTTGAGTTTTTTTTACCTAGCCAAAAGTTGCAAATAAAGAAGTAGTGAAATAATGTCAGACAACAACTAGTAAGTAGTTCCAAAAGCCTACTTTGGACCCATACAACAATAAAACCTTAGAAGTTAATTCTACTTGATGGATGCATGATGCCTCCTTCTATGCCGAATAGATATCAAACTATCTTTTAGTCTAAACATGTATAAAATTTATCTTTTAATTCTTTTTATCAACTATGTCTAGAACGGGCATTAAGGTAGATAATGAGTATATATCGGTTGTGATTTACACTTAATTATCATCAACTATTATTGGAACCATGCTAGCACTGATAACCAACAAAAGTCAAGACTTTTGTGGCTTACACCTCCTAAAACATGTATTTACATGTATGTCATTACATTTATTAACATTTCACATTATCCTAGAACTAATTATCAATACATATTACACGTATCTCTTCACACATAATGTTGGGTCTACTTGTAACATTCCAAACAAATCGTACAAAATATTATATGCTTTATTCATACATAGATTTACGATTTTAAAATGTTTTTAGTAGTTGGTCTATTCAGTCTTTTATGAGATGGCTTTAGTTCTCTTAACCAACTAATATAGTTCATATGTAAATTACATAGGTTCATAAATGAAACTGTTTGCCGTATGTTTGTAAAATTTACGAAACTACATTCTTTATTTTTTGCATAACCGCAATTTTTAACCAGTCAAATCTGTAATTATTGACACTACAACAAAATTGGGTTTATAAGACACCCCCGATCTCAAAGTGTCCCAATAGATCGTTTTATAGGACTTAATTTATAGGACCAAAATATAAAGCGTCTAAATGCGTTATAATAAGTTTATATAATGCTTTTGGGTGTCTTAACAAGTTTTTTAGGATATTTTTAATATAAAGCGTCACATTAGCAACTTTATATGACATTTTTGAGAAATTGTCCTATAAACTCAATTTCTTATAGAACACTTGTTTTTATAGGACAATTTTTCAAATAGTGTCATATAAAGTTGATAATATGATGTTTTATATTAAAAGTGTTCTAAAAACTTATTACGACGTCAAAAAACGTCATATAAACTTATTGCAACACCTTTAGATAGTACACTTTATTTTTTGATCCTATAAACTAAGTCCTATAAAGAGGTCTATTAGGATGCTTAGAATTTGAGAGTGTCCCATAAACCCGATTTTATTATACTATGACCAGTGAAAACCGCAATTATTGACCAGTCAAATCCAATCTTAACCATATGAAGGGCTAGGATCACTTATTAATGCTCAAATATTTACCACTTCCTAAAATAACCTTTGGCTGTATATATATGTATGTATGTATATATATATATATATATGGGAGGTTTACTTTACAAATCACGTTATTTGTACAAATCGTGCAAACATCATTCAAGTAAACATAAATTTTCATCTTTTTCATTCTTTTGTAATTATGAGAGGTTGATTAGTCATTTTTATTGTAGATGGTGTTAATTATGAATATTATCATTTTTATTTTATTAATTTTAGAGAGACAAATGAAAAAGTTTCATTAAAATATAGGAACAACCATATATGAAACTATTTTATCAAGAAAAATATTATATGAAACAATTTCATAAAATAATTTTATTAAATTAAAAAGTGAAATCGAGGATGAGGGTGTTTGCACGATTTGTACAAATATGGGTAATTTGCATTTGATCGGTCCCATACATACATACATATATATACATATATATATATATATATATATATATGTGAGACACTTTTTTACACTTGAAATTTCACAGCAAAATTGTTAAATATAATGTGCTATTAACTTATTTAAATGCCAAGATTGAGGGGGGATGTTAAATATATTTTGTTATTATTCAATCTTGTTATTTATTAATTTTCTTCTGTTTCATTGTAGGAAATTGTACTTATGTGGTTATTCTTGTAAATCTTGATTTTGGAGGGCCTGAGCTAAAGTTGAGAGAACCTGAAGGTTAACCGGTGCGCTTTTATGGAAGTTCGAAGGTTGTTTGTGTAAATTTTAGTTGAGTATATGAACCTTTTGTTTTAATAGATTTAGGGGGCGTTTGGAATTCAATGGAATTGGAATTCATCAAATGAATTTGACTTTGAGGGAATGGAATGAAATTTGATGGAATTTGACAATGTCTTTTCATTGCGTTTGGTTGGATGGAATTGGAATGAAATTCTTAACCGAATTGGATTTTTTTTGTTTCGTTCATGGAATTCAACGAGAAAATTACAGGCAAAAAAAACTGAAACCGAAACTTTCGGGCTGGGTTCGGGGACGGGGCGGGGATCGGGAACAAATTCGGGGATTTTAACGGGGACGGTGATCATCGGCCCGGCCCGGCCCGGCTTGATATGTGTATATATATTAATTTTAATTTATTTACACACACACACACACACACACACACACACACACATATATATATATATATTAAATTCGGGGATTTTAACGGAGATTTTTAGATCTGTTTCGAGTTTCGATTTCGGGTTCGGTTGCAATCAACGGTGAACGGGAAAAAGAGGATTTTTACCTTCACGAATTCCCCAACGGGGATCGGGAAAACCGCGGGACCCAATAAGATCCCCGACGGGGATCAGGGCGGTCATGGGGACGGTTTTAATTATCGGTTTCTGGGACGGGGATACCAATAACCGGCCCGAACCTGGCCCGTTATCATTCTTAGTTTTAAACAAGATTGAGCAAAGGAGATCGAGCATAGCAGAACAGAGCAAATCGAGATACATCGTTGATGAATGGATGAGGGCTAAGAAATTTGTCGGATTGGAATTTGAAATCCGTGGTATATGCGGTGGAATTGTGAAATCAATGAATTAATTAAGGAATTGGATGGAATTGGTTGGAATTGGAATGATTCCTTCACATATATTATGTGAACCAAACATGGGATTTGGAATTTGGTCATAGATTTGGACATTCCAATTCCTTTCAATTCCACCAAATTTCATGAACCAAACACCCCCTTAGAGTAGAATCAATTCATTTTGCATTCATCTTTTCAGTCTCTTTGTAATCTCTCGTCTCTTCGAGAGCTATTAGGGTTTCTTAAGTTCTGTTTTTTACTTTGTCATGGTTTGAATAAATGTTCCTTTATTCGAACAAAAAAGCTGTGAAGGTAACCTTCACAGTGGCTTTACTGTGAAAGTTCGAATTTTTTTTTACCTTCACAGTGTTCTGTTGTGAAGTTTCAAGTGTAAAAAAAATGGTCTCACGGGTTTCACAAAAACAATTTGCTCTCACATGATACCATATACAAACACACACACACACAAGGGTCTAATCAAATGAGAATTTAGTTATTTGTGATAACTGTGAAATCCAACGTCAGCCAATCAATTATTGATATTAATTTTTTATTAATTAATAAAACGTGTATTAGTAATTTTATTAATTAAAACTAAAATTAAAATTTAATTTTTTTATTTTAATAATTATCTTTTATTAGACAGTTGTCTTAAATTTGTCAATCGGATTGATTTGTATTGATTTTTTTTTCTCTCCTCTCTCAAAACATCACCAATTACCAAATTCTCCAAGGTATGGAAACAACTTATCTATGACGGCCTAACCTCTCACTGGAAAAACTCATCAAAAATCGTCCCTATTATGAACCCCGTGATGTTCGTCGATGTTGGTACATGTTGCTTTGTAGTATGCAGAACGAAGAAGATGGGGTCATGGTGGTGGGATCTGGTCCCAATCTACTAGGTATCACAGTGGGTATCACGGTTAGGGGTTTAAACGATATGAGATAACTCACGAGCTACTAGAGATCGAGTCGGTCAAAGCTCGGTCAACACTCGACTCGAATAGGCTCGGCTCGAACTTGAGCTCGACTCAACATATTAACCAGTCAAGTCAAGCTACTCAATACTCGGCTCGAAAAGCTCGTGAGATACTTAATTATTTTATATATAATTAGTTTTAAAGTATAATCAGTTTTTATTATAAAATCTGTAAAATATGAATAATAAAAGTGTCTTATATTTTTAGATATTTAAACAAAATTATGCATTTTGTAATTATAAAAATTAATCATTTTTTTTTAATTAAAATCACAATTAAAAAAAGACAAAGAAAAACTATAAAAGAGTTGGGCCCTGTTTGTTTTTTTAAAAAAAAGCACTTAATTGCCTCTTATGTCTGAATCGGTCAGACATTGAGGTATTAAGTGCGTTTGTTTTTTTTTAAATTAAGTGCTTAAAACATCTGAATAGGTCTGATTTATTCAGAGGTAAACTAAAGTCTGAAAACCTCTTAATCACCTTCGCCTACTGCATACGCTCCCTTAGAAGAACCGGTTCCAGATTTGGCTTTCAAATCCTTTTGTTTATGAACCTCAGCGCGTGGACTTGTATCCGATTTCAAATTTGATTTCGATTTCGATTCCAAACCTTTTCTCTCGCATCGATTTCCATCGGATTGCTCTTCTGGACTGTCGGTAGAAGGAGGCGATTCCAAACCCTTTTTTCCATCTGGTATTCGTTCAAAATCAGCAACCTGGATTTCGACGAAGGTAAACGAGAAGCGGCGGGGGAGGCGGTGGTGGTAGGGAGGGATTTAAGCTTTCGGAGAGAGAGAGAGAAATAGAGAGATAGAGAGAAAGGGCTTCTAGTGGGTATATGATTATTTCCTTTACAAATTATTGAGATCACTTTTCAGAAATTGAGTTAAAAAATATTATTGAAATCATGAAATTGTATGTAAAACTTGCAAATTGAGTTTGTCATTAAACTAAAAAGCCTTCAACAAAATTCCAAATTAAGTTTAACAGGAAAAAAAAAAGATCACTTTTCAGATTTCAGACGTAAAAACAAACAGTCTGACTGATTCAGATTTCAGATTTCAGACGTAAAAACAAACAGTCTGACTGATTCAGATTTCAGACTTCAGCACCACCTCTTAAAATTCATAAGTGAATTCAGACTTCAGACTTCAGCACCTCTTAAAAAACAAACGCCACCTTAGTGACATTTTACCACATTGGAAGAGAGATGGTAAAGGAAGAGAAAAAAGATGTTATTAAAAGAGAGATGTGAATGGAATTTCTAACTTTGTCTTTTTGATGAAAAAGTTTGAAGTTGATCATTTTAGTTTTATAAAAAGGGCAAATTGCATGAAAAAGTAATATACTTTAACTTGATTCTACTTTCAAAACTTTTATTTTGGTACCTAAGATGTAAAGTTTTAAACATTTAAGTACCCGGGTAACCCAGTGAAGACTAATTTTAGACTAAAAAAAAGACTAATTTTAGATTAAAAAAATCCACGTCACTGACTAGATCAACAAATAATACCGAGTTGGATATCGCATCACTCGCCACATCAGTATGATAACCGGTTAATACTTCAACCAGTTATCCAGGTACTTAAATGTTTAAAACTTTACATCTTAGGTACCAAAATGAAAGTTTTGAAAGTACGTTACCCAAAATAAGAATCAAGTTAAAGTACGTTACTTTTTCATGCAATTTGCCCTTATAAAACTAAGAGAAAATTTTAAGTTTTAAAATTTATAAAAGAAAGACCTTAAAATTTCATAAATTTCAATAGGTGTGTTTGGTTCGAGCTTGATTTGAGTTCAAGTTCAAACTTGATTTGAGTTGTAGTTCGAGCTTGATTCGAGTTCGAATTCGAACTTGAGAAATAGTTATCGAGTTTGAGTCGAGCTTTAATTTTTACTACTCGCGAGTTTTCGAGTCGAGTTCGAGCTTGGAAATTGGGTTTTGAGTTCGAGTCGAGTATAGTGATACTCGAGTTTGACTCGCATCATTTATACCCTTAATCACGGTGGGTATCACAGTCGAATCATAGTAGTATCACATTTTTTATTACAGTCAGTTTGTGTCATGTTCTGGGTTGTCTCAGAGGGTATCACAGTAATATAAGTCGGAATTAGTTTGGCGAGAGTAAGGTAAGTCTGTTGGAGGGAGGGAGAGAGAGAGAGAGAGGATAATTACCAACATTAATATTTTTGATAAAAATTACCAAAAAACTAATTTACCCCTACATATTATCCATAAATTTAAAAATGATCAAAAGTCCAGATTCTTATACGTTTCTCACTTTAACTCTTATTCACACACGATCTTTTGTGTATGTGCGTGTCTATATATATATATATATATATATATATATATATAGGGTTAGGTTTACGTGAGACCAATGGTTTTTCGTGAGACCCGTAAGACCAATTTATGTTAATTGATTAACTTTATAAACTAATGATCTAATGGTCTAAAGTTGAACGGTGACAATTTTGTGATTATTGAGAAGTCTAGTGGCGTTTATGAATGTTCAGATCTGACGATTGTAGATTTAATCCAAGGATTGAGAATTAGTCTTACGGGTCTCACGAAAAACCCTTGGTCTCACATATTTTTTATGTATTTGACAAAAACTTTTAAAAATTATTTTTTATGTATAAAGTACTGTTTATTAATGCACATTACTTAAAATTTAAGATCACAAGTAAATTGTACGTAAACACAACTTATTAAATCTTCATTTTTGAAATGTGTAACTAACTATAGATAAATATAATCAAATACGAGATAAACATCTCATTTTGAATATAAAAAATCTAAAATATAATTAGGATAATCATTAATTATAATAAAACAATTAATTATTATCTGTAAATAAAAAC
>NC_037530.1:8584299-8595449 GCF_001531365.2 Cynara cardunculus var. scolymus
TTCAAAAATAAAAACATCATCGATTTCTAAAAATCACATAAAGTCATATTATAACATCGACCGAGATAAAGAATAAAATGAAATATTAAAATCACAATGTATCTCGCTGCATTGCGCGGGTACGCTTCTAGTTATTAGTAATGAATACTTATTATTTTCTATATCTTAAAATAAGTATTCATAATTTACACATAATTTTAGATATATATAATTGTTTTATTTTTTAATTAATTAAACGACAACTTTACTTTTAATAAATGTATTTTTACTCACAAAACTCGTAAATATTTGTGTTGATTAAAGATAGATTAGAGAATTTTGTTAATTTCCGAAATTAGATTATTTATTTTGAAAAAACACAATTAAATATGTAAACACTTATTTAAAAAGAAAGTATTTAATTGAAAGCTAAAAATGGGAAAAAGAGTGGAGGAGGCATAAAAGGCTGCTGGAATCTCATTATCACCTCCATACAACAACAACATAGAAAACGGAGATGCTCTCTTCTGACACACCACGTGTTAAATACGTAACGCTGTTTCATATCATCATGTCAAATAACTACAACTCTCTCCAACAAAAGCGGAAATTTCACTTTTATATGGTTTCCTTTTATATATACCGTGTATTAAATAATTATAATTGTTATATAAAATTTTATATTATATATTAATTAAATTGGTGTTAATTTTTTTTATAAAAATTAAAAATATAGAGTTACAAATTTATTCATATTGACATCTTTATCAACTATATCTAAATACACTAAAACCATGAAACATTCAAATAACATGTAGATATGTGTTTGTACCATTTATCCCTACCTACAAGCATTTAAATAACTTTCAGATAATATAAATATTTACTAGCAGTCTAATAAAAAGCGGTCATTGAGGAGCGAGGATAGACCGTGGACCTGTGGACGAAGTATTAAAGTTGCTAGAATTAGACGAATGAATTCAATCAAGTTTTGTATATTCATACATATTATAAGAAACTAAAAATGAGATAATTAAAAATTTAAAAAACAAAATATTTTGTATTATTTGATTAATAAATAATAAAAAAAAAAGTAAATATGGTATTACAATGGTGTACGACTTCTAATACTACGTACGAACCAGGTTTAGAGTGTTGGTATGGTACTACCAGCTAATTAGATTGGTACTAATTAAATTGATACGGTTGATGCGAGAATTGATTGGTTTGTTTTTGTAACGATCCAAACTAACTGTACGAGATATTTTATGTTTTGTCCACACATATGAACTCACGGTTTTTAAAATGCGTCTGGACTCCAGTCCCTTTGTTCCCCTTCCAACCGATGTGAGATCTTACATTTTTACCCCACCATTTCGATGGTATAAGAATCGACTCTGATACCATTTATAACACCCCAAAAGCTTATCTGCAAAATAGGCCACGACCTTGAAACAAAACAAGTTTTAAAATACATAATATTTTAAAACCTTGTTTAATGTTGTATTTTTCGAAAATTTAAGATATCTTCTAAACATAAACAATTTTTAGTGAATTAAGATTCATTTATGTCCATTATTTCAACATTACTACCGATTTAGTTTAAAAAAAAAAACAAATGCAGCTGCTCACAATGGTAATAAAAATATATTGTTGTTTGATCAATGAATTTGCAAATATTTAAAGGATGGAGTTATAGAGATCACAAAAGAGATTGTGAGAAGGGTTTCGTTAGAACTCAAATTTTGTACGAATATACGAAAGGTTTTATTATGAATTGCGTCAACGTTCTGTCTGTTTTTAGAGTTAGTCGTCTTTATTGTTAGCTATATAAGCTGAATGTTACCCAAGTTCTATTTTTAAGCAAGTCTTATATATATAGGACTGCATCCTTTAAAAGCAACAAGGTTTTGGTTTCCTACCTTTACAAAACGGTTATGAACATTATGCATATCTGGATTTCATCGTTTTTGACCTTGTTTTGATCCTCTAACTTATTCAACCTTTACAAAAAAAGTTACTAACATTACAAAAAGATTATGGAAGTGTTATGAACATCACGAAGATGTACGAACGTTATAAGAGATTATAACATTATGAATAGGTTATGGCAAAGTGACAAAAACATTACAAATAAAAGAAGGACAGCTGTAAGACGATTATATGAAGGTATAGTATTTTATTGAGTGAAAATTTCCAGAAACTACACTTCAATTCATAAATTTAATGAACGAGATTTTCCGCTCACAGTTAGCATCTAAAAGGCTTTATGGAAATTCAAAACTTCTCACATTACATAATTGAGAATTATCTTGTTGAAGTATTCGAACTTTTGAGTCTTTGTAATGGTCAACACACTCGAATTATTCAGTGATAGCATTGGGAGAGATCTACCCTCTTGAAAGCTTGAATACTTACTGAATCATTTGATTTGTACCACATCCAATTCAATGATACTCATATATGGTCCAAAGTGCATTATATTTTATTTGAGTATTGATAACCTTCAATTATTAGAGTTACTTGTCACAATTTTTAAACCTGCTTTCACCCCTTTTACCTTTGTTATGCCCATTTGAGCCTTTCAAATCTTCTTTTGTCTAAATTGTTCCTAAGAGTGAAAAGTAGTTGAAATGTTCGAATTTTTGAGCTAGAACACCATTGTGGCCATAGTGGCACAACTGTAGCAAGCTGTTGCACATTCAAGAAATATTTTCTACAGATTTGTGTTAACTCTTTGGTGAAATATGGAGTGAAAGTTGGACCTAGTGAACCATGAAGCTTTCATGAAAGAAGAGAAAAAGAAAACAAAAGAAAAGAAGACAATAAAGATGAAGACAAATTAGGGGAAGAAGACACCATGAGAGGTCCCTTTCTCATCTCAAGTCTCTTTCAAGCTTCTCTCTCATTCTTATCTATAAAAAGGGATCTTGGCTATTCATTTAGAGGGTGCAAAATTAGTGTCTTAGAAGCTGAGAACTCTCATTTTTATTTCTACGCAAAAAAAAGGGGTTGATCCGTCTTATCTTGACTTGGTTCTGCTTCCTCTATTTTTTTAATAGAATTTGTAACTTGCTATCCTCTTATCTAACAGGCAAAGATTTGCCATTGTTATATTAGTTTTTGTAATTTAAATTTCTGCAGTTTATTTTTTTGTTCTATTCCTACTGTGGTGAGTCTGTGGCCACAGTGGTAGTTGTTATTTTAATAAAAATTTACGTTTAAGTACTTCTTTCATCTCGTTATGTCTTTTCTTTTACTTATTAGCTAAGCCCCTCTTTGGGTGTAGGTGTAAGCCAAACCTGAGAGGTCAAAATGTAAAACCTGGGTGTTATCATATTTTGTTAACTCTTTAGTTTAGTCATTTGAGTTGAAGCCTTGACTCAATGCAGACAAACCGATCATTTGTGTATGTTAATATTAGATCTTTGACCAAAGATGGATGGATTCAAAATACGGTTGAATGATGTAAGAAGATTTGAGAAAATCTTTAATAATCGCATATAGATATGGATTTTTGCATAGCCGAACCAAGGTTTAGATGTCGACCGAGTTAGTATTTCGTCGAGATATGCACATTTCTCTATACTGGCAGAACTAAGATCTTCAAGATCTATTTAGAAAGGTTGGTAAATCGAAGGTTAGCATTTGTGGAAACTTTGTGATAAAATTGTAACCATAACCCATATGATGTGATAATAGGTTATTCGGTTATAAAGATCGGGGTTGTTTTTGAAAAATTGGTGATAAATTGAGGGGTTTATTTTTCTATTGTGCCTAATTACTTTTAAAAATCCCATCACCTCTTATTATTATTACTGCTATTATTATGAGATAATTATGTTATCTCATTAGGATGATGCATGGGTTATAAGGAATTCAAAAAGGAAGTTCTCTGTGTGTGTTCTTTGGCACGAATCAAACAAGAACCATAAGAAAGAAAGAAAGAAGTTGATTATATGATTTCTACTTGGATAATTGTTGTCGTTCATCTTCATATCTTTATATTCGTGATCATAAGGTGAGTTATTTACAAACTTTTCTTATTTGATAATTAAAATTAGAACCGTACGGTTCTTCTTATGAGGATGTTATAAAAATGTTTTGATGCTTTAGTTAGAATAATTGTAGGATTTTGACAAGTTATATCATGTATTTGAAATAAGGGTGGGGATATCAAGGAGATGTGTACTTTGGTTATAAGGATGGGGATATCAAGGAGATGTATATTGTGATAAGGATGACATATCAAGAAGAGGTGTATACCAGGATAAGGGTGGCATAATCATTGGAATAAAATCTGGATTTTTGATCAAAGTGTTTTTCTGTTATCCCATCCTTATGATGCGATGACTTGGAGTTGTGATATATGTGTGATGTGATGACTTAAAGTTATTGCATCCTATCGATGCGATGAAAAGTGGTTATTGCATCCTTGTGATGCGAGGAGTATGTTTGTCGCATTCTTGTGATGTGACAAGTTAACTTATTGCACCAGTGTAATGCAACAAGTTGCATTTATCATACCAGTGTGATGCGATGAGATGAGGTCCTCGCACCAGTGTGTTACAAGGAGATGGGGTTGTCTCACCCATGTGATGCGAGGAAATTACATTTTTACCTATATGATGCGATGAGTTATATCAAAATGTGTTAAATGAGTTATTGGGTTAATTGATATAATAAATTGGTGATGTCTCATTTTTTAGATGCTACAAAAGAGGTTTGTTATGTCAAAATGTTGTATATTTGTTATTATTATAAATATGAGTTTATAAATGTGTTTGATGATTATTCACCCTGTAATAGCCAATAAAGGGATTTCTTACTAGACCTTAAGGTCTAACCCTCATTTTGGTGATTTAAAAATGTGCATTACAGGTCAGGCACAATCAAAGGATAAGGGAAAAAGGGAAAATGTGAGGAGTTTTATATGCTTACATGGGATGTGGAGGATACCATGTTATATGTTTTTTTAAAATACTTGTTATATATACAAGTTTTGTATAGGGATTTTTGTTGAAAAAATTGGTAGCTACTGTGTAGTGTAGCTTCCGTAATTAGTGGGACCAGTTATTTAAGTTATATTTTTTGATATACAAAAATATATGTTTATATGAAATTTTGATCTTGGGATGTTACATATGACGTATCTCCAAAAGGAGGAAATCGTAAGGGATTCTTTTACTGCAGGTTTCATCAACTATTTTAGTTATTAATATACTCTTGGGGAAATCTTACGCCCATACCCGCTTTTTATTAACTGTTATTTTAAATCACCAATATTTTCTAAAAAACAATCAATTTTGTAAAATCTAACTTTGCACCGGAAGTTCATGGAAAGTTCTGATTTTTAGTATAACCAATCCGCGTGGAAACGATTTTTGGTAACTTGCCGTTATATTACTTGTAAGCGAACTCAATAGTCGGTGTATACTTGTACCTTGGTTCGATGTAAGCTGAATTTGTCACATTAAAGGATGACATAGATGTCATGATGGAGAGACATGGAGAGAGGTGTTAAGTGCATTTCATGCACTTAACTTTCTTAGTTTTTAGTTGCAATTTGCATTTAGATTAACCGTTTGCATCTAGTTTTTTATTCGATCTTTAGTTAATTTTCTTTTAATCTTCGTGGGGGTGGTGCTTTGGATATTTTTATTGTTTTGTGCATAGTTTTTGACAGGATTGGTTTGTTTAACTGATGAGGTTGAATCGAGCTTTGAAAATAGAGAAATTAGAAGACAAATGGCGCAAGAATGTGGATTAAATGCAAAGAAGTCAAGTGAAGTAATTGGATATGGGTGATCAATTGCAAATCAATGAGCCCAACAACAAAGTGGAGCCCATAGAAAGAAGAGGAATTCTACATGGTCAAAAAGCAAACGTTGGAAGAAAAAGAACATGGCCATGCTGAAATGGAGTAGTTATTAATATTGTGTAAATTTATTCTTTCCTTGTAATCTTTTACAATTAAAGTAAATTTACATAGTAAACTGTATTACTGAAAAAGATCTCAAAATAGTTAAAAGAGACACGTATTTTATTAGTACATTTTTCTTACTGTTATACCTTAAGCAATTTTCTTTATGGTGCTTTGTCATAATCAAATAAAGGAAGATTATTGATCATCTCTCTCAGTGATTTGATGATGATTCCTTTAACCTTACGAAGTGTACTATCTCTGTATTCAGCTTTAGCGATCAATACTGAGTTTGTTCAATGATCGTTGAATATGTATTGTAATTCCTTCAGAGACCAGTATCCTCCAGGAAGACAAAAGTCACACCACAGATCCTTCAGCGATATCGAAGATAGAAGTTTAAGATAAAGACAAGCAAGTTCGCGATCTGAAGCGGTTTTCATTAACAAAAAGCTTGTCTACACAAGTGTGAAGTCTACACAAGATTCAGCGAACACTTAAGAAACCTCAGCGGTGTTCCAGTGCCAGCGATTAGATGAATCTTGTTGAACAAAATTAGTTTTTGTCTTGTCCTTTTGCACACAAAGGACAAACCCATACATTTGAAAGTAAACTATAATATGAAGTCACTCTATTATCTCCAAGTGTGTTTACATACTTTATGAAAGAAGACTGATCATATACGGCCAAAAAACTGTATATCTGCAACAAAGGACAAACTCACATCTTGAAGCTTGCCACGTGAGTACCCTCTGACTTGCATTTAATGCAATGAGCATGAATAGCTGAGAAGTTCTCTCTTCTCAACAATGTTCATCTTCTCTATCTCAAGACTTCCACTTTAACAAGTGAAGAGCACAAGACCTTTTTAGCATGTTTCTTGTAGATAGTCTTTTCTTTATTGCTATCTGTAACTTGTGTGTATTTTTGATTGTTTAGATAAGTTTTGTATCATATCTTTTCCGCAAACAATCTATAAAAGTATGTATTATCTTCTTTATCAATATAAGTTTTTTAAAAGTGAAAGCTGTTGTGTTTGTATTCATCCCCCCTTCTAAAAACTGTTACTTATAAACTCTTGTAGATCCGGCTGGGACCAACAGTACAATTGACATTTTGTGCCATATAAAGAGTGAAGTAAGAGTTTAAGGGAAAACACGACCGCAACCAACTCAAGATCATGAGTCGGGTAATCCCGTTCATATTTCTTCAACTGTCGCAAAGCATAAGCGATTACCTTTCCTCGTTGCATTAATACACAACCTAAGCCCAACTTTGATGCATCGCTATATACCATGAATTCATCATTTCCCTCAGGTAAGGCAAGAACTGGTGCATGTGTTAGACAAGCTTTCAAAGTTTGAAACGCGTTTTCTTGATCTTCAACCCAAACAAATTTCACATCGTTGCAGATAAGAGAAGTAAGAGGTACGACGATCTTTGAGAAATCCTGTATGAACTGTTGGTAATAACCCGCTAGACCGATAAAACTACGAACTTCATAGGCATTCTGAGGACATATGATCTCTTGTGATGGAGTTTTTGTGGATCCATCCAAGATTAAGGCAATATAGAAATGGGAGCATAGCAAATCGATCCTACATATGTCTTCCAACTAAGAGCATTCACCACTACATTTATACCTTTATACTCCCTAGAGTATACACATTCAATTCCATAAGTATATGATTACACTATCTCATTCTATTCCATTCCTTAGTTAGCTAATTCTATCCTAATTCCCCTGTACAACCCCCTCTTCTAATACATTTTGACCATCTTAAACTCATAATTACATCTTGACTTCTAAACAAGAAATACAGTAGACATTTTTATCTTTCAGATGCCACTGACCTCATGTCCATTGGATTTTTCTTTGATTTTATACGAATTTTCTAAAACAAGACAGAAACATTGACTTTTATGATTAAAAAATGGCTATTTTTAACATTCTTGTATCCAAACAATTCCATCTGGAACCAAAATTAGATTTCTAACTCAAAATATCACAAATTTTATAAAAATAGCAAAACTCAAGCCTTATTCATCAAAATCATCATTTTAGAGCTTGATTTTGAAATGTCATGCGACATTATTTCAATTAATCCTTGAAAATAATCTAAGTTTTTGGCCAAATAACAAGTAGTCTCGTCATATTTCTACAAAATAATTCCATTATTCATTCTTTAGCTTAAATCCTAGTTGCATGAATCCAAGTACATCAAGAAAAAAAATCAAAATACCAACATTTATACCTTCAAATCTTTGAAATCTTTGAAATTTCTCTTCAGTTTCTCCAAGATTTAGCTAGATTTTAGCTTTAGGTGTGTGAATGTAACATCCAACTTTCTACTCTCTCTTAAATATAGTGTCTAAAAGAGAATCATGTGTAATACTTGGATAATATGTTATTTATATGTAAATGACATGTTGGAATTTGCCGGAATTTGCCAAGTGTGAGTAATAGGGTATAAAAGAGGGCCCATAGCTAGGATGATTTTAGGGAGAAGTGGATATTACCAACACCTCATAAATAAGTTGATTAGATGATGTAAAGGTTGAAAATGCAAAGTATGTTGTTATTTTGGAAAATGGACATGTAAGTAGAATGCCTAAATGGGATATAACAACCCAAATCTTGAAAGAAAAAACCAAACCATGATGTTAAGCTTGGAACACTCCTAAGTTGGTTATTATGAAGTTTTAGAAGCGATGGAAGTCGAAAAAGTTGAACCGTTTGAGTTTTATGAAAATACGTTGCTAATTCAGTAAATTTGCAAACTAAACTCAAACAAGAGGGTGGGAATGGGAGTTTGGGCTTGAAGTTTTAGAGTTATACTTCTTAAGAGAATATGAAAGGATCTGAAAAGTTTCATGTCAAACGGAGCTAAGAAAAAAAGGGCCAGAAACGTCAACATCTAAGTTACGAATACGTAAAACAGCTTTTTTTGAGAGAACTTTTCTAGAATATTTTTGTTGGAAGTTATAGATTATCTTATTACAAACACGTAGACGAAAACCTCATCGAAAATGGATGTCTGAGCGAAAAATTATGATTTTTTAGCGTTTGATGGTCAAATGGGCCCCCAACCGGGTCAAACCCGGCCCAAATCGGGTGTTAGTGAAAAAAGAAGGGATTTTAAGGTTTTTTTTTTATTACCATTTTCAGTCAAGAAACTTCTATACCTACTAAAGGTGAGATTTTCATACACTTGGGCTTAAACCTTTCAATTCTTGATGATTTGGAGATTAAAATGTTAGATTCTTGAAGAATATGTGATAATTATCAAAGATATGCTTTTGATTTCAAGTTTATTCCATATAGTTAGTGATAATCAAGAAGGTTAGGGTTTGCATTTGAAGGATTATAAAAAGATGATGCTAGATTAAGGTTGTTTGATGATGATTATAGTTTAATCATGAAAGAAACTTGGAATAACTGCATGTATTAATAAGAAAGTCATGAGATTAAGCATTATTAGTGATGTTAATGATGATTAATGTGGAGAAATCATGTTTATATGCTAAATAATGATATAATTTATGATGTTTTGTCAAGAATATGTAATATGAGATGAAAGCCAGAAGATGGTATTAAAATACAAGAGAATCGGACATTATAATGGATAACATGGGTGAATTGGTCATGAAAGAGTATGGTCTCAGCTTTAACTTCGAAAATTCGTAGAAAATTGAAAAAAAATCGTATGAATATGATATCACTGTCCATGGAAATATAATAGGATTAACTACGATTAATCTTAGACAAGAAAATGTGAAATTGAAGTTAAGATGGGTAAAAACTGCAACATGTGATGTGCTGTAAAACTGAGTTTTGACAGCTTTGAGTTGTTGTGTTTTAAATATGTAATAAATCACAGAAAAATCATAAAAATGTGAGGTCAGTTGCATTAAAAATCTATAAGAGAATAATTTATTTAATCTTTATAAGTCATTGGATAATTTTGAGTCTAAGTGGGGTAGACGAAGTGGGGGTGTAATGCACATGTATAATCTACTCTTGATAGTGATACTTATGTTTTGATATGTTTGTTATACTTTATTTGATGCCACTTTTGCGAATCGTATGACAAGGTATGTTGACTGTTCGACTTGTAGTTAAATGGTTCTTTCTATTTTGTTTTGGTTAATATTTGTATTTTACATCATATTTATACACTACGGTATAATATCACTAAGCCTTGTCGCTTATCCCATTAGAATGAACATTTTTTTTCCAGGAAGGATGGTAACGGATAAAGGTAAAGATAAGGCAGTGTAGATCTGGTAGAAGGTTTCAAGATCCCGAACGTCATTTTGGTACTTGTTATGTATATATTTCGTCATGGGTTGTATTTATGTAGTTATTACAGTCGGGTAGTTATATATTTTGTCCCGACTTTTGGTATTGAAATCGTTGGTTGTAAGTTTCATTAGACTTTTGGGTTGACATGTTTTTTTATTATTCGGATGAATCGAACTTAACTTTTTAGTGAAAATCTATAACTTATATCCCGTATCTATTTTGGAGATTATATTTTGGAAAATGTTTTGCGTAAATAGTAAACGAACTTAGTGTAACCGCGATGTTACAGTGGATTTGCACACACTCTGGTCTAGAAGCTTGTAGAGGTAAAAATGATATGAAAAGATCTACTTTTCGTCACTTTATTGTAAAAAAAACTCATTTTGGGTCGGGTTTGCGGGTTGATCCAACACCCACCTTGACACCAGACACGTAGAAAGATTCATAAATTTTCGCTCACGTGTTTGTAACAAGATAATTTATTATTTTTAACAGATATATTCCAAAAAAGGTCTTAGGACTAAAATAGTCCTTAATATTATGAAAGTTTAATTAAAATAATTTGGGCTAAAAATGGAAGGTTCAGAGACCTGCACTATGCTAAATCGACTAAGTCCGAGTCTGAAAGAGCAACCAGAGCCTCTGGTCCACATGCATTCAGGACCAGAACTCCTCTGGTTGAACTATACTCTGAAAGACATTTATCAGATTTCTAGAAAAGAAGACCTTAGAGTTTTACAAGTCTGAAAATACATTCTTCAGATATCTAGAAAAGAAGACTTCAGAGTTTTACAAGTCTGAAGAGACATTCTTCATATCTCTGGAAAAGAAGACTTCAGCGTTTTACAAGTCTGAAGACCCGACGAGCGCTAAATATCAAATTTGAAGACGAAGTCTGAAGACCTGACGATCGCTAAATATCAAATTTGAAGACGAAGTCTG
>NC_037530.1:8595569-8600333 GCF_001531365.2 Cynara cardunculus var. scolymus
GCTAAATATCAAATCTGAAGACGAAGTCTGAAGACCCGACGAGCGCTAAATATGAAGACGAAATCTGAAGACCCGACGAGCGCTAAATATCAAATTTGAATACGAAGTCTGAAGACCTTGAGTACAAAGTTATTCAAACTCTGAATGAGAGGATGAAGCTGCTAACTCTATAACAACCTATGAAACCCTTAAATTTCTTAAAGATTTTGCTACAAGTCCTCTATAGAGCATAATAATAACACATAATCTACCTTATTAAACACATAACACACATTAAAACGCATTTAGAGACAATTGCCAAACATATTAAATTTCACAGCCGACATCCTCCATCTCGTCTTCTCTATTACGAAAACCAGCTTCTTCATCTCGTCTTCTCCATTGCCACACCAGCGTCTTTACCACTGGTTCGATTTCATTTTCTCCATCTGGTCTTCTGTTTGTTGATTCGATTTGGTTCGGTTTCTGTTTGATTTATTTTGGATTTCGTCTTCGATCCCCATCTCGTCTTCTGTTTGTTGTTCGAAATATGTTTCAAACCATAGATGGAGAAGACAAAACCTATACCAAACCTTACAAAACATATGTTTGCTCTATGGTTCGAAAAGCACTCTATTTGGTTCGAAATCTATTTGCTTATATGGGGTTAGAGGGTATTTTTTGAATTATAAGAAAGTTAAATTTCATTCCATTAAAATACCGCATATATCTCATGAAATGTCAAAATCCTTCATTCATGGAATTTGATGGAATTTAGAGATTCCTTCCGGTAAAAAGAACGAACCAAGCAACGGAATGGAATGTGGTCAAAATTAAGATTTCAATACTCCAATTCCATCAGATTCCTTCGTGCGTTTAAGAATTCAAACATGTCGTGCCATCTTTATGTGCAAATGTGATGGCAACCTTATGATATGTCCAACATGTTTAAGAATTAAAAATTGATTATTCTCTTCAAACATGTTTCCAACTCTCTCTCCCATGCGGATGTATTTCAAAATGATCTAAGGGAACAATATACATAAAATTCTATGCAGTTGCTAAATGTATATATACGCCTAACTTAGGCGTAAGTCGAGTGTAAATGTAAATTTGGTTTTGAAAAGACGAATAAATCTGGCTAAGTGAGTGTTTTGCATGTGTAAAAGGCAAAGCAATGAAAATGATGGATGATGGTTTTGAAGAGAAGATCAAGGCTAAGACAGCACAGAAAATGAAGAGCTTGGCACAAATAAAGGATCGCAGAAGAAGAAGAAGAAAATGAGGAAGAAGAGTAGAGTAAATTCAAATTCAAATTCAAATTCGACAATTTCACGACTTTTCTTGTTGATTTACAACGTATTTGAACTCGTATCAAATTCTCTTCAATGAATCTTTATCAAATTTGTTTCCACATTTCATCTCGTGGGAATTGTATGAAAATACTGAGTATCTTGTTAATCTATGATGCCATTTCTTCATGGCTATTTTATAAGGTTATGGGTATGATGCTGCAAGTTTTTATGTTTTCAGTTGATCGATCTAAGGTTCTAGTATTCGATAGTACAGGGCGATGGTTATGGTCCAAACATCACATGTACCCAAATAGCCTCGATGCCTCACCAACCTCAAATATTTCCCCACAAACCCATCTTCACAGCACCACCATCATGATTGAAATTAATTAATCAATTACGTATATATTTGATCACCACTTATAGCATGTGATCAAGTTATCCATGATGAAGAGTGATCCATGGAAGCATATGGATACAAGAATAGCCTTGAACAAAAGAGGATGGACAATTACTATTATAATCGTGTTTTTTGCTTTGGCTAAAAAAACATGTTTCATGTTACAATCACCTACACAACATGAGAGAGAGGGAGAGAGAGAGAGAGAGGGGATGGTATATATTGGATAAAAATCACCTATCCCAAATTTTCATATCTCATCCATGTCCGTCAATCATATGAATACACGTAAGTAGAGCGAGAAAATCAATATGAATTAAATAGATTTAAAATAAATGAAAATCTAATGTGTCTTAATTTCATTGGTAGGACATAAATAAGAGGTATGAATTTGGGACAAGTGATTCCTATCCGTATGTGTCAGAGACCCATTTTTGGCTTATGCTTCATGTTGCAATCATCTACACAATACAATAGCAATATCAATCTCTAAAACCTAAAAACAAAAAAAGGTTACGGATTTGAAGTCGCACTATCCGATATTTCCATTTCAAAATGTTTGACCAATCAATCATATTAACCTTAACTTTATATACCATTTGATTTGCTACTTAAAACCATACAAAACCATTAAACACGCATTAAAATTGAAAGAATATCGATCATCACAAAACGTGAAAAATTATTATGGTTTCAAGTTCTCGACTTCAGAATCAAAATTACGTAACATACAAATAATTAAATAATTTCTTTTACATTTACTCTCAAAACCTGATTATTTTATTACCGAAAAATCATAATTATATCGAATTTTTCTTACACTGTTTATAACACATAAAACACCTTTACTTCTTACATCTAATCATTTCTAAAATCATCTTAAAGATTTGTCTTTAAATCATAAATAGGAATCTATGATGAACGAAATGATTGAAAGGTGGTCAAAAAGGAAATCAAAGTCGCGACTTCTTAATTATTCCATTAGAAAACCATAATCAAGAATTACTATTTACTAAGCATGCCTTCCACTTTATGCATGCCTTGCCCTTCCACTCAAATTTAATTCCACCATTTTTTTTAATTTCAATTTCATTCCAAAATTTATCCATAGTTATTAATTCTGATGGTTTAACTGATATATAAATCTTGTTCTATCTTTAATTAGAGATTTCTCGATAAAAATACGAATATGAATTTGAAAGGAGGGAGGGAAAGGAGCCCTGAGATACAAATAAGAGCGGGACCTGGCCGGGGGGTATTTGTTTTGACATGCAATTGATATATTTATATATCTTTGACTTAAATTTATAAGATGATAAAACATGACAAAAGAACAAAAGCTGTTGATATCAGATCTCTCAATAATACGAATATTCAAGTTATGAATAACCTAAATATATCGTGTGGCTGGAAAATAGTGAAGAACACACAAGAATATTCAAGAATGTATTTGAATGTCAAATGATTCACTATTATTCAAATGATTGAATGGAAAGCTTAAACGATTACAAGAATAATAAAGACTATTTATACTTATAATCTAAATATGGAGATTGCTATCTATGGAAGATATATCGCAAATCTCTTTATGAAAGAAAGCAATCTAGAAATATGGAAACTAAATAAAGCTAAGTAAGGTAGTGAGAATCCAACTGTCGATTTGCCATCTCCAGCTGTCTTCTTAAGGACGTGTTCAACCATGAGTCTTGTGGTCTTCTTGAATGAGTACCTCTGGTTGAACTGTTGTGGAAAACTCCAAGTGTTGTTAACCAGAGAGGTTATGGAGATGCACAGTTCATCACACCGACAAATTTGGAGGCTAAACATGACCCCACTTAAATGTCGCCAACACTCCCTTCCCAGGGCTCGAACTTGGGTTCATGACTATGCCATGTCCAAGCCTTTACCACTAGGCTGGAAGGTCTTTGACATGTTGTATTTATTTGATGGAAAATAAAATAACACAATTCCTGATAATAACTTTTTGGAGTAGAAATAATCATACTCAACAAAATAATGCTAAAATAATTTGTATTCAAATCATTATATTTTATCTTGACGACTTGTTTCATTGATGGAAAGTGAGATTTATCGAGCTTATAAACTTGTTTAAGTGAGGCGAGGTTGTGGTAATTTGTCCTAAATGCATAAAAAAATAAGATTTGTAAGTTTCTGACAGAATTCATTCGATTTCTCAAAAAGATTACTAATCCTTAACGGTAATAGCCTGTTAAACCCATAAAACCAAAGCCCGATTCCAATGGTTATGGTTACAGCTAGGGGTGCCCATGGGTTGGGTTGATCGGGTTGAATATATTTAAACAACTCAACCCAATGGTTGCGGTTTGGAAAAATCTTAACCCAACCCAATCCAAATCAAAGTGCAACCCAACCCGTACGGGTTGGTCAAATTAGTCGGGTTGATCGGGTTGATACTTTGGTATATTAAAATATTCTTCTAACCTTGAATATGTTATTTCTCTACTCATAATTTCTTTTTCATCATCAACCATTTGATACAACTTATCCATATTTCTTATGTATATCATATTCAGTTAATTTTCTCAATTTACGTAATATATGTTCACAGTTACTGAGCATATATATGAATAGATTGAAAATATGTGTATATGAAAAGCATACATGATAGTGTAATTGTCTAATATATATACTAATAGAAATTCAACAATCATATTAAATCCAAGAAATAAAAAGATATCGGGTTCATCGGGTTGGGTTGGGTTCAAATAATAGTAACCCAATATCAACCAAATACCTACGATTTGATAATTTTACAACTCGATTAGACATCGATTTGCTTCGGGTTGGGTTATTTCGTGTTGGGTTGGGTTGAGTTAATCGGATTGATCGGGTTTTTAAGCATCCTTAGTTATAACAACAGTTCTTATAAGACATAAAATAGATCACCGATAATTTTTACCGTAATTTTAGATTAATTTAAAAATTATTGAGTTTTAATAGAAAATATAAAATTAAATAACTATGAACACTTCCCTTCTGGTCAAAGAAATTGTAATTAATTTTTAAATAGTACTTTATTATTATTATTATTATTTTTATTATAATATA
>NC_037530.1:8603058-8616812 GCF_001531365.2 Cynara cardunculus var. scolymus
TTTATTAATAATTTATATTAATTAAAATATAATATAAATAAAGAAATAAAACAAAAAATTAAATAAATAATATATATTAATTTAAATTTTCTTTAATTAATAATAAAATAAAAAGTAATAATCACAAAAAAACACAAAAACACAAAAATTTATAAAACACAAATGATTAAAGCCTACTTAGGGGTGTCATTAGCACATGATAGGGGTGCCATTAGCCACCCCTAAATAAATTGTGCTGAATATTATATTATTTTATAGTAAAATATTGTGCTAACTTTTTAAAACATAGATTTGAAAGGGGTCCATCAGCTGAACGTAGATGAAACAAATTTGATATTCAAGACATAATATGATAAATATTAATAATCAAATATCTTAAAAACAATTGTTGATATTTTTATTTATTTTTGAATAAACATTTTTTTTATAAAAATAAGGGGTCGTTTATTAAATACTGATCAAGTAAATGTTTATCGAAAAGAGTCATTATTTTTTCTTATCTTGTCATATAACATTCTTAGCTTTTAAAGCTGATTGTTTGTAAACATCTCTTATCTGAGACAAATGGAAACAGTATGATATAACTGTGTCAACCGAGCACAATGGAATAACTGGATCCACACTCTGCTGCATCAAATACTTTAATGTAATCTCTCTCTCTCTATAGAAAGTGAGAGGGAAGAAGAGATCTCGAGGAGAAGCTTTTGCTGTAATCATCAATAAACAAACTATGTATTCAACATAATCACACATATCAATCCATCATCAGCATGATCCAGAAAATCAAAACAAACAATTATCCATTCCAATCACATGGATTCGTTTGATGTTCTTCATCAAAATCTGCGGAATCTATTCGATTGTGTCTGTAAAATTAACAATTTATGATCAAATATGTGATTACTGTACATGTTATTGCTGTTTCTCTTCCTCCTCGGACGGCGGAGACGGAAAATTGTTTGAGAGATCGGCATCAATTGAGCAATGGCGATTAATTAGGAGTCTCTGTAATCACGCCAACAGACGAGCATACTGACGCACCTTCGCATGATGTAGAATCTGGCTCTCTGTTCTTTCACCAGTCCAGCACATTTTCTGGTGAAGGTACATCGCCGGTGAGACGGAGAAGAACGGCTTCCTTTTTTTGACATCCTCCGGTTATCGTCTGAGCAACTGAAACGTAGTGGCGCATCGACGGTCGTGCTACGAGCTGCCATGGAAATGAATTTTGGTTCTGAATCGTGGTGGAGTTTGAAGGCTTGCTACAACTTGGGATTACTATATATAATGGCAAGGGGTGGGGGGTAACAGTAGCATCATTATTCTTATTAAAATTCCCAAAAAAAAAATCAAAATGTGTAATAACAGAATTAATAATTATTGTCTTGTTCTTAAAAATATTCAAAAAGAATATAAATATAGAAATAAGAATAACATCATAAGATGATGTAAGAAGGGTTTAATCTCATGTCCACTTATGAATTGCGTTTTAAAAGGAAATTGATTTGGTGTATCTTGGTGCACTTCATTAGTCTTGACATTCAGTTAAGATTGATTCAAAGGTAAAGATCTCTTCTTATGCTTCTCAATCATAACTTCTCTTCTTACCAGAATCTAATCCTATTATCATATTTGTTATACATTTTTCTAACATATTGTAATTTCCACATTTAAGTAAAATATCACTTATTTAAAACAAAAGCCGATTTTATAATCTTTCGATAAGAGGATTAAAGATAGGATGTTCGTGGTTCGATCAAAAAGTCAGATGAAAACTTGACATTATTTTTCAATTAACTTTTTATCTGATTAACAATGGGTTATTATAAGAAAAACAAATGAACTTTGAATTCGTATTGATTTCAAGATGATTAAAATTTTGCATCAATCATCTAAAAATTTGATCATATATGTTCGAAGCTATGCAAAAAATTGAGATAACAACAAAAAAGAAGTTAATTATCAATTAAAAAATGATACGAGAATTTAGACTTGCATTTTTTTTGGGTATTCGTTGGTTTTTGAGACAACTTATATACATAGACTAATTCTTTAGGTGTTTACAACTAATCTGGAGTAATCATAGGTAAACCTCTATGGCCACAAAGGTTTTGGCAATGCCTGGATACAGATCACAAATAGATGAAATTTTTCACTACATTCTCTAAGGGTTAATCACACACAACCCAAATGACTCTTCAACACTTTTGAGTAGAATTCATTTTGTATAGCTGATTTTGTGAAGAAATGTCAAGATTTTTGAACATTAAACCAATATCTTCTTTTCGAAACTATTGTTGAAGTTTGTTCCAAGTATTGTACCTCCTTACCCTACTAGAAAATAAGGTATCACTAACGGATTTCATCGTCCGTCGGTAATTTCCGATGGATCACCGGCGAAATTATACTTCACCACTGTTAATCAGTCAGTAATCTGTTGGTGAATTTTACAATATCGGACTGACTGAAAAATTCGATTATATTTTTATTTTATAGATTTTGCGTGTCAGCTTTGATGTTGTATGACATTTTTCAATTTTCGCAATTTTGATTGTACAAAAAAATACGTATTTTTAAATTATTATTTAAGAAAATCAAAATAACCTCGGTCAGTAATTAATTTTTGAAGTCATTGGTGATCCGACGCTAATCCGTCTCCAATCTCTGTCGATGATCCTTTGGTATCTTTGGCCGTCGGTTTAATGTTATCTGTTGGTAAAAGGATCTGTCGGTGATTGATGGTGATGGCAATCCATCGGTGAAGGTGTGTAAAACCCCCAAAACAGGAGTAAATTTAAACCAAAAGTCGATATAGAAAATAGAGTCTATCAAATATAAAATCACCCAAAAGGGTAAATAGTATAGAATTTACAACCCAGAGATATTAGAGGATAAATAACAACCTATTAATCTAAACTACACTAAGTTTATATTAAGGAAGAATGTCACTATCGTGTTCAAAAGAACCATATCAAAGAATAACGCCGACTTGGCCAAAAGCTAATGACCCCAAAAGTGCCTCTACCGGCATCCAAACACTTCGCTCAAGATTTCGAAGGCTCAACACTAAAAGAACCTGATATGCATGTCATATAAGATGTAGTGTTAGGCTTAACGCCTAGTGAGAACAAACATTTATAAAGAATGTAAATAAACCGAAATAGTTAGAAGATAAATTTAAAACCCAAGATCATAAACTCCAATAAATACCTGAAAGGTTCAAAATACATCTTACGATGACGGGGGAGATTCGATTTTTATGGGTAGTGGCGAAACACAATAGTAGACCACAATTACATGTTATCAAGCTCACACTAAAGATTAATGGTCAATGATTTCAACCAACATGTGATTTATAGATCAAAGCCCTCGATTATCCTAGTTATAATAAAACTCTAGAAATTACATCTTGCGGCCAATGGCTAGTATATGGCTCAAGAGTCCATACCAAGTTATCCCCAATTACCCAACGCCTATTTCTAGTTACATATAGGAAAACTATCCCGATTTAAATACAACCGATTCATATGCTTATGGATCCATTGCATTACAGTCTATTACGGGCCACAACTTTAAAGTGATCAACTATAATCATACATATAGTTTTCATCATTCAAATGCTCTCATAAAACCATTTTCTCTCAAGATTTGCCAAATAGAGCATAGTTCTTATACTTTTTCCAAAACCATAATATTTTCATCATCTTTTCCTAGAATTCATAAATAAAATATTCATCTTGTTTTCAAGAAATAAAGACTCATTTTCCCAAGTATAACCATTTTCGATGAAATACCTCCAAATATAGGTTTGTCAAGAATAAACATATATCATGATGTTTAAGTTTTAGAGTATCACACACTATTATAACACTTTCTTGAAGTTCCACTCACTTTTTAGAAAAAGGGATAAAACCCAAAATACTCAAATTTAACCGAAGTACATAAACGTGTAAAGAACATCAAAAGGACTATTTTATGAGAGTAAAACAAAGTATTTTGACAATATAAAGTTTTATAAGGTTAGGACGAACTCACAATAGTTTGATTCTGGAGAAAACCTAAAACCAAGAAAAATGGTGGAGAAGAGAGCGTAGATTTTGAATCCTTAACTTGGAGACTTAAATTCTTAGATTAAAAGCACTTAAATGACCTTAGTTACTCTGAAAAATTACCTCCTAGCAACACCTTGTGTACCTCAATCAAGAAAGAGAGAGAGAGAGAGCAGAGGAGTAAATGAGCTTAGCCTAACCAACATCGGCTTATTAAAATATTGACAGGAAACCATGAACCTAGCCTGCGGCCCTAGGGTCGCGGGTCTAGGACCGCCTGTGTCCAAAGCTACACTTACTTGACCTAAAACGCGACTGTGACTTGCTTTGATATGGTCGTGGTCACGAGGGTCACATAAGCCAAAAAGACCCATCTACGGTACAAGAGATACAATCGTGGCTTGACATGCCATGGTCGCAACTACACGGGTTGTACAAGCTTCACAGAGGGGAAAAAAATGCCTTTTTCAAAACTCGTTTCAATGCCGAAATCATAAGGCTTTAACCACCAATATAGATATTAGACATACAAATCTAAATAATGAGCGTAACTTTGAATAAGTCTTGATTAGGATCTATTTAAATACATTACAAAATTTTTGGTATTATAATCCTCCCAACATTGAAATTATTTCATCATTGAAATTAATTTCGTCCTCGAAATTTCAAACTAACCAAAAAGGTGAAGGTAATGCATTTGCATATCTTCCTCTGCTTCCCAAGTTACGTTGGATCCCCGATGGTGCTTCCACTGAACCTTAACTATAACTGCCTTTTTATGTCACAGTTTCTTGTATTTTCTTTTCAAAATTGCCTTTGGTTTTTCAAATGCAACGATTGTTCTCTTCTACGAATTTCTAAAAGAGGGATTACATTGTCTTCTTCCATCAAGCACTTTCGCAAAATGCACACGTGAGAAGTGTTGTGAATTCCATTTATCTCAGGTGGTAATTCCATTTTATAGGCTTAAAGTCCCACCCGACTAAAAATGGTAAATGGCCCAAGGAGACGAGGACCGAGTTTCGCACGTTTCCTAAACTGTATAATACCTTTCCAAGGGGATACTTTTAGCATGACAAGGTCCCCACTTGGAATTCCATCGGCTGCCTCTTATTATTGGCATAACTCTTCTGATGATCTTGAGTTGCCTTCAACCGCTCACAAATACCTTTAACTTTGTCGGCCATCTCTTGCAAGATCTCCGACCCAGCAAATTGTTTCTCACCCTTTTTAAGCCAACACACGAGAGTCCTGGACTTTTGACCATACAAAGCCTCAAACGGAGCCATCCTGATACTGGAATGGTAGCTGTTATTGTAGGTAAATTCCACTAATTGTAGTTAAGAATCCCAACTTCCGTCAAAATCGATGATGCGCGACCTAAGCATGCCTTCAAGGGTTTAAATGATCCTCTCACTTTGACTATCTGGTTGAGGATGTAAGTCGTGCTTAACTTCACCCTTGTTCCTAACTCCTTTTGTAGGTCGTCCCAAAAGTTCAAAGTGAAACAATAATCCCTATCCAAAACAACTGATAAGAGAACACCATGCCTAGATATGATTTCATCGATGTACAGCTTCGCCAACTTGTCCATCGCCAATGTCTCATGCATAGCTAGGAAGTGAGCACTCTTGGTCAAATAGTCGACGACCACCTAAACAGTATCGTTCTTAGAGTCTTCGGCGGCTTGGTCACGAAATCTATGGTGATATGCTCTTATTTTCACTCAGGGATCTCCAAGGATTGGAGGATCCCATATGGTCGTTCCTGCTAGGACTTTAAATGCAAAAATGTCACGCACCGCTCTATGTAGTTAGCCACATCTAGCTTCATGACTGGCCACCAATGATTCAGCTTCAAATCTCTCAGATGGATGGAGTACTTGGACTTGTAAGCATATTCCAAAAGAAACTCTCGATTCCCCCCAATTTCGGGCACCTAAACGTACCCCTGAAAGAGTTTCACACCTCGACCATCTTCCTTCAATAATAAATGTTGTTTCACCATCACTTCCCCTATAATGCCTCAACTTACGATGCTTTGATTCTTCTACTTAGGCTTGAAAGTAGCTCAATTCTAAAAAAAATGGATCAGATGCTTCAACTATATTATCTACGTCTTAGTCCATTTGTTTTACCCGGGTGGTAAAACAATTCAAAATCGTAATTATTGAGAAGTGCTATACATCTTCCCTAACTCATGTTCAACTCCTTTTGATTAAAGACATACTTTAAGATTGTGTGATCTGTGTAGAGAGTACACTTAGTGCCATAAAGATAGTATCACCACAACTTCAAGGCGAACACTACCGCTGCTAACTCCAAATCATGAGTAGGGTAGTTTCGCTCATGCTATGTGAGTTGTATTGAAGCATATGCCATTACTTTGCCCCGCTAGATCAAATCACAACCCAAACCCATCTTGGAAGTATCACTATAAACCACAAAGTCTTCAGATCCTTCCAGTAAGTATAAAAATCGTGCTTTACACAGATTCTTCTAAAGAGTTCGGAATGCTTTCCCCTAGGTCTCTGTCCATACGAACTTCACATTCTTCCTTGTCAATGACGTCAAGAAAGAATCAGTCTTGAAGAAATTTTAAATAAATGTCCGGTAGTACCATCCAAACCCAAGAAACTTCGGATCTCGGATGGAATATTGGGCGGTTCCAAATTCATTACTGCCTCGATTTTGGATGGATCAACCTTCACCCTTTCTCGGATGACCACATGACCCATGAATTGGACTTCTTTCAGTAAGAAATCGCATTTGGAGAACCTTGCATACATCTTCTCCACCTCTCAACACTTCAAGGACCTCGTAAAGGTGTTGTTCATGTTCAACCTCGTCTTTTGAATAGACAAGAAAGTCTCTAATGAACACAATAATATATTTGTCGAGGAATAACCGACACAATCAATTCATCAAATCCAAAAACACTACTGGTGCATTTTTTAGCCCAAACGTCATTACTAGGAACTCGTAATGGACGTCTCAATCCTAAAAGTCATCTTTGGAAAATCATCGTTTTTCACCCTCTTTTGCGGATAACCCGAACGAAGATCGATTTTCGAGAAGCAACCCGCTCCTTGAAGTTGTTCGAATAAATCATCGATCCTAGAGAGAGTGGATATTTGTTCTTTCCGGTTGCTTTATTCGATTCTCAATTATCGATGCACATTTTCATGGTGCCATATTTCTTCTTCACAAACAAGACTAACGCTCCCCAAGGCGATAAGCTCGATCTTACGAATCCCTTTTCAAGATGATCTTCTAGATATGCTATCATCTCTCGCATTTCAGATGGAACTAATAGGTAAGGCTCTCTAACGATTGGAGCTTCCCACGGAATAAGATCAATTTGAAACTCAACTTGTCGGTCAGGTGGCGAACCTGGCAAGTCATCGGGGAAAACATTGATAAATCCGCAAAAAACTCCCATGTCCTCTATCTTCTTATTCTCAAGCTTGCATCTATCATTACAACAAGAAGGATGGACTTCCCTTCATTATGCAGTTGTTTGCTTTTGCCAGCGAGATGACCATGATGTCTCCATTCCTCTTCTCCCTATATATACATACAACGTCATTATCCAACACCAGGGTTCAAATTAAATTTTTGGATCATACGATCTCGACTTGGTTTTCTACCAACCAGTCCATCCCGATCACATTGTCAAAATCGCCAATGATCATTGGTAAAAGATCGATGAGGAACTTCCCCCTCGATATCAAGGACACAACCTTTCAGGATTTCTCGGACTATGACATGACTACCATTTGTTATTTCCACAACTAGGGCATCCTCTAACATACTGGCAAGCATAGATAGGTTTTTGGCAAAAGGAATCCGATACAAAAGAGTAGCTTGTGCCCAAATCAATTAAGATACGTGCAGGTACAAAGTTAACATGATATATACAAGAAACCACATATGCTGATGTTGTAGCCTCCTCGATAGTCATCTGAAATGCTCAGCCCTTCAAAGGGTTCTCCTTCCTCCTTTGGCTTCCTACTCTTTCAATTTATGGCAATCCTTCTTGTAGTGTCTTGGCTCATTGCATTCATAACAAATGAGCCCCCTGCTCGGGTAGTCCTTTGTTTTAGGATCGAGCTTCCCGTACTTGAAACAGTCGTTAGGGTTTGAATTGCAGGGACCATGATGCTTGTTTCGGCACCTTGTGAAACACCTAGCTTCCAACGGTTATCAAACCATCTTCCTCCAATAAACGATCTCAACCTCTTAAAAGACTCCGAATTGCCTTTCCATCGTCTTTTCTCTCCAACGACTACTCTCTCTTCCTTACTGTATCCATTAACATCATCCATGAGTTGTGTCTCCTCAATCGTTTCTCGGAGCGTCAAGGCCTTGGAATTTTCGAACCTTCATCTTTATATCAATCGGCAAGCCTTTAAGATAGGCCTTGATTTTATCATTCTCACTAGGCCATATGCCTCACCATATCAAGCTTCTCCATGAAAAGACTAGAGTACTTTGTCACTATCATGCTCCTTTTTTTGAGAGCCTAAAACTCATCTTCTATGCAACTGATTGCTTTCTCGTTATAGTATTCATCCATCACCTTTTTCTTGAACATATCTTAAGTCAGCAGTGGGATAATCATAGCTCCAATGGTAGACTTGGTGACATTCCACCATTTAAGGGCCTTGCCCCTCAACATCTTGGAGGAAAATTTCACTTATGCCCCTCTTCGCACTCGCTAGAGTCAAATGCTTATTCAGTCTCTTGTATCAAGTTCATGCATGTAACTGGATCGTCAACTCCGAAAAACTCTGGCAGCTTGCTGTATAGAAAAGTTTTATACGAACAACCCTTCCCCCATGCCTAGCATTGGCAATCACTTGCTCCTTGTTTCCTGCAGCGTTCCCGAATCCAACAGAACTACCTAAGGCATTCTCAGCAACCGTTTTGTGCCTCCGGTTACTAGAATCTCTATCCTCAAGCATTTTCATAATTTCCTCATGTTGCTTCTCCATGGTCGAGTTCACCATTTGGATGACGTTGGTCATCATTATCGATTGAGGGTCTAGTCGATGGCAAACGTCATCCTCAGTACATGGTCCACTCTACCTCTGAACATTGATGGAATTAAGGGGAGTTGTGTGGCAACGACTACTCTCAACTGCCCCGGAACCGTCACACTAGGTTTTCGGTCGTTATCCTCGGTTGTAGTCTACTCCATGTGTTAACCATCTTGATTGCCGAACAAGGGAATAAAAATATGAGATTATAATAATACAAGACAAATAATTGAAACTTACCGATTGGTGTGTGGAAATATAACCTCCAAAAAGGATATAACAATTGGTAAATCATGCAAGTACATGGCTCACTAGTATCGTCCAAACAAGTAATAATGGTAAGTAGTATCAAATATCAATCTTCAGGGATTTTAAAGTTAAAGAGTCACAAAAGTCAACTTTAAAATGAGATTTCAACAGACAATATGGAAGAAATATTTTTGAGAATGTTGGTAACCAAATACAAAAATTTAAATACAAATAAAAGATAGTATGGTGCAAGATCTGGTTGGAGTTTCAGTTGATAGAGTGCAATGGACTATTGTTGTAGTATCACATGAACATGTCACAACAATAGCTTTCTATAACACTACTGGATTGAACGACTTTCTTAAGAAGTGCATATCAGACCTGATGTTGGCAGTACACATGGAGATGTATAATTCCAAGTTAGCTATAAATCTTACCTTTCTTTTCATATAGTTTTCAACTCCAAAGGTTGATACAACTCCTTATAGCTTCTATAACACGGTTGCAATGAAATTTGTGTTTTCTTCATGTCTAAGATCAACTAATATAAGTAAAATAACACTTGTCAATTTGTCAAAGATTACTAAATGAAATGTTAAGCCCAATAGTGAATAGTGAAGTAAATTGCTATTGGAAAAGAAATTATCCATAAATGCTTGACCCATTATCCCAACCTTCACCTACACCCACACTAGGGTGTTTACCCCAACATGACAAAATTTAAGTGCTTAAAAATAAATGATGTAAATGTAAATAACATGGATGTATATGAGAAGAAATATAAAGGTGCATAAATTTAAAAGGGCATAAATGCAAATGTGCAATGTAAATGGAAAGTTGTAAGCATTACTGTAGCAACTGATAGAAAGTGAAAAACGATTGCAGAGTACCAAAAGATTTTAAGTAATATCATAATACTAAGTACCCAAAGCGTGTGAGAAGCTTTGTTCCAGATTCGGGCGGGGTGAAACAAACGAAAACCCCCAAATATATAGTGGCAAGGGGGAATAAGAAATATGCTTAAAAGTACAAAAGTGAAATAACTATTGGTATTACCCAACTACAAGTCTACCTCAAGTCTAATGAATTAGTCACTGCATCCAATTTTCTAAAAAGTTCCAAATGTTTCCATTACCCAAAGGACGCTTCTCCAGGGGTCAAGAACCGATCATAGAACCCAGTACATAAAAAGTTAAATAGGTAAGGCATTTTCAGGGGCATCTTTCTCTAAAAGTTGTATTTTATCATCATAAAGATTCTACTTCATGATATGGCACCGAAACTCCTCCTCTTGATTGAGCTGATGAAGCCAACACCAGATGTTGCAACAATATCGTCACTTGTTGTAGCGACAACCTTGTTAACAAATTTTCACCAAAAAACATAGAATTGATCCAAATTCTACAACCTAGCTCCCATAAGTCCAAAACCATAAAATTGGATAAAAAGACTCAATATGTGATTGAGAAGAATAAGAATGAAGCAGAATAAGGTTTTAAATGAGTATTAAAGTGTATACTTCTATACACCTATCACCAAGACATTTATCAATCATCACAACAATTGTGATAACTAGTTATTCGGTTATAAAGTTTGTGGTTGTTTTTAAAAAGTGATGGTAAGTTGAGGGGTTAAATGTGTTTATGTGCTTAACTCTTTTTAAATCATCACCGCCTCATTATATGTTTATGATTATTATGAGATAATTATTTTATCTCATTGGGATAGGTTGAAAAAGAAATTAAGTGTTTTCTGTGTGTGTTTTTGGAGCCAAGGAAAATAGAACCGAGAAGAGGAAGCAAGTAGAAACAATTTTTCTGTGATTCTTGTCCTGGATTATTTGTTGTTGTTCATCTACATATCTTCATCTTTGTGATCACAAGGTGAGTTATTTTACAAACTTTCCTTATTTGGTGTTGAAATTAGAACCATATGGTTCCTTATATACGAGGATGATATAAAATTGTTTTTTATGCTTTAATTAGCATAATTGTGGGATTTTGATATGTTTATATCATGTGTTTGAAATAAGAGTGACATATCAAAGAGAGATGTATACCAGAATAAGGGAGGCTTAATCAATGGAATCTAAAATATGAGTTTTTTTTTTACAACTTCAGAGCATCCTTGTGATACGATGATCTGAAGTTGTCGCATCTGTATGATGCAATGACTTGAGTTTACCGCATCCTTGTGAAGCGATGAGTGGTGTTTATCGCATCCTTGTGATGCGAGGAGTCATTGCGACAAGTTGATTTATCATATCCTATAGATACGACAAGTTGGTTTAATACTGTATATTTGTTATTATTACGAATATGAGTTTATAAATGTGATTTGGTGATTATTCACCCTGTAATAGCGAACAAAAGGGAATTGTCACTAGACCTTAAGGTCTAAACCTCATTTTGGTGTTTTGAAAATGTGCATTATAGGTCGGGTACAACCGGAGGATAAAGGGAAAGGGAAACTGTGAGGAGTTTTACATGCTTACGTGGGATGTGGAGGATAACATGTTATCTGTTGTATTTGAATACTTGTTATGTATACAACTTGTGTATAAAGATTTTATGGAAAAAAATTTGGTAGCTACTTTGTAATGTAGTTGTGAATAGTAGAACCAATTGTGTAAGTTATATTTCTTAATATATGGAAATACATGTTTATATGCAAATATGATCTTGGGGTGTTACAACAATAGTAAAGTCAAGCACGCTTACATAACAACATACTCAAAATAGCATCAACTACATGAAATTTTGAATACATTATACATAAGAATCCTCGTCCCCATCATCACAACTCATTATTAGTATATTTGCGTCGACTCTATAACTCTCCTATCTTAAGAGTTCTACCATATCTCGCAAATCATTACTTAAAGTCTCAACTTAAGTCTAGGAATCTTAAGTTCATATCTAGTTCACTTAAACTACAACTCTCATACCATCTTCTAACATCCCTAAAAATAGGGGTAAAGTTAAACCAAAAGTCGATACAGAAATAAAGCATAATATAAAACCAACCAAAAGCGTAAATAGTATAGCCTTACAACCCAAAGATATTAAAAGATAAATAACAACATACTAACCCAAACTATACGAATTTAGATTAAGGACGGATGTCACTATCGTCTTTAAAAGAATCTTGTCAAAGAATAACGCCGACTTGGTGAAAAGCTAATGACCCCAAAAGTGCCTCTACCGACATCCAAACACTCCGCTCAAGACTTTGGAGCCCCACCGCTAAAAGAACCTGAAATACATATCATTTAAGAAAAAGTGTTAGGCTTAACGCCAAATGAGTACAAATACTTATAAAGAATGTAAATAACCCAAAACCGTTAAGGTTTAGAAGATTATTTAAAAACTGAAGATCATAAATTCCAATTAAAGACCTTAAGATCCAAAATACATCTTATGATGATGGGGAAGAGCCGATTTCCATGGTAGTGGTGAAACACAAAAGTAGACCACAATTCCATGTTATCGAGCTCACAATAAAGATCAAGGACCAATGAGTTCAACCAACATGTGATTTGTAGTGAAAGGCCCCCGATGAATCTAGTTATAATCATTCTCTGGAAATTTCATTATGCGACCAATGGGCTAGTGTCCAACTCAAGAGTCCATACCAAGTTGCCCCCGATGACCCAATGACTATTTCCAGTTACAAATGGGAAGAATATTCCTCCTTAAATAAAAACGACTCCTATATCTATGTATCCATTGCATTACAATCTATTACGGGCCACAACTTTGAAGTGACCAATTATAATCATTTTATATAGTTTTCATTATTCAAATGCTCTCATAAAACCATTTTCTCTCAAGATTTGCCAAATAGAGCATAGTTCTCATACTTCCCAAATCCATAATTTTTTCATCATCTTTTCTAAGAATTCATAAATAAAATATTCATCTTAGTTTCATGAAATAAATACTCTTTTTCCCAAGTATAACCATTTTCCATGAAATACATCCAAATATGGGTTGGTAAAGAATACAAATATATCATGATGTTTAAGTTTTAAAGTATCATCAATATGTCTAACACACACTTTTATGGCACTTTCTTGAAGTTCCACTCAAATTCTATAAAAAGGGATAAAACCCAAAATACTCAAAATTAACCAAATTACATAAACATGTAAAGAACATCAAAAGGACTGTTTAGGAGAGTAGAACAAAGTATTTTGGGATTATAAAGTTTTAGAAGGTTATGATGCACTCACAATACTTTGATTTTGGAGAAAACCTAAAACCAAGCAAAATGGTGGAGAAGAGAGTGTAGATCTTGAATCGTTAACTTGGACACTTAAATTCTTAGATTAAAAGCACTTAAATGACCTTAGTTGCTCTAAAAAATCACCTTCTAGCAACACCTTATGTACTTCAATGAAGAGAGAGAGAGGG
>NC_037530.1:8616837-8621581 GCF_001531365.2 Cynara cardunculus var. scolymus
GGGGGGAAGAGGGGTAAATGAGTTTAACCTAACCAAAATTAGTGTATTAAACCACTAACAGATAACCACGACCCCGACCTAGGACCCTAAGGTTGCAACTCAAGGGTCGCCCGTGTCCAAAGCCACACTGTTAGGATCAAGTTTTGTGCTTAATGTGTTGTATCCAAGTTTTAAGCTTTGTGTGTTTTCTCTTGTATATATAGGTGCTTTGTTTAGATTTCTAGTTGGAAAATTCATTTGTAACAGTTGGAAGATCTCAATACATTTGGTTCTTCAAAGAATTCTCTCTCTACAATTTTCTACTCTCTCTCTCTCTGTACTTTACAATTGTTAATTGTGTTCTTGAATCAAGATGGTGAATTGATTAATCTTTATGGGATTATCAATTGGTATCAGAGCAGATTACATCTTAGAGGATTTGAATGAAGTGAATCGGACCAGATTTGAACCACTTTGGACAATTTCTTGATCGAACACTTTCTACTCACTGTCTCTAATCATGACACTAAGAGGCCGTTTGCTCAAACATTATTCGTTAAGTGTTTATGAGTTAAATTTAACACTATCACTTACTTTATCCGACAAGATTTTAGTCCACTAAAACGGTATCGTATGTAAAAATTTAATTGGTAAGCGCCAACAGGGTAAGAGTCGCCACCCTCACTTACCGGGTAAGATTCTCGGTAATTGTCTTCGCTCTTACCGGATAAGGTTCTTTGTCCTTATCATATTCATTGGTTAAGGTAATATAACTTAGTAAATGTTTACCAAGGTAAGCGTTCGGTAAACGACCATGAAATAACCGATCAGATACTCAAAGGCATATCAGAGAACATGAAAGTAATTATATACCATATTATTTTAAATAAATGCTTTTATTGTTTAAAAATAAATATTTCAACTACATATCAAATTAGATATATGATTTTTACCAAAAATTTTGCTTACTTTTAAATTTAAAATAAAAAGATTAATTAAATTTTGGGTGATTTAAATGATATCACATTAATAAATTATAATTCCCTTTTAAAGAACTAAATATATATGGAAAGGAAAAAAGTTTTAAAACTCTTAAATTGACTTAAAACAATACATGAGAAACATTCAATTATTCAAATTAATAGAATGGAACTTGAATGATAAAAACAGGAGTGGAAGGACGGTCCTCTTCCTGTGTAAATAAATGAAGTAATGTCAGATCAGTATAATTGTACTTTGTATTGTTTTTTTGTTTTAGAGAACTGATAAAATTATTGTCTGAACTGAACGGATATATTTTAACTTACGTTATATTCATCAATGACATGACTTTGTTGTAGTTTTTCTTCCACACATAACCCCTTTCGATGTAAGCAAACTTTTACAAGTTTAAGAATTATCGTTATGATATAAAACGTCTCACTTTTTCTAGTAATTTGGATCAATAGACGCAGTAACATTTCATAAATAATCATGTATAGTGGTCAAACTGCTAAAAAATAAAAATAATATAACGATCAAAGCATGAAAATTAAAATGACGTATCTAAAATTAATGACAAGTTATCAATAGATATATGCATCTATTGTCATGTACTCATGTAGAGCGATAGTTAGCAACATATACTTGAAATTCCATTAACTACAGGGCCGTTTATCAAACACTTACCCGGTAAAATTTAACACTATTATATACTTACCGGGTAAGATTTTAGGGAGTGTTTGGTTAGAGGTATTAAGCAGTAATCAATGAGAATAAAAATAAAAGAAACTGTTTGGTTTTCTATAATATAATGGGTTCATCCCCCCAGAAGCCCAAAATTTCATTCCTGGTTAAATTGGGGGGAATGAAAATTTATTCCCATTTTCATTCCCTGTCATTGTCATTTTCATTCCCATTTTCATTTCTCGGCATGAGCCAAACAGACCCTTAGTCCACCAAAACGACATAATATACAATAATTTACCTAGTAAGTGCTTACCATGGTAAGAGTCGTCGCCCTCACTTACCGGGTAAGACTTTTGATCATTGTCTCGCTCTTACCGGATAAGATTCTTGGTCCTTGTTATATTCATCCGCTGAGGTAATGTTAGTTGGTAAGCACTTACCCGGGTAAACATTTGGAAAACGGCCCCTAATACTCTATTATTTAATGTTTTTTCTTAGATAATAATTTAGGTTGGTCCCTGATTCGGGTATAACAAATCGAAATAAGTATTCACTAAAATTATAAGATAATACATGTTTGATTATTCATATAGACCCATGCATACTATAAAATAAATAGTTCCTTAATTATATAAAGAGTGGCATAACCATTTCAGAATCTTATATATTGTCATAATCGCGAGAAATGTATAAACACTCACACTCACACTCACTCACACACACACACACACACACACATATATATATATATATATATATATATTACGTAATACATGAATTATTCATGAAGACTTCTTGAAAGAGAACGACCCAAATGTCCTTTGGCTTTTTTGTCGGAATTATATTACATGGAGTCTCATCTTTGATTTTTTTTTATCACTGAAAGGAATTGTTTTTTCATAGCTAGTACTCAACGGGAAATTATTTAGTGTGATTGCCATGTTGATAGCGTGTCTTTTCATAGCTAGAGCTCAATGGGAAATTATTTAGTGTG
Organism: Cynara cardunculus var. scolymus; assembly: GCF_001531365.2. Taxonomy (NCBI): domain Eukaryota; kingdom Viridiplantae; phylum Streptophyta; class Magnoliopsida; order Asterales; family Asteraceae; genus Cynara; species Cynara cardunculus. The sequence goes on from NC_037530.1 coordinate 8,619,479, forward strand.
ATTGCCATATTGATAGCCTCGTTTCTTGATTGATTCCTCTATTATAGATCATCATCATCATCATTATTTTCACCAGTCAACAACTCTGCAATTGTATATTTTTCTGTGTAGTTCAAGATAAATTCGATATACATTGAAATGCGATAACCGAAATTTCGCAGTTCTTGAGTGCTTTAACCATCTAACTGTTCATCCGAACTCTCTAAAATCATTGTGTCTCCCTTAATAATACATTCAGACGGTCCTAGAAAACAATAATGTAATAAAGTTATGGGAATATGTATATAATTCATTTATGGGTTGGGTTTCGATGCGAATAAATGTTATGGTAAAAAGGGTAAAAATGATCTCCAATCTTAGATCAATCATAATTAAAGATCAACACTAATACCATGCATCAAGATGCTTCAGATCAATTCTTGTGATAAAAACAACCATTCCATGAAATGAGGTGCGATTAAAAAAATTATTAAAAATCCAGATAACTTATTACGCTTCTCACTTTAAATCTTATTCTTACACAATCTTTCGATCTCTCAATATCATGAAATAGGTGTATTAACGATGATCAAAAGAGCAAGAATTCTTATGAGTACACTTTACCCGATTGGGGCCCACTATTCTTTTTCATCTCATGTCAAACAAAATGAAATGAAAGATCCATGGTACTAATTTGTCTTACATAAACATAATATTATTTTTGGTGTTTTATGGTAGATCGGTTTCTATTTGACAATAATCCAGTATATAGTATTGATTTTTATTTTTTCAAATATAATCTGTAACTACCAAATAAGGTTTTGTTTAATCAATTTTCGAGTTGTTTGATTATCGGATAAACTGTATAAGGTTATATATATATAAACACATACACACACACACACACACATACACATATATATATATATATACACACACACATATATAGGGAAAAGTTTATTTGAGAAGTGATAAATATTTAGGAAGTGATCCTAACTTTTCATTTGGTTAATATTTGCGTCTTTGATCATGAAGCACCGGATAATTGCTTGCATGGGTACGTGGAAGATGGAGACGTTGTTGCATAGCTTTTATAAATAGGCGGCAAACGGGTTCATATGTGAACCCATGTGATTCATATATAAACTATATGTTCATATGTGAACCTGTTAATTAGTTTAGATGTGAACTATTTAACTGTTTCATGTATGAACTAACAGGTTCATATGTTAATCAGTTAATTAATTCATATGTGAATCATACGGGTTCATATGTTAATAAGTTATAATATATAGTTCATGTGTAAATTACACGGGTTCACATATAAACATATAGTTCATATGTGAATCACATAGGTTCACATATGAACCCATTTGCCGTCTATTTGTAAAAGTTACGAAACTACCCCTTTATTTTTCGCATAGCCCCAATTTTTGACCGGTCAAAGCTGTAATTCTTGACTAGTCAAAGTCACAATTATTGAACAATCAAATCCGATTTTTGATCGTATGAATGGCTAGGATTAATTCTTTACTCATCAAATATTTACCACATCTTAAATAATCTTTAGTTATATGAAACATATATATATATATATATATATATATATATATGTTTCATATGAGAACAATAACCAAAAAATAGAATAAGAAAATGGCTTAATTACACGTGAATTTGTGCTAAAATCACATGTGATTCACGCGACTTTGACCGCGACTTTGGCCGCGACTGGACTAGGTCGCCCACTCACCCTTGCTTTGACCGTGTTCTCGTAATCGTTTGTAAAAGTACATGTGATTTGGCTGTTTTCTTGTTCACTTAATTTAATCATGTTCTTGTTTCATCTTCCTCTCTCTCTCTCTCTCTCTATATATATATATATATATATATATACACACACACACATACATACATAGGGGTTGGTTCAAATACTAACCAAAACTATTGTGCAAACTATGCTAACCAACATCAACCAATCATGTTTCATCTTTTAGTTAGGTTCAAATGTAACTCACATATTAATTGTAAGGGTATTTAGGTAATTTATCATTCTTATGTAACTCCCAAATATTTTAATTGAGAGTTACAAATCTTAAAATATCACTAATTGATCTTCATGTAATA
>NC_037530.1:8623251-8651789 GCF_001531365.2 Cynara cardunculus var. scolymus
CCTTGCATTAAGATTTTAATTTAAAATTACCAAATTTATAAATTTCCTAATTTATCTATTGATTTGTGGTTAATATTGGTTCTCACAGTTACCACAAACAAHTYARTTCTCCCTTGAATAGGCCCCTATATATATGTATATATATGATGGTAATCAAATGAGTTGAGAACCGTGATGACTAATCTAAACCCTAAATTAATTTTTATCATATGGTTTTAACTAAAATTTGTTTTTAATTAGAAAAGGACGTAATCATCATTTTGGTAACAAAGATTCATCAAACGGAACACATACTCATAATAAAAATTATTATTTTTATAAGTATAATAATGACAATGTTTCATATATATGCTATTTCACCACATGAAATCAAACATAATTTTCATCTGCAGTCTACTTCACCTTACGAAATCAAACACAATTCCCGTCTATATGTTATTTCACCTCATGAAATTAAATAAAAGTTATATGTGTTTCATAAGGTGAATTATTTATATGTGTTTCATATGGTAAATCAAACACCCGTTCCACCATACACAAATTCAAACTCAAACACAATCGAATCCCAAGATGATCAACACAAACAAATTATACAAAAATACAAACTAAACCTAACACAAGTTTCACACAAACTATATCATGTCAAGACCAATAAAAAATCCTAACTCAAAATCAAAAATACCTCCATCCCATATCCCATTTCTGAGTTCAAATTCTTGATTTGAAGAACACATCCATCCCAGATCCCATTTAATGGTTCAATTTCTTGTTTCAAAGAACACCTCCATCCCATGTCCCATTTCTGGGTTCGATTTCTTGGTTCGAAGAACAACTCCATCCACATCCCATTTTTGGGTTCGATTCCTTGGTTCAGTTTTGGATTCGAAGAACCCCTCCATTTTAGATCCCATTTCTAGTCCTATTTAAGGGGAATGATCGAGGATATCATGGACGAAAGCATTGAATCAAGTGATGAATAATAGCATATTTCATATCAATGCGATCAACCCTTCCATATTTGTCAAACAACCTCTCGAAATATCAACATAAATTGATTTTGGAGAAATGAAGGATGAAAGATACCTTGGATTTTGGTTTTGGATTTGACGATGATGAACCCTAGCAGTAACTTGGATTCTGGTTCTGGGTACCTTGGGCTTCAATTATAGTTGTTATTTGGTGTCCACGATTTAGTTTTAATTTGAATTTAATAAGATAATATTACCCTTTCAATGTCCTTAAAAATTTACAAAACTACCATTATTTTTTGCTTTTATTACAAATATGTTTTTTTCAATGACCCTTGATTTATTAATCAATGGATTAGATTAGTCCTCAAGTCCTTAACCTATTTTGATCATCACAAGATCTAACCCCTATATATATATATATATATATATATATATATATATATATATATATATAGAGAGAGAGAGAGAGAGAGACACACACACACACTTGGAACTAAATACCAAGTAGGAGGGAGAAAATTAATAATATAAGGGTGTGCTTGGTTAGGTATTGAGGGGTAAGGAATTAGAATGATAATGAAAAATATGGTTTAGTTTGACATCATATAATGGACCATTGCCCTAAACCCATTAATTACCATATCCCATCAAATTGGGGGGAATATAAAATTTATTCCCGTTCACCCATATGTTCGTCCATTTCTCTGTGAACTTTCTCGATCCTTGGCAATCAGTTCTCCAAATCGAAGGTGTCGTTCTTCTCCAATTTAAAAAGGTGACTTCTACCGTTCTTCTTCAAATTCAAATTGATTCTTCAAGTCGTTTTTACTTCTCATTGTGATTAGAACAATTTTTCTTGTTTTTTTTCAAATCGAATGATTCAACCATTCATACATCAAAGAAGCGCCAAAAACTCTCACTGAGTAAAGAAAGTATTTTAATACTTCAACATATCATTGATTCATGGTTAGATGATTTTGTTTCCAAGTTTTTGTCCATTTGGAACCAAATGGCGTCACAATTTGCCATTTCAACCAATGTTGTGAGTCATGCAAATAAATATGATTATTTGAGCGATGAGAAGATGTGAGAAATCGTTGATGAACTTCTTAGTATTGGCATATCTCAAGCCGATGTCAGTAAAGCCCTTGAGGTTTGCTACAATGATCATGCCAAGGTGAAGGTCATGTTTGAATTGCCAACTCATATGAGAAGATCCTACGTGCTTGGGTTTTTCAACTCTTCTAGTCAATGAGTTTGGATTCGGGAACATATTTTGTCTTGTATTTTGGTATGTGTTTTCAAGTTAGGTGGAAAAAACTTGCATTATATTATATTGTTTTTGGAAGTTGGGTGACTATGTGAGCGCATTATCGTTTGAAGTTGAATGGAACAGATTTTTCTATTTCACGTTGGATGGAACAGATGTGATAACTGGGGTATCGGTTATAAAGTTCGACGTTGCTTTTAATTAAGTAAGTTGAGGGGTTAAATTTGAATATATGCTTAATTCTTTTAAAAACTTCCACCTCCTTATTTTTTCTTTTATGCATGATAATATGAGATATTTGATATATCTCATTGGGATGGTAATCCTTGGGTTAAAAGTAAAAATAAGAAATTACTAATCTTCTATGTATATTTGGAGCTCGAGAAACCAGAAACCGAAAGAAGAGAAAGAGGAAGTTGATTTTGTGATTACTACCTGGATAATTGTTGTTGTTCATCTTCATATCTTCTTCTCATTTTGATTATAAGGTGAGTTTTATTTACAACTTTTCATCTTACAATGTCGATTTGGAACCCTGTGGTTCTTTACGTGGGGATATTATAAAAAATGTATTTATGCTATGATTAACATAATTTTGGTATTTTGATATGTTTATAACAAATGATCGGAATAAGGGTGGCATAATCCGGAGAGGTGTATTTTGGGATAAGGGTGGCATAATCAGGAGAGATGTATATTGGGATAAGGGTGGCATAACAATGAGAGGTGTATACCAGGATAAAGGTGAGATAATCAACAGAATGTAAAATTTGGGTTTTTATCAAGTTGATATCAGTTTGTCCCATTCTTATGATGCGATGACTTTGAGTTGTCGCTTCTGTGTGATGCGATGAATTGGGTTATCGCATCCTATTGATGCGATGAGTGACTTTTATCAAATCCTTGTGATGCAAGAAGGAAGTTTATCGCATTCTTGTGATGCGAGAAGTTATGTTTATCGCACTGTTGTGATGCGAATTGATTTCTCGCATGTTATTGATGCGACAAGTTGAGTTATCACACCTATATCATGTGATGTGATGAGGTCCTCGCACTAGTGTGTTGCGAGGAAATGGGGTTGTCTCACCCATGTGATGCGAGGAATTTATGTTTTTACCTATATGATGCGATGAGTTTTATCACAATGTGATAGATGAGTTGTTTGGCTATTTGATGCGATAATTGGAGAATGTCTCATCCTTTTGATACAACAAAAGAGGTTTGTTTTATTAATATATTGTTTAAATTGTTATTGATACAAATATGAGTTTATAAATGTGTTTTGGTGATTATTCATCCTATAATAGCAAACAAAGGTATTTCTCACTAGACCTCAAGATCTAATCCTCATTTTGGTGTTTTGAAAATATGCATTGTTAGATTATTTATTTGAAACGTGTAAGTAAAAAAGCCTCTTGCTCTAGTCAAGAGGACTTAGTCTGAAAGCGGGCGGGAACCAAGAGCTTGGGTACAGGGCTCAGATACAAAGGGAATGAAGATCGAAGACTTGCACGCTCAAAGCCAATTCCTCGGATACAAAGCTCAACTTCCAGACACAGAGCCTCTGCATAGTACATGTAGAGCCTCCAAATCTCTTACTTGGCCCGTTTGCGTGAAGGTTCCAGCGCTCATCTTACAAGTGTTCCAGTCTCTGTCCGACATGTATACAGAAGCGATTATTGCAATCAGACACGTGGAGGCAGAAGAGTGGTGGACGCGTTGACTTAGCCAAAATGCCAATTATGGAATATTCCTTTTTTTGGAAACGCCTATAAAGGGTAATTCCTCTAAGGATTTTTTTACCAATTCACAAATTGAGAAGATGGGCTCCTGCGTTATTTAGAGAGAATATTTTGTGCACTTGTGAGATTTAGCTAGTTGAGAGAACTTCGATACACATATTACTGTGTGTTCTTGGTGTTCTTGTCTAATCTCTTCAAGCTTATTGAAATACAACCGATGTGACTGCTTCTGTAAAAGATCATTGTTTCTTAGTCATTTCTACTAACCATTCTAGTATTATTGCTATTGCTTCTGCTTATTTTGTTAACTCAAGCAGTAATTACTGATGTATTTGAGGTTCTGGGTTCCTACATACATTATAGGTCGGACACAACCAGACGATAAGGGGAAGGGAAAATTGTTGAAGAGTTTATATATGCTTGCATGGGATATTGGGATAATATGTTATCTTTTGTATTTGAATACTTGTTATGTATACAAGTTTTGTATTGATATTATATGGAAAATTTTCATAGTTACATTGTAATGTAGCTTTTGTAGATATTGGGACCAGATGTGTAAACTATATTTTTCTTGATATACGAAAATATGTTTTTATATGCAAATGTGATCTTGGGGTGTTACAATAGATTTTGTATTTTTCATTGATTATATTGGTTAAACATCCAAACAACATGTAACACCCCCAAATACCACATCTGCATATAACACATATTTCAGTGAATAGAAATACAGTTTACACCACAATAGTCCCACTCGTACAAGGATTCTTATATGTACAAAATCTACATATGAAAAACTTCAAAATAAAATCCTGTACTATCACATGTATAACAATATGTATCTTCCAAAATAAGCAATCTCATGCAGATTTTCAAAAGTAGATATCAAGTAAGGAAAATAATCATATTTTCCCCTTCCCCTTAATATCACTGGACCCTGCAGTTCCTGCATTGCATATTTTTAAAATAGAAAATGAGGGTTAGACCAGAAGGGTCTAGTGAGTAAATCCCTTCTTTGCACATACAGGGTGATAAACACCAAAATATGATAAAATAAATTTACCCAAAAATATTTGCATTTCAGTCAAATATTACAGTTCTCAAATATTACCAATTTGGGAGATCAGAAACCGCCACAATTGAGGACGTAAATCCAACAACTTTCACAGGACCCACGACCAATTAGAGCTTTTTCGAGCCATACAGAAGTGCGTAGATCTAAGGTTGTTCCGATACACCCATATCATTCACAATGAGTCACGGTGCCTTCCTATGTCCCAAATATGTTTAGCAAATAATGCTCGATTGCCTGTTGCTAAACGCTTGAGCCCAAGACCTCCACACTTAAGAGGTCGACACACCACATCCCAAGTTAACCTGCATCTTCCTTTAGAATCATCCCTTGGAGACCAAAGAAAATTCCGGAAAAGAGCTTCAATATCATGAATAATCCCCGAAGGAAACAAAAACATAGACATCCAATATAGTTGCAAGATTGAAGGACCAAAATAATAAGCTGTCTCCTCCCTCCAAAGGAAAGGAACTTAGCCTTCCAATTAAGAATTTTACCCTTAATCTTAGCAACCAAAGGGCCATAATCAACTGATTTCAAACGGGTATGAGATAAAGGAACTCCCAAGTACCGAAAAGGGAAAGAACCTAGTTTGAAAGGGAGATAAGCAAGAATAGCCTCCTTAATATTAGGAGGGACATTCCCAAAGAAAATCTCACTCTTTTCAAGGCTTGGCACTAAACCCGAACGATTCTTGAAAAGGTGAAGAGCCATCTTAAGAACCTCAACCAACTGAACATCACCTTTTGTGAACACAAAGAGATCGTCGACAAAGCATAAGTGCGTTATATCCAATTCTTCACAACCTCTATGATACCCAAAGTCGCTAGCTTCCCGAATACATTACTTGAGAATCATAGAAAACCCCTTTATCACAATCGTAAAAAGATAAGGGGATAACGGATCCCTTTGTCTTATCCCCCTTCCCCCATGGAAAAAACCATATGTATCACCATTTACCGCAATCGAATAAGAAGTAGTAGAAACCATCTCCTTTATCCATTTTATCATAACAGGGTGGAAACCAAGTCCCTGAAGCATGTTGAGAAGAAACTGCCAATCCACAGTGTCATAAGCCTTCTTAATATCAATTTTGAACGCACATCTAGGAGGCCCCTCCCTTTTTTGATAACCCGACACCAACTCATGAGCCATAAGAACCTCCCCGGAATATAGGCCGATTGAGCACCATCAATTAAAAAATTCAAATGACCCTTCATTCTATTTACAATGATTTTACATATGCATTTATAAAGCACCGTACAACTAGCTATAGGTCGGTAATCCGAGACCTTAGATGCATTAACAGATTTAGGGATAAGACAAATAAGCGTATGGTTCAATTCTTTCGGAAGATTACCTCTATAAAAGAAATTGTGAATTGCAACCTCCACATCACGACCAATAATTTTCCAAGAAGCTTTGAAGAATCGAGAAGAGTAGTCATCTGAACCTGGAGCTTTGTTGCTACCAATACTGAACATAGCAGTTTTGATCTCCTCATTTGAAATAGGTCTAATCATATGATTAGCTTCAGATAACGAAAGCTTCCGAGAAAACTGATCATCCGGCATAAACGGAGCAACTAACTCATCCCGCGCACCAAGAAACCCTTAAAATAATCCACAAAAACAGTAGGGACATCCTCTCCATTCACATAATTGCCCTGGCTAGTGCAAACAGATTGAATAAAATTAGCATGACGTCGTTCTTTAATCACACAATGGAAGAATTTAGTGTTCGAATCACCCTCATTCAACCATTTAACTTTTGCTCTCTGTTTAGCCTCACATTCCTCATCCCAGCAAGCTTTTTGATAAGCAAGCCGAAGATGGCCAAGATCAAATCCCAATTCCACATTAGAGGGGTTATTATCCACTGCCACCTGGATCACATCTAATTCTGATTTCAAACAAGAAACCCGATCCGAGAGATTACCATAGGAGTTTTGGAGCTTTTGTAAAAGGGTCTTGAGAGCTTTCAAATGACTTGTCATACGAAACATGAACGACCCCTCTACATGTTTTGACCATTCATCTTTCACAACCTGCAAAAAAGGACGGATGCTCCACCAAGAAATTATCAAATTAAAAACCCCAAATCTTTTTCCGCATGCCGCCTTTAAAAGATAAAACCGCCGGAGAGTGATCCGATAACCAGATGGAAGAAAATGGACATTGGCATCATGGAACATACTAGTAAACTCCATATTAGCCAACACCCTATCCAGCTTGCGCTTAATACCCCCCTCTTCATTCGGCTTTTGGTTCCAAGAGAAATGGATACCCGTATAATGTAAGTCAAACACCTCCACATCCTCCACACAAGAATAGAATTCAGACATATCAGCATTTCTACGAGAGGACCCCCCAAAACCGTCATGAGGAAAGAACATAGCATTAAAATCACCCATAACGGTCCAAGGTTTAGATCCCAACAAGACTTTGAATTTTCGGAGTCCCAACTATAACTCCCTCCGTTAATTGTTGTTATTAGCCCATAAACAATAGAGAGGAAGATCGGATCTTGAACCTCCCGAATATTTAGTTCATAATTCAAGAATTGTTCATGAATCATGACATCTAAGACCTTTAAGTCCCAAGCAAGGATTAGACGGGTACCAAACTCACACGACATCTAATTAGAAAGCCAGGACCAACGTCCTAAAGTTCGAGAACAAACATTCTCTAAGGACTCCTTGAAAACATGGGACTTCTAATTGCACACAAACTTAAACCATTGCAATGAATTAAATTTCGTATCTCCTTTTGCTTGACCGGGGAATTTAGTCCCCGGATATTCCAAGATGTGAACTTTAACATGATGAAGCATTTGGTACCTCCTCCCCTTGATCCCTTGATTCCGCAAGTGTTGTACTCGAATCGGTCTCCTTATCTGTAGCCATATTGATACCTCCATGATCTTCCCCCCCTGGGTACTCTCTAATGGCCCGAATCTGTTTGAACACGTCGTCAAATCAATCAAAGTCCCTCTCCGAGCCAACCGAAAAGACTTGACAATAGAAGCTAGGAGAGGGGCTGTTTTAACATTTGAGGATGATTTAAGAACATTCCTAGAAGACACATGCTTAGGACCTCCTTGTTTACCATTACCTGATCCCTTTGGTTTAGACTTCATACATTGGCCAGTTTGCCCAGATGACACTTCTTCTATCAGTTCCACAATCGGTTCCACAGACGGTTCCATGCTAGGAGAGCTTGATTCCATATTATTGGCCTGAACAGGTCTTGAGGAACCAACTTTCACATTAGTGCTTCTAGAACGAAAATCTGAAGGTTGAGGATTGCCAATTGATTTGACCCTCCATTGATGTTTTTCCACCCTTATGAACCCATCTGAATCATTCTTACCATCTGCCTGCTTTCCTTTAAGATGATTAACAGCCTTAACACACGAAGCTGTTTTATGCCCAAACACATGGCAATGGGAGCACTGAAGAGGCTCCCAAATGTATTCCACCTGTATGTCAACTTTTTCATCTTCCCCTCCATTAAGGTTCGGAATCACAGATAAGATGAATTTCTTATCCACTCCTTTTATATTTAATCAAAACAGAGGCGGTGGAGATAAATTGTTTTAAAATCAAAATATCTCACTTACCAATGAGATAAAACACTTATCTCATTTCCCTTTAGTTATTATAATAATGATAATCCATAAGAGGCGGTTTAGGAAAGAATTTTTTTTAAAATTCTTTTATCCTTCCCAACCTTATGCATACACTCCAACACCTCCACTTAATCATGCATATTTAAACAATGCAGATAACTCACAAACAAACCCGTGTATGCATATACTCCTACACATATACACATACACACACACATATATATATATATATATATATATATATACACACACACGCATATACTCACATTATGGATTAATTATAAACAATTAATCACATAATCAATAATCATGTACCCACATAATCAAATAATTACCTCCAGATATATAACTGGAACCCGGTTATCACATTGTAAATTAAGGGTGTAAAATAAAAATAGAGAAAATAAAGAATATAAAACAAATTAAATACGATAACTATAAGGTATAGTTTTAAAATAATTCACTAGTATTTATGCTATTTAATAATATGATTAAATCGAAAAATATTCATATTGGCCTCATTCTGAAGGCATTGGTGAGACAATTATAATGGTATAATTTGTAAAAAAATAAAACATATTTTTAATATATTTTTAGTTAATATACAATTATGTATGATCATATGATAAGGGTGTAAAATGAAAAATGGAAAAAAAAATGATATAAAGAAAATTAAATAACTAATTATAAGAGTATAAAACTTAAAGGAACATAAGTAACATAAAAATTAAAAATAATTTGATTCTAATATTTGAAACACGGAAGTTTCAAGAAAGGTGTTTAACTTCAAAACTTGTACATGATGCATAATAAGTGGTACCTCTTAAATTTCAACAATAACTACTTTATGTGCTTTTATATATATATATATATATATAAAATCAAATTGAGGTTATAGTAATTCACATATTCTATCAGTTAATTGTTTTATCATCTGATTTGTTTAAATTAAAATATATTATATTACCAATGATTTTGTTTTAAATATATTATAAAATACTAAATTTTTAATGTGTCATTTTTTGTCCATTTACATTTTCCAATTATTTAACTGCTGGTTTTTTATGAACACGTAATTAGTTAATCAACTATCTTATCAATTAACAATTAACTTATCAACTAGTTTGTCAAACGTAGCTTTGATTATTTATACAAATGTATTTAATTATAAATAAATGTAATTTTTATTTTATTTAAACATTGTACTAATTTTTTATTTTCAATTTATTATAAAATTTAGACGATGTACCGTACCGTTATTCCGAAAACATTTTGCCCTTTTGTTTTGCGATCGCATTTATATCGGATCAAGACAGAACCGCCGGAAGCTTTGCCGGGCCGTTCATCCACTTGGGGATCTTCCCCATTTTTTTCTTTTTGGGAGTAAACACCTTGGATATTTAATCCATATTAATCAATTAAAAAATGGTTTAAAAAACCATTTTACAAATTTGTTATTATTATTATTATTATTATTAAATGAATTTAAATAATCTCAGTTATTTTTACTGAATTTTAGTACATATGGAATACTTAGGCACCATGTTAAAACTAAAGGTATATCCATGTATTATTTGGATATAATGTTTTATGACAATCAATAATAAATGATATTTTTATTTTATGTATCAGATTCAAAATAAAAAAAAAAGGATATGTTCATTTAATTATTTGTTATATTTTAATTCAAGCTTATTTTTATGACAATAATAAATGTATTAATCTAAAATGCATAACATATAACATGGAAATACAATGATTTCATGTGCATAAATATTTTTCTGTAGAAATATATTGTTATTATACCGTTTAAAAAAGTTATCTGACTATTGATTAAAATTTTAATATATTTTATAATAAAAGTTAGCTTCTAAACAAAAATCAAAGTTATTAGATCAAACATATAATCTTAGTGGAAAAACGAAAATATGATCACGATCCTACAAATAAACATCGTACATTTTTTACAAGCAAGAGTAATTATTGTTGTATTATTTAAAAAAAAATTAATCCATACTCTTTTGGCATAAATGTTGGATACTTTGATAAATAAATATAATATTTAGATACTATAAAATATAAGATAATTATTAGTCCAAATTTAATATTTTGGAATAATATCATCGTCAAATAAATATGACTTAATCTTATGAGTGGAGAAAAAGCATGGTGAGTACCCGAGGAGTGTTTGTAATATTTTAGGCGAATCTTACATCGTCGATGAACAAGGTGGTAGCGGGAAGTGCTGACGAGGACATTATGAATTTAAGTGGGGAGTTTGTAATATGTTCGACATTAATAGAAAAATATATTTGTGAGCTTCTTATAAGTTCAAAGTTGTGAGCTACTAATCACTTTTATCATGGTTTTAAGTTGGTTCAAAGGTTACTATTGAGCTAACGTGCGTCATTGAGCTTTTGGATATTACAGTTCAACTATAATTCAACTTAAAACCATGGTAGAAGTTATTAGTAGTCCACAATTTAGGACTTACCAGAAAGTCACATATTTTAGCATCCTGAACTTTTAAAAGTTATAGTACACCATAAATGTGATCCCCATATCAACACTTATATTACTTTGGAAATGAATTGCTATTACATTAAATTATTAACAAGTTGATCTTCAAATTCTGATAAACATAACTTTTGTCAATGTTGCACTTTGTCTTCTTTGTTCATCTTTAATTTTGAATCTTCTTTTCTCATGCTGCTCCTTCCATTACACTAGCGTATGTCGCATTGTTTGAAAAGAATTTGGATAAGCCTAGTGCCTAGTGCCTAGTGAGTTTATGGTTATGTAATATTGAATTAATCACTTCTAACAAGTGTTTAAACCATCATGTTTGAAATATATTTCACAATAAACGTTGCATATTTCACAAATCATATGTGAATTCATTGAGTACACAAGGTGGTCGTGAAAATATAGCAAGTGTGTCATACTCAACTAATTCACCCTTCCCCTTCATGACATACTTATCATATTCTTACAAATATTATCTTACAAGCTTTGCAAGACACGTATGTCTTGCTCTTACGATGACAATTTCCATGCAGACCATCATAGTCCCACAAAACTCCACTTCCACTATGTGGGTCAATGACATTCTACATGTATCAGCAATTACAAATCATGTCCATGTATTTTCAAGTAAATCACATACTTATATGCATCAGTTTTTCATACATGATTTGACATTTTATGAACAGAACATGATATCATGATAAGAAGTTAATTACATACAACCCAAAAATATCACATGAAATTCATCAGATGTCCATAACCCTAATGTGTTTTCCATAAAAGTCAGTGATGGTCTCCCTACAAGTCTTGAATAATTGACGAAACATAATTGTAATAATCATGAGTAAAAGTCCCAAAGCCTTTTGAGTAGAGTAGTTGGATTCCTCACAAGTGTTATCCGACTGACATTGAATATCAAATCACATAGAAGGAGTGAAGTTTAATGGAACTATGATGATTCGTAAGAGAATTGTCATAAGAGCAAGGTCTACAAATCAACATAATCTCAAGAGTTGCATCGGATATAAAGTATAGTACTAAGATTTATTACAAAAACTAGGGAGAAATTCTACGCAACTATCTAACTAGAAAGTAACGCCTTCACTTCACGCATCAAGATCACACCTTCCCCTTGCCCTTGCTGGAGCTCTCAACATGGTATTTCCTTGAAAATGGTTTCAGTTTTATAAAAGCGAGGATTAGACCAAAGGTCTAATGAGTTCCCTCCAGCACAAGAATATATGACAAAACAATTCGTTATAACACATTAGTTTAAAACAATAATGCACACACCTCAAAACATAAAACACTGATACCCATTTCAATGGTTAAACATGCTTATTGTCACACACTTGTGACTAGTCAGTTGGGCTCACACTTGCCCTTTTGGTAGGCTACATAAAACGAATTCATGTGCTTCAATTGGGTACACACTTCCTATAATTTAAATATCAAAGTACACACTCACACTAATAACTCACATTATGCAAATTATCATTACACATTTAAATGATGCACACTATATGAATTTAGATCAAATATATCTCTAATATAACATATAAGTATACTTCTGTTAGGAAATAACAAGAGGAAACTCACTTGAAGTCCCAACCTAGAGGCATACTTTTGGTCTAGAATTACACCAGCCGAACACTTGAATTGAGGTTATCAAATGGTGAGTTAAAACCCCCAAATGATCTCCAAAAGACTTACTTGCAAACCCCTCAAATAAGGACCCAAGCTACAATCTCATACCAGACTTAAAACAAAATCTGAAATTGGGAAACAATGGAAATTGTGGGTTTCATGCGACCCAACCTGCATTGGGGTTGCATTCTTGACTATTTCACCTACACAATTCAGTTTGTGAAGAGGAACCCCAAATCCAACACCAACCATGATTTCTTCACTTTTGGGGATTAACACTCACACTAAATTTATATAAATCATCCTCAAACACTAACTAACCCAATCCAACCATGAAACCTATGGATTACATCAACACTTGATAAGGTTACACACATCCACCATTTTTTATTTTTGACAAATCCTTTCACCAAAACAATATAAAAGTTGATTTTAGCGTGGAACTCGCTTTATTACTTGATCTCACACATAATAGACATCAATAACGATTGATTTCCCAAAATTTCACAACCCAACCCCCAAACTAGAACCCTAATCTCCATATTGATACCAATAGGGAAGAGGAAACACAAGGAGAATGATGTTCATACCTGAAATTGAGTCTCCACACTTGATGTTCTTTAAAACATTCCTTATATCCTTCTTCTCTCTTCCTCCTTCCCTGAACCACACCTTTTCACACTTACACACACACGCACAAAGTTTGCTGCTGAATACCAAATGAGAATGGATGGAATCTCACCTCTTTATTCATCAAATTAATTTTTTAGCCACTATGGTTAGAGTCAGATTCCACATCGCCCTTCAACTTCATTTAAATGATCAAAAATTTTAACTTGTGTTATTACACTTTATCTTTAAGGGCATGACAAATAGTGCACACTCACTAGATTTTAACTACCATTATATGTAGTCGATAGAGTCAAAGATGATTTTAATAGTGGTGAAAGCATGCGTAATAATGAAAGTCTTATAAATATGACATCTCAAATTTGTTTAAAAAATCAATGTTGCTTAAAACCATAAACTCATTAGGCCAAAGGCTTACCCAAAATTTGTTTTAAAATTAATCAACCGAACCACTATCACATTAAAATAACGGTAAGGAAAAAGAGAAGACGTAAGTCACGGGACTGACTGACAAGAAAATAAAAACCAGGATACAATGTCATATTGGATTAATACTTTTTTATGTTTGAATCTATTTCCATATATTGAGGATAGAGTTTGAATATTTTCGCTTTATGTATTTTTTTTTTTTTGTTGTGAGCCTAGTATCTGAAGTATTCTCGAATTTATATTTGTTACATGTCTTACTTTTTATTTATGTAGAACCGATTATTATGTAAAATATGACACGTACGTATAAAAACCCGTTTGATGCATTATATTTGTTAATACATAGATAACAGGTGTATGACTAGAAATAGAATATGTTACATCAATCATTGATGGAGTATATTAATTCACAAGTCACCACAATTAGCATATGGGACTCAAGTAAACACAGAGTAACGTTGCCTTTAAATGCACAAAACACAACCACCACTTCTTAACGTGCTCATTCTCTACATAACCATTTTTTTTCTATTTAACCGAGGAGCCACACTCCTGAATACATTATGACTCATTTAGTACGATTCATAAATAGCGTAATTACTAAAAAAGGAAAAAAAATTAATCATAACATATCCAATCCGATATTGATTGGATGCACATCAAATCCATTATTGTAATTTAAAAACATTTAAATTATTGGCATAAATCTTGTCTCTTACAGAAAATCCTAACTTATTGTTTTATCCAAATTCTAGGCGAAGTTATTTACTTCTCAGTCGTCAATATTCAAATAAAACCGATAGATCGGATAGTGGAGATCCAAAATGGTTTTTTTTTTCTTTTTGTTTTATATTTTAATATTGAAAATCATATTTTTGAGATTGATAATGATTGTAGTGAACCTTAAAAACCTCTGTCTTTTTTTAAAATATCTTGAACAGTTCCTGTAGGCTGAGCGTCCTCCCCAAGCCAACTTGGAGATGGAAGTTTTATTTCGTTTTTCGACAGTGAAATAAGACCAAGGTTATGAGCTTATTATCTTAGGTCATATAGATTATATTTAAAATATTTATTTATGCTCAAACATTTTTATAAAATATATGCCATATATAAAGATTTTAATGAATGAATGAATAACTTTTGTTAGATATCGTGAAATAAACTTGTTTCAGATTTCATTAAACGATTAAAAACAATTTTTATGTAAACTTTCTATTAAGAGAAAACATTGTGTTGTCATATATATATATATATATCATATTTCTTTAGTGTCATATATTGAATGCTAAAAACATAATATTCTTAGATATATTCATAGGAGAATGCTAAAAAATATAATATTCTTAAGACTCTGTTTTATTTATTTATTACTTAATGAGTTTATTGTAATATATCAAAATGGTATCTTATGCAATAATTTATCCCGGGTAAGAGTCGTCACCCTCACTTACCGAGTAAGACTCTCCATCTTTATCATTACTCTTACCAGGTAAGATTTTTGACCCTTACCATATCCATCCGGTAACGAAAATTACCTGGTAAGCACTTACCGGGTAAGCGTTTAGTAAACGGTCTCTTAGTTAAAACATATTTTATTGATAACTATGTATCTATTGTTTATATTCAAGTAACTCATTATAGACATATTTTATTAGAAAATAAATAGCCCATAACCGAATTATATATATTGATAACTTAAAATTGTTATAATATTTGGTGCTGAACACAAAATGCTTGAATCCAGAACATTTGCATGTATCCGAAGTTAAAATTACGTCCATTGCATTAACTAGATGTTATAGACGTAGGAAGCATGAATCCGTATACATGGTCATGTCTCATGTGTGTTTTTCATCCCCTTCCATTGAACCAAATAAAACCCTTTATTCAATGGCTGGAAGTTATTTAAAAACATTAAAAGAAGATTTGAGTTTGAACATATTATGTTAACAATTAAGCATATGAGATACCGAAAGAAGTTTTTCAAACATGTTTTATGTATTTTGAAAACACTATACAGATTAATAGAGGATGTAAAGTAGTACTAATCATAGAAATCAACATTATCTCTAACATTGGTCGTGGCAAAATGTAATATCTCAAGATCACATTTGCATATAAACATGTATTTTCTTATATCAATAAATACCACTTTATACATTCGGTCCCAAATGTATACAAAAGCTACATAAAAAGTAGCTATCAAATTTTTCCATATACAAAACTAGAATACATAACAAGTATTCAAATACAAAAGATAACAGGTTATCCCAAAATCCCATGCAAGAACATATGAACTCTTCACAATTCCCTATTTCCCTTATCATAGATGGTTGTGTCCGACCTGTAATGCACATTTTCCAAAGCACCAAAAATGAGGGTTAGACCTTGAGGTCTAGTGAAAAATCTCGTTGTTGCTGTTACAGGATGAATTAATCACCAAATCACATTTATAAACTCATTTGAATAAATAACATGTAAACAACATTTTAACTAATAAACCTCTTTTGTCGCTTTAAAAAGATGAGGCATCATCAATTTAACGCATCAAATGACCAAACAACTCATTTATCATATTATGATAAAACTCATAGCATTATATAGATGAAAACATAAATTCATCGTATCACATGGGTGAGACAATCCCCAATTCCATGCAACACACTAGTGCAGGGACCTCATCTTATCGCATCATATAGGTGCGATATCCCAACTTGTCGCATCAATAGGATGCAACAAGTTCATTTTGTCGCATCACAAGGATGCGATAAAACTCATTTGTCGTATCAATAGGATGCGATAACTTAAGTCATCATATCACACATATGCGACAACTACAAGTCATCGCATCATAAGGATGCGACAACATATAATAACTTGATCAAAAACCCAGTTTTAACATTTTGTTGATTATGTCACCCTTATCCTGGTATACACATCTCCTTGAGATGTCATTCTTATCCCAAAATACACATCAGCTTGATATGTCACCCTTATAACCAAAATACACATCTCCTTGATATGTCACCCTTATTCCAATCACATGATATAACTATATTAAAATACCAATTCATGCTAGTTGTAGCATCAAAATAGTTTTATAACATCCCCATGTAAAGAACCATACTGTTCTAATTCAATACCATAAAAGGAAAGTTTATAAAATAAACCCACCTTATAGAATCACACAGAGATATTGATATGAAGATGAACAACAACAATTGAATAATTGAAAGAGATAGAAGATGAAGATGATGAAACCGACCAGATTCATTTTATTTGAAAGCAAGAAATTACAATCTCTGTCAATCACCTAATCGACTCTCATTGGAATGCCAATAATGAACAACTAACTATTCTAAGCCTATGTCACCTATTTATAGGTGGCATTCACAAGAAAAGCCAATAGTCCTTAGGCCCAAATACACGATATTACAATACAATACAATACAAATGACTTAATGAAACTTTCTAATATTTAGAACAATTTTGGTTCTAACAATCTTCCACCAAAGTTTTATAAAGCAAGCATCTCCTAAGCCTTCAAGTCTTCTCCCCCTTACTTTCTTTTAGAAAACTTTGGTGTGCCTAGCTTTAAGGAATTTTTCAAGCTCCCCCTATATAAAGCTCTTATTCTTCAATTTCAACTTTAAAATAAGATTCAATGTGAATTCAGCATAACTGATTGCACAAAGTACAACTTTAACTACAGACAACTCAACACAGTCCTTAACTCAGAATTATTGTTGGCCCACAAGCAATTAATTCGTCCAACTATGTGAATAGATGATGTGCGAGTTTCTTGACATTTCAGTGCACAAAGTCTTATGACAAATAATCTTTCTTTGAACCATGAGCTGAATATGCATTCAGCTTAAAAACTTGAACCAATAAGCTCACATAATGGGGTATCAACATCAACTTGAATTACCAAATCAAACATCTTGACATTAAGATCCGGAAAGAAGTATCAACAATAAGATCATGGCTTCATAAACAGCAAATCAACCAGGAAAGATAATCTGATTTCCTTCAAACTTTCAGCAAACTGTATAACAAATTCAGATTCAAAATCCCCAGATAGAAGAATGATTATATTCACTCAGAACTCTAGATCACAACCATAACTTTAAAACAATGATTGTAGACTTTCAAACCTCTAATTGATCAAGTTAGCAGAATGACTGAGAACACACAAAGATCAAATAACTCCAAAACCTCCAGAACGTTGATTGCGGACCTTCAAAACCTCTGATTGATCAGGTCAAATGAAATGATTGAAAGCATTCACGATCTGGCCTCTTGTAGAAAAACTCCAGAATAATGATTGCAGATACCTAAATTCTGACCAGTCCAATCAAATACAAAAATCAATCACCCAGTTCTGAAATCTTTTCAAATCAGGCTTTAATCAATAACCCCAATTAGGTTGACCAAAAAGTCAAACAAGAATGTTGTTGATGCTTCTCAGGGCAAATCAATGATAAAATGATCGCCTTAATCATTAAGCAATGGTGAACTTGAGCAAACAATTCATTAAGAACACAGATTAAGTGTTGGTCCCAGCCGGATCTACAAGAGTTATAGATAATCAGTTTGTAGAAGGGGGGATGAATAACTTTCAATTTTAAACATTATATATTGATAAAGAAGATCAATACAAATTTTACAAATCGATTGCGGAAGAGATAAGTTAAAGAACCTATCTAAACAATCTAAGATACACACAATTACAAATAACAAAGAGAAAAAATTTGCTACAAAAAATAAAGATAAGAATAAAAGTGCTCTTCACTTGTTCAAAGTGGTTTTTTTCTCTTAGACTGAGAGTAGTGAAAGAAGTAATTTCTTGGGTAAGTTGATAGTGAAGAAGAATGATAACAGAGAGGAGAGCACTCAGCTATTTATACCTATTGCATTAAATGCAATATAAAAGGTACAAAGCATGTGTCAAGATTTTAAAGGAAAGTTTGTCCTTTGCTACAGCAAACAGTCCTTTTCTTTGTATATGAGCAGTCCTATTTTCTTAAAGTAGGTAAGCACTATAGAGTCAATGGATTGGCTCCGTATTGTACTATAATCTAGAAAAAGTATGGGTTTGTTCTTTATGTGAGGAAGGACAAGGAAAAAATAATAGTGTTTGGTAAGTTTCATCTGATCGTTGAATATTGGGATGATACTGAAAAGTCTCTTCAGTATTCCCTGAAACTTACACAGACTTCACACATATATAGACGAGCTTGTAATCACTGTTGTTTAAAATCACAAACTTTCGGGTCTCTAATTCTCAGCTTCTGTCTTCGACATTGCTGAAAGATCTATGGTGTGAGTTTGGTCTTCTTGAAGTATAACAGTCTCTGAAGAAATTACATTACAGGTTTAGCAATCATTGAACAGACTCAGTGATGATCAATGGAACTGAATAACGGAAATACTATACTTCGATAGGTAAAAGGGATCATCATCAAATCAATGAGAGAGATGATCAACAATCTCCCCCTATTTGATGATGACAAAGCAACATAAAGAAACTTGCCTAAGTTATAATAGTAGGGAAAAGGTACAAAGAAAATACATGTCCTTTTTAACTTTTTTGGGACCTTTTTCAGTGACATAGTTTATTTATGTAAATTTATTTAAGTTTGTAAGGGATTACAAGTTCATGAAAAACAAATATAAATATGATAACTGAAACTGAAAGCATATTCACTGACTGCAAGTTGTCAGTGAATGAAAGAGAACTGGAACTTATAGATACATGTTCTTATTACTTTTTTCAGGGATCTTTTTTAGTGAAACTAAAGATTACTTTTTATTAATCATCGGAAAATTTTCAAGTGTTACATCAGTGATTGGTAGACCTATTAAATATAGATTATACATTGAAAGGTAAGAAAGGAAAACAATATTACAAGATATAAAGATAACTATTCTAAGTTGTTGAAGTCGATATACCCTAGCACATGTTCTCCACGCATATTTCTTCGTAGTATCTCCTTTTTGATCCTGCGATTCATCACCTCACCAGCTAGGTCATTGTCCAACCAAGATCTGAGATATACAAGATGGTCTATAAGATAGAGGTGGAACTCAGATACACCTTGGAAGCTGTATTTGTCGTCATAGTCAATGAAAATTAATCCATACTCAGGCTTCACATACACAGTGTTGGGTATGTAAGGACCCTTCGTTGGGCAGTGCCAAGTTCAGCTTTGAGGTATCTGGCTTCTTCCGATTCTTCAGGATTTCCTTTAAGGAGAACTTTGTTTCATGTTAAATCCTATGAGAATGTCCATCATCAGGGTCTGAAAGATGTCTTCTTCTTGTGGGCAGTTTCTCAGACACAGGAGGGACAACAACGAACTTTGACACCTTCTTGAAGAGTTCATTCTGGATGTCTTTGATCATTTTCTTGTGCTTGGACTTTGAACGTTGAATGACTTGACAAATCTCTAGTCATTCATCGTAGTCATACTGCCCGAGATATGAAGGATACTCGATGACAACCTCGAGGTTATCTCTGGAGATGACCATGGAGATGAGAAGTCCACCATCCTTCATTCGTCCAGGATGGTGACGTTTGAAATCCTGTGGGGACTTATTCTTTTCTTTATTATTTCCTCACACCATCTCTGGTCGTAGTCTTTTAGTGTCAATGATCTAGGATGTTTACGTTCAGCTCAGGAGAGCAGCTGAGCCTGAGCCTTGACCGGATCTTTCTTTTTCAGCTTCCCTTTGGCCAGCTTTTAGTTGTCTTCCCTTTGATGGCTAGAGACTTAGCCAACTTTAAGTTCTCTTCCATCTGTTGTCATTGAATTCTTATCTCTTCCTCGTCCTTCACGTCTTCCTCGCGTTCAGCATATGTGAGGAAGTCGAACTCACCACAACCAGAGGTACAAAGAGGGATTTTTACTCTGGTTTAGTCGAATGACTCCTCAGCTGAGTCATCCTTTGGTTAGAGAAAGCTCCAGATGTTGGAACAGAAGAAGTCCTTTCATCTGGAGGACCAAGGGGGATCAATGAAAAATTGAGGAGAATGGAGGCTTTAGTTTTAAAGGAGAAATGGACAAACCTGGAGCTCTGAGCAATCTTGGTGGGATCTATCTTCTTGAAGATGATAGAGAGATTGCTCTCTTAAAAAACACACCTTTATTTTGCTGGTGGTGTGCTAGTTCCCTTTGGTTTTCTCCCCTTAGGATGTAGATTCCCTTAGGGAGACACCCTTCTGAGCTGGTGTCGGTCTTGGGTGATACTGAATCGTGAAGTCATCGTTATCGTCATCGTTTTTAATCATCATCGCCAAGGTCTTATCCAGTGTCAGGGAGAGGAAGATCTTCATCAGCATCGTCTTCCTCATCACTTTTCTCAATACCAATACTTAATGCAAAGGTGATGGGAAGGTCTTCGTTAATAGTTGGAGCTATTACGACATTATCATAATCCTCAGCTTCAGCTTCATTAGAGATGATGGCATCCTTAGATTGAGGGATAGTAGTTAGAGGATCAGGATCAGCTTCAACTTCAGTGGCAACAACAGCTTCAACATTAGTTAACTCATCAATTTCTTCAGACATGTCTTTCTCCCCCTCCTTATCATCAACAATAGAAGAGGCAAGATCATTAAGACGTTGCAAGAGGTCTTCAGTGCAAAACTCGAGGTTTGAGAAGGCCTTGGCTTGCAATAAATTGAACTCTGCCACCGTGTCCATAGATTGACGGTTAGCATCTGTGAAAGAAGGTTCAGGGATTAGGACCAGACATTGGAGAAGCGTCAGAATCTACTGGAGGTCACCATGCCTGGCGAGCTAGACTTTCACTTCTTCGGCCTTATTGTTTAGAGCATTTATGGCCTTAATGTTGGCGGTCACTTCCGATTGCACCATCTTTAGCATATCCTTCACCTCACAGACCTCAGCTTTGACTGTAGAGAGGTCGTGGGTGAGGTCTTCATTGATGGGAATTTCTTGGTGAAACTGGTCTATTTTGTCCAAGACAATTGCCACCGTAGGGAGGAGGAGCTTGACATCCTCAGCCGTTTCATAGACATCTGTATCCATGGTTGTGGGCTCCGAAGTAGGAGGACCCGAAAAAGAAGGGAAAACTTGAGCATTAAGAGGCTCTAAGTTAGAAGAAATGAAGGGTAGGGTAAAGATGGAGTACCTGAGGGGTCTTCAGTGCCATCCAAAGCATTGACACTGGTTGTCTCATATCCACCTTCTTGAGGATAGGTGTCTTGTGTTTGAGGTGCCTCGAGAGGAGCAACCTCGGTCACCTTCAGTGATTTGGGACACTGAGCCGGTTGGATAACTTGCCACTTGTACGACAGTGTCTGATGAGATCACTAAAGAGCTAGGAGGGGGTAGCAGAGAAAGCGCTTCGGGGATAAGACTTGTTTCAATGATTGAAACCTATTGAGAAGTAATATTTAGCGACTTGGCTAGCCTCTTTTAGTATTTCTTGGCTCTCAATGAAGGACCAAGATTGGCTTGAGATTGTGTCCTCTTCGAGGATAAGAAGGTGGTGTTCAGGATAGACTGAGGGGGGTTTGCCTCAGTCATAACCACCTGAGAAGTAAAAGAAGTAGAGATAGAAGTAGAAAAGGGTAAGGAAGAAATGCCATTGGCAATGGTCAACATTGGTGCAAAAAGGCCAATATCTGTAGGTTTAGACTTGTGGTCCAAAATATGAGACCCAAGCCTACAGATGGGCATGTTACCTTCGGTCGGGTTCTTGTTGCCGAAGATCTTAGCGAACAACATGCATAAAAACAGGTGTATGGAACCACCTTCTCGTGTTGGCTCTTATTCAGCTTCAGCACAAGGTCTTTAAAGATCAACCAAGTCTAGTTGACCTTCAGCTGGTGAATAACGAAGATGCCGATGGCGACGCGAGAGGCCTGGTGCTACCCACCTATCTTCCCTCCCATGCACTGTATGAAGTTCGAAAAGAGGATCTTCCACACCGTGGACATGCAATTCTTCTCAATCTTAGACAACGACTTCAGGGGCTCGTTGGAGTCTTTATCCATTGTCCAGTTGTAGCCAATATCATCAATCATTTTGATGATGTCATCAGTAGAGGGTTCACTGGTGAAGAGAGTAGTGTTGGGGAGGTGGAGAGAGGTCCTGACAGTGGAGATGTCGAAGCTGACGGTCATCCTGTTGAACGTGAAAGATATCTTCTCCACCAAGTTTCCAGACTTGTCGTTATCTTGCTTCACTTCAGCAGTGAACCAGAACTGCTAAAGGAACTCTCTGATCATGATTGGTTCAATAGTGATAGCATGGCCAATGACAAAGTTTTTCAGAAAGTTGGTCGCATCCATGAAATGGGGTTTGTTAGCAAGAATTTCCAACAGTCCAAAGTGGTTATTAGGTTTGAAGGAAACATCGTCAATAGAGAAGTTGATGTTCTTCGCTGCCATTTCTGTTATAAAAAGATAACACAGAAGAAAATAACAAGAGTTTGTTAGAGTTTATTAGACAGGCACTCTATGTTAAAGTTTTGAAAGAAAAACTTAATTTCAAAAATCCAGAATAATATTAGGGTTTTTCAAGTAGATTTAGTGTTTTGAAACTTAGATTAAGATCAAGTGTTAGAATGAATCTTTAATATTTTTCTTCGTATCTAAGAGAATGAGTTCTTTAATGTTCAAACTAACTTTCGAAGAAGAAGATGAACAATTCAAATATTAAGGAGTTATCAACCTTTTTTGTTTGGAGAGAAGGAAGAAACGGTTGAAGGTTTGAAGGTTCTTGAAGTTCTTGCTTGCAGAAATTCTTTGAGAGCAAAAGTCATGAGAGTTTTTGTAAGCGTAAAGAGAAATAGGAGATGGTATCTCATGTATTTATAGGTAGGATAAGAGAGAAAGAGGAGAGAGGGAAATACGACTCTTGAAAAGATGTGCAAATGATGAAAGGCGTTCCTCATACTGATTGGATGGAATACAAATGGGTCGTGTGTGTCAGAGGGACGAACACGTATCAACATCCATTTAAATAAAAATATTAATGATGTCATAACGAATATAACCGTTCATTATCATTTTCTTTTGAAAAATCACTGGATAAGAAAAGAATACAATGAAAAAAATTAAGTCATTTAAAACAAAGGGATCACTGAATAAGAAAGATTCAGTGATAGTTTTGAAAAAAGATTATATATCTTTACAAGTAAGATATATTTTTGAAAGATTCAGTAATAGAGAGATAATCACTTAGGGATTTCACTTTTAAAATATTTTGATCACTGAGTAAGAAAAGAGTCAGTGATAATTTTGTTTTAAGAAAAAGACAAGTAGATATACCTTAGAGATATACTTACTTAAAAGGTTCAGTGATAAAAAGAAACACTGAAACGTTCTTCTAAAACATTTTGATCACTAAATAAGAAAGATTCAGTGATGGTTTTAAGTTTTAGAAAAGAATATAAGTACACATACCTTAGAGAGAAAGATACATTTACTCAAGAGTTCATTGATAGAATAAAAACACTAAATCATTTCATTTATGTATCACTAAGTATTGTTTGGAGCTGAAGGAATTAATCCTCAGCGTTCAGCATTACAAGTTCGCTGATTAAGATGTTAAATCTTGTCTCATCAAGAGGCTTTGTGAAAAGGTCAGCGAGTTGGTACTTAGTGGGCATGAAGTGAAATTCAATATTACCATTCATAACATGATTTATGATAAACTGATATCTGATCTCAATATGTTTGGTCATGGAGTGAAGAATAGGGTTGTTTGCAATTGCAATGGGACTAGTGCTATTACAATAGATAGGGATCTTTGAGAGCTGAATATCATAGTCACTGAGCTGGTTTTTCATCCATAGGATTTGAGCACGACAGCTTCCAACCGCAACATATTCAGCCTCAGTAGTTGATGTGGACACTGAGTTTTGCTTATTACTTGTCCAGCTCACCAACTTTCCACCTAGAAGCTGATAGCCTCTAGTAATGTTTTTCCTATAAATTTTGCAACCTGCAAAATCACTATCCACATAACCAATTAGGTCGAAACCTGAGTCATTGGGATGCCCAAGGCCTAGATTAGGAGTTTCCTTCAGATATCCGAAGATACGTTTTACAACAATCAGATGACACTCCTTAGGTTCAGATTGATATCATGTACACAAACAAGTAGAATACATAATATATATGGTCGACTAGTTGTGAGATACAGCAGGGAGCCGATCATTCCTCTATAAACAATAACCTTTATAGGCTTTCCATTTAGATCCTTGTTCAGCGAGAATGAGGAGCCATTGAAGTCTTCATAGATGAGTTGTTGGCTAGATCAAATTTCTTCAGCATATCCCTAACATACTTACTCTGATTGATAAAGATACATTTATCTGATTATTTAATCTGATGACCTAGATAGTAAGTCAGTTCTCCCATCATGCTCATCTAATATTCTTTGTTCATAACAAACCGAAAACACAAAGAGGGATTAGTGGAACCAAGACCTTTGCCTTTACACTGAAGATTCTTCATCTTCTTGTACTTCTCCTTCAGCTTCAGGTATTTATCATCTTTAGATCTGAAAGAGAATAGGGGATTAGAAGATGGCGTCGCGATCTTCTTGGACCTGTATTCACTAGCAAAGTGACCTTTGCGTTGGCAATTGTAGCAGATCGATGAAGCCTTGTCAATGGAATTTGAATTTGGGTTTTCAGTTAAGGTTAGCGAAGGAGATCTGCGCTAGTTAAATTTTCTATAGAACTTCCTAAGAAAGTTAGTAAGAAGGGCCAATGACTCATAAAACTCTAAAAGATCAACGTCTGATAAGCCCTCAGAGTTGGAAGGATCTAACTCAGTGATAGATACAGAAGGAATAGAAGAAATAGAAAGTTTGGCTGAAGGGCTATCAGAGATCAAAGCTAACAGATAGCTTTTCATTTCCCTAGAGACTTTAAGAAAATTCTTCTTCAGCTGATGGGATTGCTCATGATTAACAATATCCCATAAAGGGTACTGAGAGGGAGAGAGGACATGTCCTTGGACATCTTGAGACATATGGTATAATGATCCCATGATTATGGCCAACATTCCAGGAATTTTTCCAGTGTCTCTGAGTTGGAATATTCTCTTCCAACTGGTCACAAATCGATAAGAAGACAATTAAAACGTTGATGTACTTCAAACAAAGTTTCAATCTTTCTAGAAAGAAAGCTTTCATATTGTCTTACTAGGTTAATCTTTCTCGATTCTTGTACTTCAGAAGTACCTTCATACTGAACAGATTAAGTATCCCACATGGTTTTCAAGGTTTTAAGCTTCATCACTAAGGGATATAGCTCGTCAGGAAGAGCCATGGCTATTATAGACATCACACGAGTGTCTAAAGCCACCTTCTACTTGTCTTCATCACTCCATTGATGAGGAAGCCCTGGAATTTTCCGTTCAAGAATCGCGATAGTCATAGCAGTTGCAGGAACTGCTGAAGAGATAGAGGATGGAACATAAGGTCCATTATCTATATAGTATGGGATCTCAGGATCCAAACCTTCCAAGAATAGAGACATCTGATTTTTCCAGAGACTGAAGTTATCTCTGATGAAACGAGGAAGTTTGGCAAGAGAGCCATTATCGTGAAAGTAGGTGCTAGTGTTTTGCAAAACCATTTTAACATGAATAAATTATCTAAAAAAGAAAAGATAATAAAGCACCAATAAAACAACAATACAACACAAAAAGCAAACACTGCTCAAATAATACTTGTTGGTCCCAGTTGGATCTACAAGAGTTATAGGTAATCAGTTTGTAAAGGGGGATGAATACAAACACTGAAACTTTCAATTTTAAAAATTATGTAGATAAAAAACATCAATACGAATTTTAAAGATTGTTTGTGGAAGAGATAAGGTAAAGAACCTACCTAAAAAATCTAAGATACACACAATTACAAATAGCAAAGAGAAAAATTTGCTACAAGAAATAAAGATATGAATAAAAGTGCTTCACTTGTTCAAAATGTTCTTTCTCTTAGACATAGAGTAGTGAGAGGAGTAACTTCTTGGGTAAGTTAGTAGTGAAGAAGAATGATAACTGAGAGGAGAGTATTCAACTATTTATACCAATTGCCTTAAATGCAATTCAGAATGTATGAAGCACGTGTCAAGCTTTTGGAGGAAAGTTTGTCCTTTGCTATAGTAAACAGTCATTTTTGTTGTATATGAGCAGTCTTATTTTCATAAAGTAGGTTAGCACTATAAAGTCAAGGATTGGATCCGTACTGTAATATACTCTAGAAAAGGTACAAGTTTGTCCTTTGTATGAGGGAGGACAAGACAAAAATAATCGTGTTTGGCAAGTTTCATTTGATCACTGAATACTAGGATGAAGCTGAAAGGTCTTTTCAGTATTCGTTGACTTCACACATATATAGACGAGCTTGTAATCACCGAATACCGCTTCAGATCACGAACTTGCTGGTCTCTAATTTTCATTTTCTATCTTCGATATTGCTGAAGGATCTGTGGTATGAGTTTTGTCTTCTTGAAGTATAACAGCCTCTGAATGAATTACAATACACGTTCAACGATCACTGAACAGACTCAGTGATAATCGTTGAAACTGAACAACAAAAATACTATACTTCGATAGATAAAAGAGAACATTATCAAATCAATGAGAGAGAGGATCAACATTAAACTCATAGAGTCTTAAACACGTACTCATGTGATGGGCGATGAACAAGGATAAGGATTTAAATCACCATTGCCTTAGGTAGATTCTCCCATGAACATGTATATCTGTAATGATCGGTTTAAATTTATGAGTTGATTGGGTTTCGGATTAAATAACAATGAAAAGTTCAACGGTAAAATTTTATAGTTGTTGGAAAAGAAGGGACCATAAGGGAAAATAGGACACCTCCATATGGGTTTAAGTTTTTGGTCCAATGTGATAATTTGGATTTGTGGTTTTCACATGGGGAAAGGGTGCATGCGCATACACGGGCTCACCCTCCATTTCTTAGAATTTCATATATATATATATATATATATATATATATATATATATATATATATATATATAGGAGGAAGATCAAATGTTAACCAATAATTTTGTGTTAACTTTGAAAACTATGGCGACCAATCAAATTCAATTCTTCTTGTAGGTTTATATCATGTTCACATTTTAATTACAAGGGTATTTCAGTAAATTGATTTGATATGTAACTCCCAAACAATTAATGGGGAGTTACAAATCATCAAATCCCAAAAAATATGCATTTATAATATTAATATTTTTATTTTTTTTAATCTTGATCTTCCATGTTCATTGTTTTATTAGTTTTTAAATTCGCATAGAAAACACGGTAGTAAAAATTTTCGGTATCGATCAAGCTAATATGGATAAACGCAATGGAAAATAAATCGACAACAGTGAGAAGATTAAAATGGTTTATGATAACAATCAGAGTTCGAGGTCGGAAATTGAACAAATTAACCAAAACGAATGTATTGGTAAAAAGATTTTTATTTTTTTTAGATTCGTTTTAATCGAAATTATGTTCATTACGATGTGTTGTGTTTTTTATAATTCATCTTCTATTGATAGTTTTTTTCTTTAATTATTAAAATATGTACCTAATTCACATGTTCAAATG
>NC_037530.1:8652599-8658233 GCF_001531365.2 Cynara cardunculus var. scolymus
AAATCTAAATTATAAATTAATGATAAGGGTAATTTTGTAATTTAACCTTTTTGTAACCCCCTAATAATTAATTGGGAGTTACAAATCTTAAAAGATATCTCTAATTGATCATGAGATTTTTCTGATTTCTTTATTATTTCATGTTCATGTTCTTCTTTTCAAGTTATGTTCTACATATATTCAAGTTATGTTCATAATCTATCGTAGGTTACAAATCGGCTGGAGAATATCGGGTTCACGATGTGTGATGATTTATTACCAAAATACCCTGTGAACAATTGTTCATAAGCAGCCCAATTAATTTAATGATTAATTGATTATTTTTTAATACTCATTTAATAATGACCGTTTGACCAATTTACCCTTTGAACAATTGTTCATACACATATCAATTAAATTATTGTTTATTTAATCTAATTTAATAATAACCGTTTGATGATAAAATGAACGATCAAGATCGGTTCACATAGTTTGTACCATATGGTTGGTTTCTATTTGAACCAGCCCCTATATATATATATATATATATATATATATATATATAGTGGAGAGAGAATTGTTAGGAGTATGTTCTTTTGTTAACCCAATTTATAGTATTAACTTTGTAAACCCATCACAACCATTCATCTTATGAATCAATGGATGACAATTATGATGGAAATTCTGCACTAACTAATAATATAATACATTATCATCTAAGATGAACATACATGAACAAATGTATTATTGAAAAAAATTCATAAAGTTTGTAACTGCCCATTAATGACATTAATGTTCATATGAACATTAATCCATTGTTATTAATTAAAAAATCTCCATCATTATCAACATTAATATACACATAGACATATTCCCCTATATGAATATGGGTTCTCTTGTGAACAATTTGATTATGTTCATTAATATGAATAATGTGTTTGTGTTCATTACTATCTGGACAATATTTACATATGTTCACAAAATTTCACTTGGTTATTTCAACTTTTTCGTATATTAACAGACAATGAACATTGTACACTTATGAAAATATGTTCACCGGTGATCTCGTGATATTTTCCTCCATACCGTTCATATAACCGGAAACGATATTAACAATACGTTTCAAAAATGTTTACTTGTGATTTGTTCACTCAGAAAAACAATTTCATCAAGTCTAATTTTATTTAATGATAATATATTGTGTAATTTAAATAATTTATCATAATCCCAACAATCAAGCAACTATTAAATTATAACCACTTATTAATTAATACAAAATGTAACTTACGTATATGTACAATTTACCCTTATGTCCTTCATCTCATAATCAATATCTTACCGAAATCTACCACAAACAATAAATTCTATTAGTCCACTAGGTTAACATAGTTAACACTAAAAATCGAGTTAACAAAACAACCTAGCTTTTATATATATATAATCAAAATGTCATATTACTCATATTGTTGGAAAAGTGGAGTTAAATGAATTGTGTGAGTGTCCATACATAAAATAAATAATCCATTTCAAAAGGAAGACCAATAATAAATATAAAGTTTTCTTAAACTCATGACTTTAGTGCAGTCAAACCCCTAACTTCAAGTGGGTATTCTTGTCCCTCGGCATTTCTTGTGTAAATGGATTTGTTCTCACATGTCTTCTCTTCTTCAACTTCATCATTTGTTTATATCTCATCCTTATGTAAATGGACAACTTGCCCTTTTACCATGTTCAACAATCCGTTTATGTTTTTTGGGTTCAATGCATACAACACCAATAGAGCATCGGGAGAAAGTGACATTTACTTCATTATGACGAATCGAAAGACAATGATCACATTTATCTAGGACATAAATTTGAAGTGTTTCATTATGTCGACATGACTATTTTAGAAGTTGTGTTGTACCCAACATATCATTTATCGATCATTTGGTTTGTTGAGCTGCTACATACATTGAATCATTAATTAATGATCAGTAATCTTGTCCAAATTTTGACCTACATATTTTCTATTTTAACATACATCGCAATGTATCCTCATCCTGTGCCTTGTTGCCTTCAAGATGGTGATCCAATTTTGAGGTTGCATGCACTCGACACATTATGTCGAGAAATAGCTTGAATATTGTGAATATAATTAGCCATTTGCAAGAGAGAAATGTATTCAAGAACCAGCTAGAAGAAAATAAGCACGCCTAACGAAAACACTGATTTGTTATTTGGATATTGTAAATAGTGCATGATTTTGACAAATACAGGAACAAGATAAAATGTTTGGTCAAAAACATTAAAAGGAGAAGCTAGCAATAACATATCTAAACATATATACGGTTATACACCATTTGAATAAACCAAGCCTTTGGAACAAGCCAAATCTTCCATCTTCTATGATAAGAACGGTGCACATGTTGGATCTTATTGTGACTTCTCGTCTCACATATTTGAAAGTGAGATTTATGAGCTCTTTATAAGGCTTACCATGACATTAAGTTAATTTAGAAGTTATTGGACCAATCAATAAGGAGTAGTTTAGTCCTTTTACCATTTTATTTAATTTTCTATAAAAAAAATTGTATAGATAACCCATCCCTCAACCCCTAGTCCCTCTCTCAATTTCTCTCTCTCTCTCTCTCTCTCTCTCTCTCTCTCTCACACACACACACATACACAAACCCAAGGTGACCAACCCCTCATATCTCCGCTGCTCCACAACATCTCCGACCTCCATTGACCAGGAAAGAGAGAGTTTTGGTATTACTGTTAAAAGACTGGTAAATGTTATTTAACTTTCTTTCAAACACACTAGCAACCTTCAAGAACAAGATATATATGAATCTTAATTTAAGAGTATCTAAAATCACTATGTTAACATCTCTAGGAAAGAGTTGTTCCAAAAATAATTTAATATATATTGCCATAGAAAATCACCACCCAAGGGAAAGTCATACCAGGGAACAATAATCAATCCATACTTGCCAAAATCCGTGGAATTATACAATCCATAGTGGCTTGTAGTCACAATCCATACAGGTTTAATGGCGGGGACCTCATGGCCCCGTGGTCCACATTTGTGAACCCTACCTGCCCTACCTTTATAGGCAAGCACCGGAAAAGACATTATGTCCTCCCTTGGAATTGAACCCGGGTGGGCAATCAACCCAGGGCAAGGCGTTTGCGGAAGAGAGGTGGCCACTAGGCCAAGACATCCATACAGTAATCAATCGATACTTGCAAACTCCACTCACATACTCCTCGACGAGGGTGAAGGCGCCTCAAGCCAATCAGATCTATGTGACTCTTTGTAAACTTGAAGTTTAGGGTTATGGCTTTTCAAAGGGAAGTATCTTAAAGATGAGTCCTGAAGGCACCGGTTGTGGGATATTCAAAAGAGATAAAATGAAAAGGTTTCAAAATGTCTAACAATTTATTTATTGAAAAACGTTATCCGTGACTTGATTACTTAAATTATGAACTTTGTTGAGTTTTTTTCAGACTTTTCCCTTATTTTAAAATTGATTTAGAAGCTACTGGACTTTTATTGCTTTGTGTCTTGGGACATTACAAACTTGAAACTTCTATCTTGTTTGATGAGTAGATAGACCAACTATTGATCTTTTTACTGGACATTTCTTGACTGTTACCTGAAAATTTATGACATTTATTTAGTGTTAAAGTTATACATCTATTTAGGGTGGTTTACCTACAAAGTTATATTACATCACCGGATGAATATGACAATGACCATGAATCTTACCTTGTAAGAGCGAAGCAAAGACTGAGAGTCTTACCCGATAAGTGAGGACAATGACTCTTACCACAGTCAGCTCTTACAGGCTAAATTGTTGCATAAAAAGCCCTTTTTGTTGACTAAAATCTTACCTAGTAAGTAAATGATAGTGTTGAATTTTACCGTTAAGTGCTTACCGGATAAGTGTTTGGTAAACGACCGTAAATATTGTTAATATTTATTTATTATTTAAATTATAAATAAATTGATTTAAACCATAAAAGGTAGTAAAACATAAATGTAAACCGGTTGAAGAAGGGTCCGTAACTACGTATTAATTTCTGGAACGATAAATACATCTTCCACGAGGACCGACAGTGTTTATGTGTGAAATCTGATTCTCTTATGCTACTAATTTTGACTTTGACCGGTCATAATTACCATTTTTTAATTCAATAAAAAGATTCTTTTTAAGTTTTATTATTTAAATAACATCATATTTAATGTTTGATATTTCTTTTTAATTTTAATTACGATTATAATTTATTTTTCCATTGAAACAGATGTCACAAGTATCAGTTTAACTATCACCGACCAAATAATTAATTTTTAAATATTTTTTTCTCCAAAAATAAAATCTAAAAAATTTATTAAATGTAGTAATAATCCTCGGGAGATGGGTCAAAGATGAGCATATATGGTCAAACAAGGTTTCTAATTTGGTATATTAATGAATTAATTCCAACATATTTTATAAAACAAATTTTCTATTTTAAAAAAATTCAATATTAATTATAATATTAAAATATTTTATTCATATATTAAAATAATGTTTTTCTCTAAATATTCTTTTTTAAAGTTTTTTATTGATGTTCTGAATTGGTAATTATTTTCAAGGTGTTCTTTCTCTTAATTTTTCATTTTGGAAATAGTTTTCTAGAAACTGTTGAAATTAAATATTGGCTCAAAATATTTATTTTTATTATTTTCTATATTTTAAAACATTTGTTGAAAATATTCATGACTAACATTAGTATTAATTAAATAAAACTCGATTCAGAAAATTCAATGTGGCGCCTAAAACCATCAAATTTAAAATGGTTAGCTCGTTTACTTGGGCTGCCTACCACTGTTATGAATTGGGCTTTCTTTGAAATATTTATGATTAGATGTCTGCGATGGCCAAAAACCGGTCCCGGGTTGGATCGGTTTTAATCGGTCTCAAGCTTTCTCTAATCAGTCATAATCGATCCTGGCGTAACCAGACCCGGTCGTAAATGGTAGGACCGGTCAAGGTAGTTCATAACCGGTTATAGGCTGCCGATCCCAACATTAAAAAATAAGATTTTTTTTTATTTTTGTTAATGTTATCTATACTATCTTATAAAACATTTGGCTAAAACTCTTAAACCCGTTCATCTCATATCTGAATTCGTGTAACTAACTGCAGATAAACACAATCAAATACATGATAAACATCTTATTTTAAATATAAAAAATCTAAAATATAATTAGTATAATCATTAAATTCTAGCAGAATACTTAATTATTATTTTTATAAAATTTATAATATTAAACCAAAAATAAATTGTTTTATTATTAAACTTAAATTAAATTATATATGAAAAAAATATTCTATATTATAAAATCATTTTGACAAGAACTCTTAAAAACCAATTTTTATGCACGAAATATTGTTTATTGATTCATATTACTTAAAATTCAAGATTACAATTAAATTATGTCTAAGTACAACTTATTAAAGCTTCATACTTAAATTCGTCTAACTAGCTGCAGATAAACATAATCAAATATTGGATAAATATCTCATTTAAATATAAAAAATCTAAAATATAATTATGATAATCATTGATAAATAACAGAATTTAATTAAGGAAATTACACCAAAACACAAGAACTTTTAAAAA
>NC_037530.1:8659578-8682757 GCF_001531365.2 Cynara cardunculus var. scolymus
AAAAAGTGATAATAACCTACCAAAAAGCTATTATAAGTAGTTTTTTAATAAACTAGTTTATATGCATCTAAACATATATACAAAAAATAAGCTAACTTATTTTTGGCAAACAATGTCTTAATGGAAGAACAACCAAATAGCACCTTAGGAGCCATTTTTTTTTTGTAAGGGTGTCCGGGCCAAAGCCCAACTAATCCCCGACAATTTTGGAGGCTAAACATGGCCCCACTTAAATGTCGCCAACACTCCCTTCCCAGGGCTCGAACTCGGGTTCATGACTATGTCATGCCCAAGCCTTTACCACTAGGTTGGAAGGTCTTTGACCTTAGGAGCCATTTACCAACACAAGTTCGAAAATTGCTAACAAAGTAAGTGAGGTTCTTGTCTTTAACGATATAACATCCGTCAACGACATTGTACATGGGTTAGAAGGTGTTGATAAACAGCATTGATCTTAACGGGCGAACACCACTACCTGTAACAAACCCTTAGGTGACATTTGTTTTTTATGAGATGCTGAAATATGAAATCTTAATTCTTTCACTTCTGGTTGATAAGAAGTGGTGTTGAAGTCTGAAATCCGGATCACCTAGACTAAAATCAATTTTCATTTTGCATTAATTGTGTCTCAATTTCTTCTCTTAAACTAACTATATATGTTTCGTCAGCCATACTCCCATGCGATTGAACTTCTTCAGTCTCATCGTTACCATCATCCCCTTGCTTATTGGTGATCGTATTCAGAAAATAACTTATCACTTAAACCTTTCTTCCGTATGAAGTTGTGAACCGCCAAAACATGCAATAACAATATTTCTTTGAACCTCAAGTGAAAACGATGTCATTTTTCTCCATATTGGAAAACATGTTTTTCAGGACACTATGAGCACATTCAATAACATTTTAGGTTTTGCATGAGAATGATTAAACTTTTCATACGTGTTCATTGTCCATCTACGATGAAAATCCCCAAGCCAATATCTAACATTGCGATATGGTGCCATAATTCCTCGAGTATTCATATAAGCAGCACCATATAGATGATATTTATCTGAAAACAATAAAGAAAATAGTTAATAATATGAATATAATAATTATATTACCTCCAAATCTTTATTA
The DNA here is from genome assembly GCF_001531365.2 of Cynara cardunculus var. scolymus. Lineage (NCBI taxonomy): Eukaryota > Viridiplantae > Streptophyta > Magnoliopsida > Asterales > Asteraceae > Cynara > Cynara cardunculus. The sequence continues at coordinate 8,660,698 of NC_037530.1, forward strand.
TACCTAAAGGAGGAAACGAAAATCCAATATCACCATTTGTTAAAGTTTCGGACAATACTTTATAATCATGTGCAACCCCTTACCACCCGACAACAATAAATGTAAACCATGTTGAAGTCACAAATTGCCAAAACATTTTGATAACATTAACTCTTTCCTCGTTCTCTATATAATGTTGCTTTTGAATAGGAACAATAACATGTGTTAAAGTTCTATCAATGTAGCAAATTGCTCCCTACATTAAAGCTAGTAGTCAAAATATTTTTAGAAAGAAAATTTCTACAAATATAATTAGTATTATTATTTACCTTAAAAATTCATCGTAACCTCCTATTATTCCCTGGGATGTCTGGATTAGGATTGAATGATGCAGGAACTATGGTCTCTTAAGCAAATTCGATCATTTTATCTAACACTTCATGAATTTTTTTATGAATTGTTTGTGTTGAATGTTGGAACCTGTTTTTCAGCACCCTATAACGTTGATTATGATCTATAATCATCAAGAAGATGGCCATATTTTCTTCGGCCAATATATGTTTGCTATCCGTTAACCAACCGTTTGCTTTAAATTGATCACATAGTCGAACAAAAGCATCACGGGACATTCGTAACGAATCATTACATTGTCAATCATTACCTTCAAATAGTTCATCCGTAAATTGACTTCCAGTCATTACAGACATATTATATCTTTTTCCTTTTCAAGTTTCTTGATCGCAAGTAGTACATATACAAGCACATAACAATGACAAGTATTCATCCATGATAAACTTGTTAAAAGCGTAAATAAGATTATAAATAAAATCATACGAACACTAGCTTTTTTTTTTTGTTTTTTTTTCAGTTTTGTTCCTTCCCGATACAAATCATTCAACTTTTAATTTTTCTGTATCAGGTTTTTCTAAAATATGAGATATATACATTCTAATCTAGTTTTTACAAAAAAAAAATGATATTCTCCAAATTATCAAGGATCAATGTCTGTGATTGAGAAAGTTAGAGTACGTGTTTTTTGTGGAGGTTTTTAACAGTTAGTCAATGACGTGGTAGATTATATTCCAAAAACACAAAAAGTTGTTGTATTGTTGCCAATACACTTAACATTTCCAGGTTTGATCAATTATTTAACTAGAAAATTAAACTTACCTGATTTTCAAAATCGTTATAAGTTAACATATAAATCTATGTCATCTGGTTCGATTGTCAAGTTATTTGACACCCATGATACGAGAAATTTTTTGGCTATTGGTATGAATATCTCGCCGCAAGCCTTAAGATTGTATGTTTGTGATCGTGGTGTTGAAAACAATCAATCAAACTCAAACCAAAATATTGTTCCAACCACAGTGTATGGGACCGAGCATCATCAGTATATACTTCCACTCGTTTCATATGTGCCAAACTAATGTGAGCCGGGTTATAGCCAAAACATACTTCCATTCATTCCATACCAATGGTTCCAATGTGATGAGTCAACTCCTAGCACTTCATGTCATTTGTGCCAAACTCAATATCAACCGTTTCAAACCCCACTTGAAACATGCCAATCTTAGTATCACCCGTTTCAAAGCTAGGAGACGTATGAAACTCCATATCAGTCGTACAACACTCCATATAAATCATACAAAAATTGTCCGACGTATCAATACCAAGATCTACCATCTGATTATGGCATTCATATTTCTAAAATTTTTGCCGAAAAATATGAAGCTAATTTAGATGACACTGAAAATACATCTGAGAAATATAAGGTTGATCTTGATCCTTATTATGGAGCTGTCTCAGGGGATTGTTTGTATCATCCCAGTGCAGATGAATATTTGGGGTTACAATCAGATAGTAGTGATAGTGAATCGGATATGGAAGATAAAAAAGGACTGGAAGAGAAAGATAAAGAAGATCTTGATAGGGGTAATATTAGTGCTCCGGTGGGTTGTAATTTATTTTGGGGCATACCTCCCTCATTACCAACGCCCTTCCCTATTGTGAAGCCTAAAGAACGGGGGCCCAAATATCAACGTTCTAAACGAGTTAAAATTGGGGAAATTTTCAAGAGTAAAGAAGACTTGAAACTAGCACTAGGACTAAAATGTCTTGAAGAGGGTTACCAGATGAAAACCACCCGCTCCACACGATCTAGGTTCGAAGCAATATGTATATTAGAAAATTGAGAATGGCGAATAGGAGCAACCATAATTAACGATACGACATTGTATCAGGTTCGTAAATTAAGGACTTACACACATGCTCATAAACGTAAGTGTATCCCACTCATCGACAAGCAAACAAGAAGGTGTTAGATCATATACTGAAAGATGCGATGAATGACACAAATAAAGTATACAGGAGTCATGACATCATCGTCGATATGAAGAACAACTACAAAATCTTAGTTAGTTATATGTAAACTTGGCGTACAAAGTGTTATGCCATTCTTCTGTTAAGAGGTGACCCGGAGGAATCGTTTTCCTTACTCCAGGTATACTACTACAATTTGGAAAAGGCTAATCCAACCGTAACGAATATTGAGACGAATGAAAGGGCGCAGTTTAAGCGTTTATTTGTTGCCATTGGTTGTGCGGTAAGAACATTTTCATTAGGTCTTTATTGAAATTATATGTATATGTACACTATTTTATATATACTCATTTTGTTTGTTCTTTTTCAATTTTTATAGATTCGATGGTTTGTGAATCCCTTACTACCGTTGATTATAATAGAAGATGCTCATTTGAAAGGTCCTTACTTAGGTACCATGTTTTTGGCGGTTAGCATGGACGGAAACAATCAAATTTTGCTTATTGCTTATGGGGTAGGAAAGACAGAGAGTGGGGTGACCTGGACAGTTTTTATCCAGGTTGAAAGAATACATCGATGAGTCGGCAAATTTGCGCATCGTATCTGATATGGCTGCTTCCATCAACATGGCGATTAGATCTGTATTTCCTACCGTGAATCACGGGCTTTGTTGTCGACATCTCGAAATGAATTTACAATTTTGAGCTAAAAAGACAAGTTATTGGGAGAGATGTTTAGGAGGACCTGCAAAGCTTATACGGTGGAAGATTTTGAAAAGTTAGTCGAGCTTCGTCAAGCTCTACCAGTCAGTGCTAGAAAAACATTTGACAAAGCTGAAAAATGAAATGGTCAAGAGCACATTTCGCTGGAATGTGTTACAGTGTCATGATTTCCAATAGTGCGGAGTCTGTAAACACATTGTCAAGGTATGCACGACGCCTTCCGGTCTTGATACTGATTGATTTTTTCCACATCTCACTGTAGATATGGTATTACGACCATCATGAAGTTGGAGGTAAATATATAATCAACTACATATTTGTTTTACGTAAATGTTTTTAACCTTAATGAGCTATACATTATGCAGTCTCACTTGGACAGAAGCTTACCTCTTGGGCAGAAAAAAAAGTGATTAAAAGAATTAACAAAAGTGCAACATTGATAACACACAATATTACACGCACTGTGTTTGAAGTAAGAGATGGTCATAGAAATAATGTTGTTGATCTACTGTAGCAGACTTGTAGTTGTAGGAAATGGTAACTGTCTAGTTTACCATGTGGTCATGTGATATCAGTTTGTAGGAGGACGGGAATGACATAAACGAATTTTTGGGCGACAAAATACTACATGATGCAAATTTACCGAGCTACATACATGGATGTACTAAATATTGCTAATCCTCCTGTGGCATGGGAATATCCCACTGAATATATGACCGTGAAATGTGGATAAAAAATGAGGAAATCGACAAGGTCCCCGTGAACGCATTCTTTCCCAAGGAAAGGTCGTATGTGAGAAACAATGTAGTAGATGTGGTTAGAAGGGACGTAATCGTCGCGATTGTCGAAGTATACTGCATCGATGAGCCAAAAAATTTGTGCATCATATTTGATCTGGCTGCTTCCATCAACATGGCGATTAGATCTGTATTTCCTACCGCGAATCATGGGCTTTGTTGTCGACATCTCGAAATGAATTTACAATTTAGGGTTAAAAAGATAAGTTGTTGGGAGAGATGTTTTGGAGGACCTGCAAAGCTTATACGGTGGAAGATTTTGAAAAGTTAGCCAAGCTTCGTCAAGCTCTACCAATCAGTGCAAGAAAACATTTGACGATGCTGACAAAACGAAATGGTCAAGAGCACATTTCGCTCGAACGTGTTACAATGTCATGATTTCTAATAGTGCGGAGTCCGTAAACGCATTGTCAAGGTATACACGACGCCTTCCGGTCTTGATACTGATTGATTTTTTCCACATCTCACTATAGATATGGTATTATGACCATCACGAAGTTGGAGGTAAATATATAACCAACTACATATTTGTTTTACGTAAATGTTTTTAACCTTAATGAGCTATACATTATGCAGTCTCACTTGGACAGGAACTTACCTCTTGGGCGGAGAAAAAAGTGATTAAAAAAATTAACAAAAGTGCAACATGGATAACACACAATATGACAAGCACTGTGTTTGAAGTAAGAGATGGTCATAGGAATAGTGTTGTTGATCTACTGCAGCAGACTTGTAGTTGTAGGAAATGGTAACTGTCTAGTTTACCATGTGCTTATGTGATAGTAGCTTGCAGGAGGACTGGAATGACATAAATGAAATTTTGGGCGACAAAATACTACATGATGCAAATTTACCGAGCTACATACATGGATGTAGTAAATATTGTTAATCCTCCTGCGGCATGGGAATATCCCACTAAATATATGACCGTGAAACCACCTCTTGTGGATAAATAAACGATGAAATCGACAAGGTACCCGTGAACGCATTCTTTCCCAAGGAGAGGTCATATATGAGAAACAATATAGTAGATGTGGTTAGAAGGGACGTAATCGTTGCGTTTGTCCAAGTACATTACCAGCAGATGAAGAGACAATGAGAGCATCTAGGAGGGCATCTGGTAGCCTGAAAAAGTTAACTGTGCACAAATTTGATTTAAATAAACCTAGTAGGTGACGATGTTTCTTTTGTATTTTTTATTAATGATTAAATTACTACATTGCATATGTGTTTTTAGGATATTATGCATCTTGAGTTCTATAAGTAAATGTGAAGTAGACTTTCAAAACATAAATGTTAACCATCACTTAATAGCCCAGCTTGAAAACAACAACATAAATGTACGACACGAAACAAAAACTAAACATATACATTAATTCTCCTCTAAATAAAATGTTTTACACGAAGCAATCCAGAAATGTTTTTCATCAACCAAGTCCTGCATTTCTTCAAATGTTTGACCAAGTTCAGTGGCACAAACATTATCAGCTCAAATCTTCTTTTATAGTTGTTTTACTGCTTTCTTCTTCTCTTTGATCCCTTGGATGATTCCATCCTGCAACACCTTGTTACTACGCCATTTGTCAAATATCTCTTGGATTTCAGTTTCGAATTTTTCAATGGACCGTTTCATCGTGGTAGGCATTATTTGAGAAGACAGAGGGTTTGGCGATGACGCATTTTCGGCCATTTTTCTGTAGAGGAAGTTTGATGATTGGTATATAGATTTGATTGTTGTAAAGCTTTCTTAGAATATGGGATATATATATATACCAAATTACCAAGGTGACAACCCAATACCGACGTGAAAATTTTTTATTAGGTATTTTATGATCATGTTGTGTTTTCAGTGTTGTATTATATTATATTTATTGTTTCGTGACTAGATAAATATACAGATAAATGTAAACAAATATAACTTTGTACTCAATACACAACTTTCTCATATATTACCGAATACAGTTTTTGTAGAATTCATTAGCAAGATACATCCTAGATGTTCTATTAAGTACGTTAGGATCGTAAACAGTGTAACTACGAATATAATTTTTATCACCAGTAGCCATGATTTCTGTCATAAACCAATAAGCAAAAGCGCCACAATCTCTCGAGTTTGGTGCTTGTTTGAGGGACGTTGGAGATATAAACGTGGCTAAGCTTCCAGTCTTGAGGCACATATTTTTCTCTTTTACGTTAAAAATTGATCTTATGTAAGTATTTTGGGAGATTACAGGCTAAAAGTTCAGTTCTTTGTAGACAATCAGTTAAAGCGTTGTTCCCAATCATGATATATGCGGATCACCCATGACTCTAGTTCTAGAACCGTCGTAACCCAATGACATCCGTGTACATGAATTTGGGATGATTACCTACAAAAAAAATAATGGATCACTGTAAATCAATATTTATTTGGAAATGCTTCATATATTTACTATTTCTTACCTCATCAACTAACCACCAAGGCGGATATTATTTTTTGTGTCATCTATCAAATTAAGATATTGTAGTCCTGGTTATGACATAAACTGTAATGCCTGAGACCATAATATCGTACATCGTAACCCGTCAGGTCTCTTTCTTATCAACAGATGTACCCACGTACCAACATGTTGTTAAAATAACACTTGACTCAGAAAAATAAAATAATAACTAGTAAATAAATATTATCGTAAATAAAAAGAATAAATATTGCTTACAATTGTACAGAACCAACCGTCCTCCAGCAAGGTCCTCTAATAGGGCATACCCCATGGTTTACATTCAAAATGGGGTATTTTGAGTCCTTCTAGCTTATTATTCGTATATAATTCCAAGATGTCAAACTCAATACTCTGTTTCGTGGCCTTGTATGTAGGTGTTGAATCCGGTAACAACATATACGGAGATCTCATATCGGACCCGAATGTCTGATGCGTTTCTCGCGCAAAGGTGGGGTATGCTCCAGTATCATAGACGATGCAGTGTTATCAACATAATCTTGTTCGAAACTAAAATTCCGTTGATAACAATCATCATCTACAGGGGTTGTATTCAGTTGATAGAAATTATTTTCATGTTCAAAGCCTTGATTGTTTTCAGGTTGTTGAAATTGTTGATACTGTTCAGGCTGTTGAAAATGTTCTGACTGTCCAGGCTGCTGAAAATGTTGAGACTGTCTAGGCACCCGAAACTATTCATTATTTAAATCATCTTAAATAATATATAAGTAAAAATTAAAAATATATACCTTCATGGCATCATTTGAGCGTTGAATTTGCTCTAGTAGTTTTTTATGTGCATTTGAGCAACCATTGGATCTACGGCCCCATTGTATACAAGTTCAATAGTCTTCTGAATATTACAATTCAGTTGTTCAATATATTATGTCAAATCATCAGAAGATTGCAACACTGACGAACTCGATGCATCGGTCTGTTTCTTTCCAACCCTATGAAAATAACGAGAACTTGACCTCCACTATGGACACTGTAGCTCCACATCAGTAGGTGTTAACGTAGTACGTGGAAGCAAGCCCTTGTACATAATATATTCATTTAAGTATGTAGTTACAATTAATAAAGTAAATTATTCGAGATAAGTTGGTTAAACTCACATCCTCGATATCATCGACATGTATGTATCTAAGACAATCATGTCACATTAATTATTTAGTGCGTTGGCAGGCACATGCTCTAGGAATGACTCTGTCAGTCTCTAAACCATAAGAAAACGGAGCATGTGGAAATGCTTCCAATATCCATGTCTAATTTTTTGTTATTTTATAGTTAGTGAACAATTTAATTTAAATCCAACTTTGTTATTTTACGGTTAGTAAAAATTTAATTAAAAGTTACCTTGAATGCAAACACGAATCCAGATAATGTGTATTTGCATTTGCATTCAGACGACTCACATTTTTTAACGTGAGTTTTTCACGTTTTGATAACGCATCATTAACTTGGGAGTATAGGGACTCCCAAAAATTATTACCCCATGGATACCCTTGTCATAAAAGTATTATAAATCAGTACCACAATGTATGTAATAAAAATATATAACACAACCGAAAAAAATATACCATATTTAAAAAAATACATATTCCATGCATCCAAATTTTCGACTAACCGTAAATAGTCATGGTTTGTTTGTTGACCGAAGAATCCAATGGAAACCAGAAGCAAAAGACATAGGCGTACTGCATCAATATCTGTTATTATTCCGAATTTTTGTTGTTCAAAAACTCGGGTAAGATCACTCTTGCGTACCGCACGATTTTCATCAAGGTCTAAAACCCGAGTTTTAAAGGACGGCTCTATTATCTCTAGTAACGAAGGCTTGTTTGGGCTAAATTTCATACCAGTAACGAGACAAAAAATTTCACGCCCGAAACGTAAAAGACATCCTCCGACATTAAAATACAATGCCTCTTTACGGTTTTGCTCTAGTGGTGGCACCTGCATTTGTAACATCAAATTGCACGAGCATCGGATCTTGATTGTTGACCGAATATCGAGCCAATGATCGAAACAAGTATTTCTAAACATTTCTAATCGGTTTCCCGACCTCCACAATGCCCTCAAAATTGTATTTGAAATTTCAATATTTGATTTTATGTTAGCAAATGCTTCATAATAATCCCCTTGATAAATATAGGATAAAAATGTTACAAAAACAACATATAAAAAATTGTTGTGAAAATGAGATTATATTAAAATTAATATAAGTAAACTTAACATGATGTGCAAATAAATTTTGGTAATAAAGATTGTATTAAGGTAATGGAGAGATTAAAGTATTGGTTTTGTGTTGGTAATAGAAAATTTAAATTGTTTATATAGTGGGGTTGAGGAAGAAAAAAAAAAATTGATTAGTGTTACATTGGGAAGGAGCAAAATACTAGGAAAAGAAATTCGGACCTTGGGTGGGCCCCTTACGCACCGCGCACCGGCCAGTGCGTAAGGGTGGTTGGTCTTGCATCGCCTAGTCAAATCAATGTCAGCCCTTAGGTCTACATAAGTTTTTTTTTCTTGCAGTTTGGTCCCCATATGCACGGGTTGGTGCGTTAGGGCAATGTGTGACTTTTTTTTAGAGTTTTAAACTTTAGAGTTAAAATTGTATTATTAAAATAAATTTTGGTTATTTTTGTCAAGTTCCCGGAAAAATTGTCCCTTACATGAGGGACTAGTGTTATACTTAACGGAGGATTTAAGAACGACGTTAGTGAGGAGGATTTGAGTGATTGATTTAGAACATAAAAATGAAAAGCTTTCTACCAGTCTTAAATTTGTTACAACTCTTTCAAAAGCTTAGCAATTTTTTCTGTTTCAAATCAAGCCGTAAGAATATACATTTTTTTACTTGCAAACATGTTCATGCATTAATATGTCATAAAATCTGTTAGACTTCAATCTCAAACTAATAAACAAATTAATCGATCTTGAGTTCAAATCTATATATAAATCATAAATGTAACTCAAAAATGTTAACTAACATCGAATTCAAGCTTAAATAATGAAAAATATTACATTTGAGTCTGACATTATTATTTAAAACCAAACCTAAATAAACAATATCCTACCTGACTCGATTCATTTAGGGGTGTTTAGGATTGCTTGTAAAAACAATTTATTGACTTATTCCGGTGTGACACATGTAATAAACATTTTTAAGTGTTTGGATAAACAATTTATACCGGTACGAAACCGGTAATAAGAAGTTTTTGAAGAAGTTAAACTCTTCTAACTTATAATAAGTTGATAAGTGTTTTTATAGAAAAACATAAGTTGTTTCAAATAAACAATCCCAAACACCCCCCTAACAACCCTGTGCAAAAAACCATCTTCCCTTCAAAACCGAACTCTATTTTGTTCCCTATATGAAAAATAATCTCCAGCTCGAACCTGATATTGCTATACCACAATTATTGTAAATAAAATAAAATCCAAGAAGCTTGTCTAACATGACACATTAGAAGAAAATGTTTAAGTTTCACAATAGCTGTAATTTTCAGTAACATTGAAAGATCAATAATTAAGTTGTACGATCAAAATAAAATGACATCGTATCTTACATGAAGTTTGGGAATTGATCGAAATAGAGGTGCAAGAATGAATCTAGACAACAAAACGAACAAAGGTCTCGATGCTCAATTACTAGGAGTTGGGACAAGTTCAAAATCGAAAATCTTGCAATGCAAAGACATACCCCACCTATGATGACAATAATCATTAGAACCTAATTCGACATTGTTTCTTTGGATACATGTGATATTTATATACAACAAATACAGATTAGAATCATAAACATTTTAAGAGGCTGGTATCTATCGATTATTAGAATCATAAACTTAAGTTCACGATTTATGAGCCTAAATTACGAAAAAAAACGCATACGTTATATTTCCACTTGCATGAAAGGCTATGAACAAATGTTTTCTATTTTAAGTTTAATCTCATTTCCTTCTCATCAAATACATATTGGTTATGTTGTAAAACATAGACAAGGATCCTAATTAATTACATAAATATAAATAAACTTAAATTAGAAGATAAAAGTCTTGCCCAAGAAGATTTACCCGAATAAACCCACATGTTGTTACAAAGTTCGACCATATATTAATAAATATTAGATGTATCCTAAATAAAGAAATTACACTATTAAATAAAATCAATATTATTAATATTTGAGGTTGAATAGAAAAGACCAAAAATCTCTCTCTCTCTCTCTCTTGGAAGAGATATTTTGTAAACCAAGTCATTTGTATAAACCGTTAGATTTCATTGTTTATTTTAGTGAAAACTTCTCATAAAATTGTTTAATATGATGAAATTGTTTCAAATAATTCATTTCATGATAAAATGTTTCATATATTTTTGTTTCTATGTAAGAATTAAATTGTTTCATGTATTTTACATTTTGATAAAATTTGTTTACTAAAATAATATAATGAAGATGATAATGCCCATGATGAAAAATGTTTTATATATTTTTGTTTCTATGTAAAAATTAAATTGTTTCATATATTTCTCATTTTGGTGAAATTTATTTTATTAAAACAATAATGTTCATAATTATTTGAAACAATTTTATCATATTGAACAATTTCATGAAATTTTTTCACTAAAATAAAAAGATTTTACGGTTTATATAAATAGTTTGGATTTGCAAATTACAAAGTGTATGTAAAAGATGATATAATATTTTAACATTAAAAATACAGTTTCCCAATATTCAATCAAACAACCAACTACAAAAGCCCTTTCTTATTGAAAGGAACGAAGCCGAAAGTGTAAAGTAAATGAAAGTTTCAAATCACAACATAAAGATTTTGAAAAGTTTTATGCTCACTTTTTATTTATTTACTACTTTTTAAAATTCATGAAGCATATAATCTCTTAGTAGAAACCAACTTTAGCACAAAACGCAACAAAGACATGTTCTCTAAGAACAAAATGTCGCTTATAGAAGATCTTCAGTTGAGTTCGTGTGTGTGTGTATACATATGTGTGTGTGTATATACATACATATACTTGTGTGTATATACATATATGTGTGTGTGTATATATATATATGTATGAAAGTAAATGTAAAGCTTGCTTACCAGCGTCCAGTTGGTAGACAACCATCCACCAAAAAATATTAGAAAAAAAAAAAAGAGTCAACAATTGCCGCTGCAGCATCATCAAGATTCACAAACCATCAAACGGGTCCGGTCCATAGCATTGAAACAGTAATCATGATGAGTATGCAAAGGGGCCACACAAATCACCTTTTTTTCTTGAAAAAGCTTCAAAAAACCCCCCATGAAACCCTAAAATTTAGATTTTTTCTGAATCTTGATGATGCTGCATCAGCAAAAACCGACTGTTACGCTATCCTTGAGATGGATCTGCTATCACTCCTCGATAGAAGTAAAGAATTAGGTTTTAAATGAAGGGAAACCCTAGCTAGGTAGAGAAGATGGATGAAGAAATATCAACTCATACTGATACACCCTTTTCATGCCAAGCTAGTTATAGTTTTTATGAACAAGAACTTGTATGGGAAGGCTCTTTTTGAGAATGATAAATAGAAAATCGTATGTAAAGAGAGGAGGATTTTGTTGAGGAGGCCATGAGAGGGGTATACCGTGCAGGTATATATATATATAACAAGTAAAGGAGGAGGAAAAGGGAATGAACGTTAAATATGTGACGTAAGATAATATGTTAAGAGGTTAAGGATCAAACCCTTCGTTGCCTTTCTAAAGAAAACACAGAGGGGAGGTTTTGTTGGTCAAGCTAGTACGTTCTTCTACCTCCACTAACAAAGAAAAAAGATATTATATATATACATAAAAAAAAAAGACAAAAAAGGTAGATAAACTAATAAATCAATGATTTAGGGGGGTTTGCCGGCGTGTTTACCCGGTAAGATTTTTCACCATTTCCATGTTCATCTGGTAAGAAAATTATCCAATAAACACTTACCGGATAAGCTTTTAGTAAACGGCCCCTTACATGTGAATCATTAGTAAAAAAATGTGGGTATCAAAATGTATCTTTATATGTGAATAATATGTAAAAGAAATAGGTAAGTAAAATGGTGTTCATGTATCAATGTAAAAAAAATAATTGCTTTGCAAAATGATTCACATATAAATCATTATTCCTGAATTATTAACAACACATCAAAACACAATGAAATTAAAAAAAAAAAACGAACTTTCACAGCAAAAACACTGAATATTTGTTTTGCATATTTACAGTGTTTTTTTTCTAAAAGTTCATTGTATATTTGTGCCCTCATAGCTGGTCTCATTGGTGCAGTAAAACAGATCGTTGAGAACCCAACCTATATATATATATATATATATATATATATATATATATATATATATATAGACTTGGGATCATGTGAGACCAGCATGTTTTCGTGAGACCCATAAGACCAACATTTTACACTTGAAACTTCACAGCAAAATGTTGTGAAGGTGACTTTTTAAAACCTTCACAGTGTTTTTGCTGTGAAGGTTACGTGTAAAAATATGGTCTCACTGGTCTCACGTGAACCCAACCCTATATATATATACATATACATATTTGGATCATGTAAGACCAACTTGTTATCACGAGACCCGTAAATTCTTTTTTACACTTGAAACTTCAGAGCAAAAACAGTGTGAATGTAGCCTTCACAGTGTTTTTGCTGTAAAAGTTCGGATTTTTTTACATTTGCAACGTTTTGCTTTGAAGTTTCAAATGTAAAAAAATGGTTTCACAGATCTCAAAAAACATGTTGGTTTACATGAACCCAACCCTATATTACATATACAGGGGAACAATCAAATATAAATCATTCATATTTGGATAAACGGTGCAAACCACCCGTATCCGTCAATTTTGTTATTTAATTTAATGAAATTGTTTAATCTTATGAAATTGGTTCATATAATACTTGTTATGATAAAGGTTGATTGTTTCTATGTTTTAATAAAATTATTTCATGTATTTCTCTAAAATTAATATAATGAAGATGATAATATCCATAATTAACACCTCCATAATAAAAATGACTAATCAACCTCTCATAATTACAAAAAAATAAAAAATTATGATTGGTTAAATGAGGTTTGCACGGTTTGTACAAACAATGTGGTTTGCAAAGTAAATCTCCCCTATAAATGTGTGTGTATATATAAGCCAATTCAAAGGAGAACTGATTATTTTGTGGTAACCGTGAGATCCAATTTGAACCACTTGTTTGAGATATTTAAATATAGCTCTTAAATAAGCTAAAAGGGTAATATTGTAATTCTATTTTTGACAACAAATCAAAATATTTAATTAAATTTTTTAGAAAGAAATATTTAATTAAAATTAGTTACCTAGTCTATCAATTATCTAATATACATCGTATTTTAAAGGCGTTTGTGAATCAAAGTGTATCATAATGATAATGTTCACAAAATGTATCATAGTGTGCATTTTGGTTATTTTCATTGTTTTACAAAGGGTATCACATTGTGCATCTTGTATGTATATCTGGGTATCACAGTGAATATCATTTATAGATATCACAATGTGTATCTTGTGTTCACATAAGGTTCATCGGAATAAGGTTTCGCCGAATAAGATTCATCGGAGAGAGGAAAGAAGAGATGAGAGAGAATATTTATTAAATCCCTAACATACCCTTAATTTATATTTTAAGTTAAAATTACTTTATTAATTTTCTAATTTAACATTTGATTTGTGATTGAGATTGGTTCTCATGATTACTAAACCGTTCTCATTTGATTATGTCTATATATATATATATATATATATATATATAGAGAGAGAGAGAGAGAGAGAGAGAGAGAGGTGAATTATTTTGCAACCTTTTACATTTATACAATTAATACAACTCAATTTCAACCGTTCATTTAATTTGATAGATATGTGATTTCATAAAAGTTTTGATTATTTTTAGTACTAGTTGTGTACCCGCGCAATGCGGCGGGAGCCATGAATTTTAACGATTTTAAAGTTCCACTGGTTTTATAAGATAAGATTTAACGATGATATAAGTTACACTTGGTTCCAATTACAGACTATCGATGAAAAGAATTGTATGACAGTTTAAAATCCAATATATTTAAAATTCAACATATTTAAACGACTCCACAAATGTGTTTGATTTACACCAAGAGCAAAGAACCAAGAAATTTGAGTTTTAAGATAAACACTCAAAATCAATAACGAAAACTACAAATTTGACAGATCATAAGCCATGAAAAGACTAAAAAAATGGGTTTTAGAATGCAATTACAACTGCTTACCCTCTTTCTTGTCCAGAAACTCAGATTAAGGTTGAATTAATACATGTATATATATATTGCAAAAAAAAACCCAAGAACATATTAATTCAGAACATATTATATAGTGCAATTTGGACAGCTTAACCCCAAAATATATAGTATATATAAATAAATAACTATAAAAGTATAAATCGTAAATATTAAAAATATTTTTTCACAGTATATATAATATATAATAATATAATTAAGTCAAAAACTATTCAATATTGGACTCATTTCGAATGTATTAACGAGACGATTATAATGGTGTAACTTGTTAAAATAAAAATGTATTTTTTAAATATGTTTTAATTGATACACGATTATGTATATTAATTTAATAAAGGTCTAAAATGAAACATTTAAAAGTAAAGAACGTAAAATAAATTAATTAACTAATTATAAGGGTATAAAGTGTAATTTTAAAAAAAATCTTATGTGAGAGGGTGAGTGTATGTGAGGAGAGGAGGGAGTGAAAAAATGATATAAAGAGTATTTTGGTCATTTAGTATTTTAAGACTTTAAGACTTTTGTTAAATTTGCTTTATAAGATAGTATAGATAAACTATTGATCATAATTAATGAACCTTACATCTTCCATAAATTTTCAAATCATAATAAATAAATTTTCATCATTTCTATAAATATCTTAATTAATTGGGTTGCATTGAATATACAAATGTAATGGGTTGAATTTGAAAGGTGGTCTCACACACACTCTCTCTCTCTCTCTCTCTCTCTCTCTCTCTCTCTCTCTATATATATATATATATATATATATCATACACCTCAATTGGATCAACGGTTGATTTTATACACATTTTTAAACAACCAGCATCACTAGCTTTCATCATTTTAACATAACAATACTACCATTTGATTTGGTAACCATTCTAAACCATTATTAACCAAATTAAAGTATTTTTTCTTTGTTATAACAGTACCTAATATCATACAACCAAAACCCACTTGAATCCTATGTTACCAAACACCAAACTTCTAAAATTTACCAAGTTCTAATTACCTTAAGGATGATTATAATCTCTTCAAAATGTTGAATCCTTCAATTTCTTCCAAAAATCCATCACTTAATCGACAAAAACACACACACTTAATATGTGTTTCAATCAAATAACCTGGATTTCAAGACTACAAGCTTACCCCATGGTTTACCTTCAAGATTAACTTTAATTCTTCAATATTTCATGATTTTATCAATATTTGGGGCTCAATTTGAAGAAGAAAGCTTTGGTTCTAGGGTTCTAAGAGAGACGTGCAGAAGAGGGGAGAAAGATGTCTGATAAATGAATTTTATTAATTTCAAAGCTGTTTTATAAGTTTCTATTTTTCATTTTTAGTCCCTCACGTTTCATGAATTGTGTCCTTACAATGATTAGTGGATTCTTTTACATTTAGATTTAATTCTAGTTTCACTTGTCCATGTTTAACCACTCTCATGACCATGTGTGACAAAGTTAGTTTGGATTCATATCCATATGCTATATGTACAAGCATACAATGTGAGGACTAACTCTAAACACTAACTTTTCACGTAAAGTTCATTAGAAAAGTCCGGTTATTATAATCATCATCATGATCATCATGAAACCTAGATTCATGAAACCATATACATGACCTCTTCGTCCTACAGTCTCAAAATCATCATCGTCTTCTTCGTCTAATACCACCAGGTCATCGGTCGTGTTTTTGAAATTTGAGAAGGATCACTGGATCTCTTCGTATTTCAGTCTTATTCATCTTCATCTAGGATCATCAGATGTCGTGGCTTCATGCCTAGATCTGAATATATTTTACTATATCGAAGTTACCAATCACTAAATATGGGAACCACTGTGGAACTTCATCTTCATCGATCATTCATCCTCCAGCACTAAACTTCGGTCACGACTTTGAGACTCCATTTCCATCGACACTTCCCACCACTGTTGAGACTCCAATTCCATCAAACCCAAATTTGAAGATGACTGGTTACCTAGATCTAAGAGAAAAGATAGAGAAAACATTACTAGATCGAAGGATATATAGAGATAAAGCGTTACCGAGATCTAGGAGAGAAGATAGAGAAAGCTTAACATCTTTTACATACCGAAGTTATTCTCATGTGCCTCTCACCTCTATTAAATAGAATCAGAATGTCCAATAATTTATATTGATGCCACCATTTTTTCCTTGATCGTAGATCAAATATCTAAATCATAATAAATGAACTCTCATCGTTTACATAAATATCTCAATTAGCTGGTTTGTATGATTTATACTAATGGTTGGGTTTTTAAATAAAACCACCTATATATATATATATATATATACACATACACACACATTATACATATATAGAAATGAGTTCAAAAGAAAAACATAAAAAATGAAAAACTGGTAAACACTTTAATAACCATTCATTTGTTCGGTATATACATGCGCACAAAAGTATGTAAATGAATAGTTGTTAGGTAAAAATACATGGGTTCATATATGCAAATTCAAATGAAATTGTTTTTAGATTTATCAATGATTCACATATGAATCATTTATTCCTACGCTATTAACATTTTTGTTTTTTTATTTAAACATTCATATCACAACAAAACACTGTAAAAGATACAAAAAAGCATCAAACATTCACAACAAAAATACTATGAAAGTTTGTTTTTGTACCTTCACAATATTTATGTTATGAAAGTTCAAGGTGTTTTTGTGCTTTCACAAATTGTTTCACGACTCTCATAAAAACAGGCCGGTCTCATAAAAACCCAACCACATATATATATATATATATATATATATATATATATAAAAATGAGAACTGATTAGTTTGTGGTAACTGTGAGGTCCAAATTCAACCACAAATCAACGGATAAATTAGGAAATTAATAATTATGGTAGTTTGAGTTAAAATTATAATTAGATGGCATATTAGGAATTTTCAAAAAACTCCTCTCTCATCTCTCATCTCTCATCTCTCATCTCTCCGACCTCCAATCTCCGGCCTCCGGTGAAATCGGTACCACAGTATATCACAATGGGTATCACATTGTGTATTACAATGGGTATCACATTGTGTATCTTTGTTTTTAAGGTTTGAGTTGGTATCATAGTTGGTATCACAATGGTATCACAGTATATCACAATGAGTATCACATTATGTATCTTTGTTTTTAAGGTTTGAGTTGGTATCATAGTTGGTATCACAATGGTATCACAGTATATCACAATGAGTATCACATTGTGTATCTTTGTGATTACTTGGTATCTGCCGGATTAATGTTCACTGGAGGCCGGAGATTGGAGGTCGGAGAGATGAGAGAGGAGATATGAGTTTTTTTAAAATACCTAAAATGTCCTCTAATTATAATTTTAACTCAAATTACCATAATTATTAATTTTCTAATTTATCCGTTGATTTGTGATTGAGATTAGATCTCATAGTTAGCACAAACTAATCAGTTCTCTCTTGAATGAGCCCATATATATATATATATATATATATATATATATATATAGAGAGAGAGAGAGAGAGAGAGAAAGAAAGAGAGAGATGTTCAAACGAGAAGATGTTTGTAATTATAATACCCTTAAATTTGGAAAGAGTGACTAATTCAAAATTTTCAATAGTACACCAATAAAAAGATAATCCTTATGTATAGATCAATAACTTATGGCCTCAAATAGCAAATCAACATTTAATATCAACCAAAAGGTAAACCAAACTTTAAAAAAGTCTAGATTAAAGTCGGGTATTACTAAAACCCAAATACAACTGTTATTCTAAAGAAACGGAAGATGTCCCCAAATAGCTAAACTCCTCCTTATGCATCTAATTAGCACTTAAACTTTTCACCGTGTCTCTAGTACCATTCCCCAACAAGAACGTGATGCACATGCCGACAAAGAAAAAGGGTTAGGCTTAACACGTAATAAGTTTAAACAGTTTTCATCATGAATAAAGAAATTGGTAAAACTGAAAGACTGCTTATTTAATTCATAATTCGCAAATGAAATGCCCTCATCATAAAAGAAACATTTTCATGACCCCGTTATTTTCGTGATGACAACTCATTAGTCAATGTTGGTCCCAACCGGATATACAAGAATTTATAGGTAGCAGTTTGTCAAGGGGGGATGTATAGAAACACAACAACTTTCACTTTTAAAAATTTATATTGATAAAAAAGATCAATACATAATTTTATAGATTGTTTGCAGAAAAGATAAGATACATAATTTATCAAAACAATCAAAGAAACACACAAGTTACAGATAGCAAGAAAGAAAAGACTTGCTAAAGGAAAATGATAAGAAGGTCGTGTGCTCTTCACTGGTTAGAGTGGATGTCTTTAGATAGAGAAGACGGAGACTTACTGAAAGAGAGAGCTTCTCAGCTATTTATACTCATTACATTAAATGCGAGTCAGAAGGTACAAAAGCACGTGGCAAGCTTCAAGAGGTGAGCTTGTCCTTTGTTGCATATATACAGGTTTTAGCCATATATGAACAACGTCTTTCATAAAGTAGGTAAGCACGCTTGAAGATGATAGAGTAACTCCATACAGTATTTTACTTTGAAAGATATGAGTTTGTCCTTTGTGTGCATAAGGACAAGAAAAAACTAATCTTGTTCAACAAGATTCATTTGATCACTGGCACTGGAATAACGCTGAGATTTCTTTAGTGTTTGCTGAATCTTGAGTAGATTTCACACTTGTGTTGATGAGCTTGTTATCACTGAAAACCGCATCAGGATCACGAACTTGCTTGTCTCTGTCTTCAGTTTTATCTTCGATGTCGTTGAAGGTTTTGTGATGTGAGTTTTGTCTTTTTGAAGAATACTTTTCTCTGAAAGAATTATAATAAATGTTCAGCGGTCACTGAAGTTGAATACAACGATCACTATATATTCCATGTGGAATATATGTAATATTTTACATATATATATATATATATATATAACCAAAAGTACGAAAAAAAATATCCGCCGGAAATATGCCGTCGGAAATCTGCAAAAAACAATAATTTTTAAAAAAAAAATCTTGAAGAATTTGTTATTTTAAATTATCGGTAGATTGCCGCCGTTAATCCACCAGTAATCGAAAATAATAAAATTTAATTTTTAATTATTTTCGACGGATTAACGATGGACGTTAATCTTAAAAAATTAATCAAAAATCCACCGGTAGCTTATTGTAATTAGAGTTAATAATTTCGTAAAGATTTAATTTGTACAATCCGCCATAAATTCGCAAGAAATAATGCCGGAATATAAATAGCAGCGGATTTCCGACGGATTTTTCCGCCGAAAATACCCAGTTTTCTAGTATTGGTGTTGTTATCGAGTGCAGATCTATAGGGGCTGATTCAGGCCTGTTCAGAGCATGTTCAGGGTTGTTTTCGGTCTGTTTTGGGGACATTTAGAATCGGTTTAGAAATTGATTTTGGATCAGTCATTTCGTCTCCGTCTAGAGGGATCCGATAGGGGTATATTGTTAGATAGGAGTATTACTTGGGGTGCAAATTGATTTAGGATAAAACCTTTATCCATTTCACATATTATCGATTTTTTGTTCAGGTTGATAAATTGTCGCTTTGTTTGATGTCTGTTTTCGGGAATGTTTAGAATCCGTTTATTGTCATATGTCGTGTACCCGACCAACGGACATGTATCACACTAGTTGTAAGTAGGTTGTAACATACGGGTGACTTGTTTACACAAAAGTTCAACTTGATTTGATCCATGAAATGGACATTATAATAAATTTGGTTTATAGGACGTTTAAAATGTTTAAGCATACTAACAACACATATTTCATAGGACTATACTATAAAATGTCATATATAAAAGG
This sequence comes from Cynara cardunculus var. scolymus, assembly GCF_001531365.2. Classification (NCBI taxonomy): domain Eukaryota; kingdom Viridiplantae; phylum Streptophyta; class Magnoliopsida; order Asterales; family Asteraceae; genus Cynara; species Cynara cardunculus. Next base: position 8,681,174 of record NC_037530.1, read on the forward strand.
GTTACAATAGGTTTAAGACGTTTTAACAAGTTTTTTAGAACGCTTTTAAAATAAACTATCATGTTAACTATTTTATAGGAAACTTTCAATAAGTGTCTTATAAACCCATATTTTTATAGGCACTTGTGTTTATATGGTATTTTTTTCAAATATCGTCATATAAAATAGTTAATACGATAATATATATCTTAAAAGCGTACTAAAAAAATTGTTAAAACGTCTAAAAACGTCCTATTAACTTATTGTAACATTTTTAAAAATGACATTTTACAATATGGTATAAACTTAAGTCATACAAAATATGTTGTTATGACGCTTAAAAATCTTAAACATCCAATAAACCCGAATTTATTATAATGGGATGAAATTAGAGAGAAGTTTATTTAGCATACAAAAGTGTATACTTATAGGCCGTTTATTAAACACTTACCTGGTAAGTGTTTATCGAGTAATTTTTCTTACCGGATGAACATGACAAGGGTCAAGAATCTTACCTGGTAAGAATGATGATAAGGATGAAGAATCTTACCCGGTAAGTGAGGGTGATGACTCTTACCCGGGTAAGCGTTTACCGAATAAATTGTTGCATAGAATACCATTTTGATATACTACAATCTTATCCGATAAAAATAAATCATAATGTTGATTTCTGCTGGTAAGTGTTTACCGAATAAGCATTTAAGTAAACAACCCTTTAATTATCCTCAGTATTACAAACTTTGAATATTGGCTTTGACAAAATAATTAAGCATATGGATTACGACATGAGTAAAAGATCCAAAATTTAATACATAAAAAACTTATCATTTGATGAAGTTTATATCCATTACCATATATTTTAAGATGATGGTAAAGAGTCCACAATCATATACGTTCTTTTTATAATATAATAACAAGAATTTAATCATAAAAATGACAAACAGAAAGACAAAAGGAATAGGGTTTATATATTATAATGAGGAGCAAAACCCTAATTTGTGGAGTTTGGTGGTGGCTAGCTAGGGTTTAAACGTCATATCCCATTGAATTGACATGTCAAAAACAGCCCAAAAATCTCGCAGAAAGACTGTAGATACAGACGAGATTCACACACACACTGTGTGTAATGTGTTTTATGAAATATGGTGGTGGTGGTGGGGTGGTAGTACACAAGAGATGAAAGCATGAATTGAAGAATAGGGTTACTAAAATTGGAAACTTATATGTCCTTAACCTACCCTCTACTTTTTCCTTAATTACACGCCATGCACCACAAGTCACAAGTCCTCCGCCACCACCACCACCACCGGTCTCTGTGCACCACAACCATCATGATCTGGCTACTCTACAACCTACGACAGCTGCTTAGTACTGTTGTACATTTGCATACCTTTCTTTCACCGCTACCTGAAGAGATGATGCATGCTTCTTTATGTTGTACTTTTTTTTTCTTTTGTGGTAATGATGTCCAAAAACTTTGACCATGTATTCCATATATTCCAAGTCTACATCTCTCTCTCTCTCTCTCTCTCTCTCTCTCTCTCTCTCTCTCTCTCTCATAATATACATATATGTCAATATTATTTTACAAACTAATGAAATCTA